>NC_052626.1:100471503-100798646 GCF_016161935.1 Mauremys reevesii | reverse complement strand
GGAACTATATTAGCTAATCTCCAGTCAAACAGTACAACCCCCGAGTTTAGAGATTCGTTAAAGATTATCGTTAACGGGCTTGCAATTTCACTCGCCAATTCCTTTAATATTCTAGGATGAAGATTATCCGGGCCGCCTGATTTACTACCGTTAAGCTGTTCAAGTTTGGCTTCTACCTCGGATACTGTAATTTCCAACCCCGCACCTTCATTCTCATCAGTCACTCTGCCACTATTCCTAAGCCCTTCATTAGCCTCATTAAAGACCGAGGCAAAATATTCGTTTAGATATTGTGCCATGCCTAGCTTATCCTTAATCTCCACTCCGTTTACAGTTTTAAGCGGTCCCACTTCTTCTTTCTTGGTTTTCTTCCTATTTATATGGCTAAAAAACCTTTTACTATTGGTTTTAATTCCCTTTGCAAGGTCCATCTCTACCCGGCTTTTGGCCTTTCTCACTGCATCCCTACACCCTCTGACCTCAATAAGGTAGGCTTCTTTGCTGATCCCTCCCATCTTCCACTCCTTGTACGCTTTCTGTTTTTTCTTAATCACCCCTCTGAGACACTTGCTCATCCAGCTCGGTCTAAAACTGCTACCTAAGGACCGTTTTCCCTTTCTCGGGATACAGGCCTCTGACAGCTCCTGCAACTTCAACCTGAAATAATCCCAGGCGTCTTCCGCCTTTAGATCCCTAAATATGTTAGTCCAATCCACTTCCCTAACTAGTCGCCTTAATTTAGTAAAGTTAGCCCTTTTGAAATCGTAAACCTTAGTCTCAGATGCAATTTTGTTTATCCTTCCATTTATTTTGAACCGAATTAGCTCATGATCACTCGAGCCAAGGTTGTCCCCTACAACCATTTCCTCAACAAGGTCCTCACTACTCACCAAAACCAAATCTAAAATGGCATCCCCCCTCGTCAGTTCAGCTACTACTTGATGAAGGAATTCATCAGCTATCACGTCTAGGAAAAGCTGAGCCCTATTATTATTACTAGCATTTGTTCCCCAATCTATATCCGGGAAGTTAAAGTCTCCCATGATCATACAGTTCCTATTAGTATTTACCTCCTTAAAAACATTAAAGAGTTCTCTATCCATATCCAGGGTAGATCCCGGCGGTCTATAGCACACTATCCCAGGGGAGTTCTCTATCCATATCCAGGGTAGATCCCGGCGGTCTATAGCACACTATCCCAGGGGAGGCTCTAGTAGTTTTCTTCCCTAATGTGACCATTGCCCAAACAGACTCCGTATTATCCATTCCATTACTAGTTATTTCATTACAGTTTACCTCATTATTGACATACAATGCTACTCCACCACCTTTACCTTTGTTTCGGTCTTTCCTAAACAGCACATACCCTTCCATACCTGTACTCCAGTCATGACTACCGTTCCACCATGTTTCGGTTATTCCTACGATATCCGGTTTCAATTCTCGGACCAGGAGCTCCAATTCCTCCATTTTGTTACCTAGGCTTCTCACATTGTTATTGTGCCATTTCAAACAGTACTACATTAATGCACAATAGGGAACTTTTAGTATGCACCAACAGGTCCACACCAGTCAATTCTGGTGCGGAATAAAGCACCATGTAGACAAGCCCCAAAAGGAAATATTTTGATAAGGTTGTTTCAATTTTTTTCAGCATTTCCACTCCAGGAAAAGTTTGACATTTTGGTCTGATTCAAGATGAAAACAAATTTCAAAATGTTGGTGTTTCCTGCAGAACAGCAATCTTGTTTTCTGACCAGCTCTACTGACAACCTTTCCAAGGACACAATGGCTCCTGGAGCTCCCACAGTGGCTCTGCGATTGCAGACTCCCCAGGGCTATAGCTGTCTCACACTATGGAACCCTTAGGTTACTTTTATCATAGATTTTAAATTGGGAATTGATTGATTTTTAAGGTCAGAAGAAAGCAACAATGAGTCTTGTGGCAGCTTAAAGACTAACAGATGTATTGGAGCGTAAGCTTTTGTGGTGGGTATTCACCCACGAAAGCTTATGCTCCAATACATCTGTTAGTCTTTAAGCTGCCACAAGACTCACTGTTGCTTTTTACAGATCCAGACTAACATGGCTACCCCTCTGATACTTGACAAAGTCAGAAGAGACAATTATGATAATTTAGTCTGACCTCCTGCCTAACCCAGGTGACAGAACCTCACCCAGTAATTTCTGTATCCAGGCCATATCTTGTGGTTGAACTAGAGCAGATCTTTTAGAAAGACACCTGGTTTTGATCTAAAGACTTCAAGTGATGGAGAATGAATTGCATTGGTTGATAAGTTGCTCCAATGTTTAATTACAGGCAGCCTATCTAAATTATTAAAAAAATTGTCTCTAGCTTCCACTTCCAGCCATGTGATCTTGTTAAGCCTTTGTCTGTTAAACTAAGGAGCCTTCTTCTGTCAGAAATCTTCTCTCAGTGACTCTGTTACAGTCATCTTTGAAACTTCTCTTTGATAAGATAAATAGACTGAATGGGTGAAACAGCTTTGTCTTGTTACTATTGTAGTTCGTTATTTCCTCTTCCTACACTGTGTAACCGATGTAACCAATCCCATATTTGGGGTCAGGAAAGAATTTTTCCCCTGGGTCAGATTGTCTGAAACCCTGGGGGTTTTTTTTTTGCCTTCCTCTGCGGCCTGGGGCATGTGTCACTTGCAGGGTTAAACTAGTGTAAATGGTGAATTCTCTGTAACTTGAAGTCTTTAAACCATGATTTCAGGACTTCAGGAACTCATCCAGAGGTTAGGGGTCTATTATAGGAATGGGTGAGTTTTTGTGCCATGGTACTAAGCAGACTGAGGTCTCTGTATTACCAAATCTTGAACCTTGTTTAAAACTGTTTAATGTTGGACAGTTTCATGTGCATTTTAACACCTTTGACTCTGTGGACCTCTTTATTCCATCCGAATTAATACAACTGGCCCCATTGTGGTAGGCACTATACAACTATACAGTACCAGATAGTCCCTGCCCCAAAGAGCTTACAGTCTAGATAAAACCCTCCCTAGATGCTAACTAATACCCCCAGCCCGTATCAGCAATATGCTTGGGCAAATCTGAGTTAAAGTATGATGGGATAAACACAGAAGATGAAGGAACAGTAAGGAGAGAAGATTGGTAGAGGGATGGGTGAAAGGGGAAGAAGGGTGAAATGATAGCAGCTAGATGGGAGCAAGATGATTTCCTTGAAAATTACAAAGCTTGAACTTGATACAATAAAAGAAAAGCCATTGAAGTGATTTGGAAAGGGGCTGATGTGTTCAAAGCAGCAGGAAAGAGAAATGACTAGCCAGGAAAGTTCTGGTGTGATTGGTGTAGGCAGAGGTGAGAAGCTGGAAGACCATAGCAGGGATAGAAGCAGCAAAGAATCCTGTGGCACCAATCCCTGCAAGAGGTGATGAGGATTTAGCAGTGAAAAGGAAGAAACCTATGGGAAGAGCTCACTGTTCAATGAGGGGAGAAGGAGCTGTCAGAATTGTGAGTCTTGGTGATGGAGAGGATAGTGGAGTTAGTGGCAAGAGAGATGGGAATAAGTGGAGAAGAATTAAGAGGAAAGATGAGCAAAAGGGATTTGTTCCAGGTTGGGCGGTGAACTTCCCCTTTGTTGAATAAATTACTGCTGCCACTATAAATATTGTGTGAGTGAATCCACACTTATCTCCCAACTCAAGCCCAGTAGCGGCTGTCTCTTCCAGAATTTCAAGTGGATGTGAAGAGCTGTAGTGCACCAGATTGGAATTGCATTTGCATATTTGTCCAATGTCGTCATGGGAGCGGTGGTTTCAT
Organism: Mauremys reevesii; assembly: GCF_016161935.1. Taxonomy (NCBI): domain Eukaryota; kingdom Metazoa; phylum Chordata; order Testudines; family Geoemydidae; genus Mauremys; species Mauremys reevesii. The sequence goes on along the minus strand of NC_052626.1, from coordinate 100,794,839 downwards.
ACTATTCAATGTTTTGGTTCTATTCATTTATGTTTCAGCTGCTGTAGGGGTTTTGTTATTTGTGTTGATGTTTATAATACCTATTTAAAGAAGAGCAAAGTCCAAGATCACTGGTAGCTAATACAGACAGTAGCTTCTGGGCAGCTGCTGGCTGGAACTGAAAGATTCTGGAGGGCTTGCCCATAATGAAATATGGACTCAGTCTGGCTCCATTTGCTTAACTTCATTCTGGGCTCTGTCCTGAAAGGAGAATCTGGCCTTTTAAAAATGTTTAACAAACACAGACAATGGAAACTGGGCCATGCAATAATTCCTGTACAAATCACAACATCCAGAGGAGAATTTCATTTGGTTCTTTCTTTATTGTTTCTAATATGATATGACAATTAGGGGGAGATGTCTCATCTGGGATAGTTCCTGTCCAGTTACATCTTTAACACAGATGAGCCACAATGTTTTTCCTTCCTTTGTTCCTGGTAAGGGAGTTGTTTTGGAATCTACTATTGAAGTTTATACACTTTTTCACAAAGTGATCACTCTACGTCTGACCTATCAGTCCTCATCCTCAAAGGATACCGGTGGTATGGTTTGGTATGCTGTACCAGTACGATATTTATAAGCAGTATGGCATAGTGGAAAGACAAAGGAAGAGCCTAGCCCTTCCACGCAGCTGTGTCTCTGGAGTCCTCCTGCCTGGGGTCTGTACAGTAGCCCTACCAGACGGCAGGGCTGGGGGAAGTACAGCGGTCAGGCCAGAGGAGCTGCACATTCTGCTCCTTTCGCTGCTGCAGTTTCCAGGATAGCCCTGCAGTTCAGGGCTCTCCCAGGAATTGCAGCAGGGAAAGGAGCAGAACATGGGGCCACTGGGCAGCCCCCCCGCCGGCAGCTCTTCCGGCCTGGCTGCTGTATCACCCCCCAGCCCAGCCCAGTCCTCCCTGACAGGGCTGCTGTACAGACCCCAGGCAGGAGGACTCAGGAGGTGCGGCTGCGTGGAAGCATTGGGGGCAATACAGCAGCCAGGCCGGAGGAGTTGCCAGCAGGGGGCTGCCCAGCGGCCCCGTGTTCAGAATATAGAGATATACCTATCTCACAGAGCTGGAAGGGACCCAAAGGATCATTGAGTCCAACCCCCTGCTTTCACTAGCAGGACCAAATACTGATTTTGCCCTAGATCCCTAAGTGGCCCCCTCAAGGATTGAACTCACAACCCTGCATTTAGCAGGCCAGTGCTCAAACCACTGAGCCATATTCAAGTTTATGATAATCACTTGCATTTTGCTTTCTTCTCATGTATCCATATTTACCACTGACTATTTTGCTATTAGAGGGACAAACTCTGTCAATTTGTTGCAAACAACTGCAAAGTATGAATATAATTTCCAAAGATTTACACAGCTTCCATCAAGATAAGGGATAATCCCATCGTATCTCTAGCACACAGCACTATATGGTTAAGGGAAGGCTTGTGGGGAACGCTGAGTGGATCTGAGTGGTCTCGGGACAGCCTTGTTATTTTCTGTATGGTCTGTGGTCTTCCCTACCAAAGTAAAATTGAAGCTACCTTGATCTAAAGGGCAAATTGGAATTGCATTTGTATGTGTTTTCTGTTTATTAAACAGTTCCTAATGCTACATTAGTTGCACTGATATTTCAAAAACAGAAAATGTATGTCACATTTCTTCCTCTCTCCTCCTATCACCGGAATTGCAAAAGCCTGTTATTTCTAGCGGTGGTTTATTATTACTTATGGCCCACTCCTGTTTCTATTGAACTCAACAGTAAAATTCCCCCCTCTCCTCCTGGGAGTTGGATGAGTCGCTTATCACAAAATGGGCTACAACAGCACTTTTAGAATGATTTGTTGAGCATTTTTGTTTCCTTCTTCCCACATTCTGTTCCCCCTTCTTTACCATGCTCACTGTTGGTGCCCTGAGAGCATATGGGTTGGGTAAACAGTGATTTAGGATCAAATTCTATTTACTTTATTGTCAGCAGAGCAGTCCTTTGAATGGTATAAATAAACCTACCATGAAGTGGGACTGAATCATATATATATATATAATGAAACAGACAAACAGGCTTTGGCTTTTACTCTTATTTCTGTTTCTAATACACAATTTATATTTCCATGTATCTGTCTGGTATATTGTAATTTAAATGAGAGAAAACTCATTGGATAGCTTGTTAGTCACAAGCTAAAAAGCATGCCTGGTCATTATATTTCTATGCATGCACATGTATTTCTTAAAATAGTTCTGAGCTGGAGAGTTATTTATTTAGTACCTTTAAATGAGGTAATTGCTAAACTACCAATTCATACACTGTTGCTAACAAAAAAGCCAAACTGCCACATAAAAGCTGTTTACATGGTGAATGCACTGAAATATTATAGGTACAGATTCTAGAAAAAATACTCGGAGCCCTCCATTACAGATGACTGCTAATTTGGCAGTGCTAAAATGAAAAGTATCCAGTGGCATGTCTGGGGAGATGACAATGCTGAGTCTGGTACGGAAACAGTGAATGATGAGGAAAGCATTGTTGGAGGTTTTTCCTGTGTAATTTCCATGAAATTATCAATAAAAGACATTAATAAACTTTTTTTTATGCAGGCAATCCAGATTTTTCAAGATATAAGATTGTGATCATAATATCAGAACAGATTCATATTGAGAAAGGACAGCAAAAAAAAATTTTTAATTAAACAAAACTGTGACATTCTCATGGATGGCCTATTGCCTTGGTTAATCATCTGTCCCAATAAAGGGAAGACTCTTAAAATGTCTGAAAAGAAGGAAAAGACCATACTGAATCCAAATGGCATTTCAACTTATTTCTTCTTTTAAATTTTGTCTATTTCTGTGTAAAAGGACCAGTTATTAGAAAGTCACTTCTAGCTGAACACCTCTTAGCACTAGGTATTCACCCACGAAAGCTTATGCTCCAATACATCTGTTAGTCTTTAAGGTGCCACAGGACTCTTTGTTGCTTTTTACAGATCCAGACTAACATGGCTACCCGTTTGATACTTGCCAGCAAGCAGTAATTTTGTACAAGAAAACTTAATTAAAATTAAAACCAAACATGTTTGTGAGGGAGGTGACTATTGTCATCCCCATTTCAGGGCTGCTTGACTCCCAGGACTGTGAAGGGACAGGTGCAGAAATTGTCCCCAAGTTCGACAATAATGAGACAGCTTGAGACTCCCAGGAAATAGAAGCACTTTCTTAAAGCTACTGATTTAAAACATAATGTGAGCAACAGGAATGATCATCTGCTTGACTCTATTTTCCCAACAGCAGCGTCTCCATGGGTGCCTGTTCCCCCTAGGCTTTGCCCCTCAGCAAGCCCCACTACCCCATGGCTCCGCCTCCGGCTTCCCAGTATTCTCTTCTTACCTCTAGCACCTTCTCATGTTTACCAAAGACTGAACAAAGTGGCATGTCTGATGTGACTGATGGTGGCTTAGCTGTCTGGACACTGCCGAGAGTACTGTATTTCCCTAAACATTGTGGGTCTTGTTATTCATCTGGTGAAGATGAGCTCTGGGTAAAGTTCGCCAGGGTGCTTTAGGGACTAGAGCTGAAGTCAGACGCGTTCCCACAGAAGAAGAGAAATCATCCATTTAAAACATTAAACTAACAAATGCCACCTAGTGCTGTTTCTGCAGTATTATGAATCATGACACACACTGCCACTTGTGTAGGAGAGATTTAAAATGAAATGCAAGATGAATTATTTTGTGATAGACTTTATTTTTTACTGGTGAGACATCATTGTGCATTGCTATGAGTCATCATAGGCAGCTCCTGTCCGTACTCATAATAAATCATTGTATTCAGCGTTGTTGTAGCCTTTTTTCAGACCAATTTCTGTTGGGGAGAGAGACATGCTTTCAAAGAGCTCTTCCTCAGGTCTGGGAAATGTACTTGCATTTCAAAGCGCTACCGCGGCAGCGCTTTGAAGCGCTAAGTGTAGTGTAGTCGCAGCAGCGCCAGAAGAAAACTCGCCAAGCGTCCTCCCTCTCCACATCCTGTGGGGGATAACGGACAGCGCTGGGGGCCGTGCAGCAGCGCTGGGGCTTGACTCACTGGTGTAGCGCCGCAATTTGCAGCGCTGCAGAGGGTGTGTTTTCACACCCTGCTGCAGCGCTGCAAATTTGTAAGTGTAGCCAAGCCCTTAGTGTCACAGCTAAATACAAGGTGGAACATTGCTTAGCACAAGTAGCTAACATATTTCAAGGAACCATTCAAGGTGAAGCAGCCTGTTAATACCTCTTCAGCTGTAGTGTGGAAAGGAAGGGAGAGAGAGAGAGAGAAAAAAAGGCGTGTGTGTGTGTTAGTGGCTTATAGCTTGTTGGACTAAGCCATAAATCCAGTATCCATGATCAGTTCATGATGTTTAGTGTCTAGCAAAGTTATGAATTTAACTCCCAGGCTCATCTTTAGAAAGCGTTGTGCAGATTTCCTTTCAGAATGAGGACTGAGAGGTCAAATATAGAGTGATTGTTTTATGAAAAATGTTCATTCACAGGTGATATGGTATTTCTATCTTGTATCATTTTCCTGTGTGAGCTCATTCGAGAGAGTAGTGATTGTCTGGTTTCATGCACGTAGTTGTTACTGGGGCATTTAGTGCACTGGATGACCTAAACCACATGTTGTGATAGGCATATGTAGGATTTTGAAAGGTGTGTTATGGGGGAGAGTTGATCACAGTAGCAGTGGAGATATGTCTTCAGGTTTTGCATCTGTTGTTCTGGCAGGGTCTGGTGCTGTTTTAAGTTGGTGTGTCCTGGTCTGTGGGGAGCTTGCTTCTGATTATGAGTTTGGAGAGGCTGGGGGTGAAGGCCAGAAGAGGGGGTTTGGGAAAGATTTCTTTCAGGATATGGTGCCCATCAAGCATGGGTTGTAATTGTTTAATGATACCCGATATGGGTTCCAATGTGGGGTGGTAGGTGACAACTACAGGTGTGCGGTCAGAAGGCGGTTTAGTTTTGTGCTGAAGCAGGTTTTCTTGGGGCATTTGGGTGGCCCATTCCATGATGCAATTGTGAAAGTAGAATGAATTATATTGTAAAAATAAGAATGGATTAAAGAAATGTTGTATGTACCTTTAAGCAGAAATAAGAAATGTTGAAATACAGGTGCCAGGAAAAGAAACATTAGGCATAAACAATGGTGCTAATGGCGAAACATTAACAGAAGATGTGTAATAGTTAGTAAGGAAATAAGATATGCATGCCTAGCCCAGGTAAACTTATCTGATTCTGCTTCCTTTGTTATCTTGTTAAGTTCTCACCCTTTATCTGTATAAATAAGATAGTTTGTGTCTTGCATGGTGCTCATATTATCTGGGTGTTATTAGCAGAGCGCTGTGCTAATAAAACAGAGTGGTCTGACAAACTGTGAGTCCTGAGTCTAACTTTGACACAATGTACTTCTCCGGTGGAGTGTCCTTGTTTGATGAAGGCAGTTTTAAGTGTGTTAAGGTGAGTATCTGGACTTTCTCTTGGGAGTATAGTTGATAGTTGCTGGGTAGACTGCGGCAGCCGTACAGCTCTGTTTGGTTTAAATGTGGCTGTGCACAGGTGCTGCAGTCTGCCTGGGCACTATCAGCTACAAGATCAGAGCCATAGTTTTAATACTAAGAATGTTTAAGTGGGGTCAAAAATGCAACCGTGATAGGTGCCCATGCTATGCCCTGGTCACCTATCCCTTAGGTTAAAGCACACAAAATGGCTTCTTATTAGATCATAGATTATTACGGTTGGAAGGGACCTCAAGAGATCATCTAGTCTAACCCCCTGCTCAAGGAGGAACCAATCCCCAAATTGTCCCCTCAAGGATTGAGCTCACAACTCTGGGTTTAGCAGGCCAATGCGCAAACCACTGAGCTATCCCTAGATAAACATGGTAAGTTGTTAATCATCCAACTACATCAGGAAAATGACCTGTCACTGGCAATGCCTCAGCCATCACTGTCTTCTGGTTTTGAAAACTGTTTTCAAACTGTTCATATACAAAAAGCTGTTTTCAACCCTGGTTTCAGCCACACTTTTTTGTAACCAAGCTAAAAAAATATTAACTTAGCCATTCTAATTCTATACCCACTTCCTCCTCAACAGCTTGACAAAAGATTGGCTGGCCCCTTAAGGGGAGGTGGGCCTTAATCCACCTGTAGCAAACTTAACTCACCTCTACAGGCAGGGAAAATGAAGGTCATGTGACCAGTAACTCAGGTGACCTATTCAAGTTTCTTATAAGGTAGAAGGGCAAAAGAGAGCAGAGAATAAAGGAAATGGGATCCTGCTCTGAGAAGGAGGGCTAAGAACTCCCTACCTAAGGGGGAGGGGAGGAGAGATTGAACTGGGGTTGATCTTGGAGGGCCAAACTCCTGACTGGAGTGGGGAAGATTGAACTGTGACCCAGTTCTAGAAAGGAGGGCTGGGAAGAGGTACACTGAACTGGGGTAGAGGCCTGGAGGGCTAATGTGTATAATGACTAAACGAACTGGAGTGTTTTAATTATCTTTTGGACTGTGATGTGGAGTTCTTGAGGCGTCCAAAAAGGGAAACTGAGGCAGAGTGCTGTAGCATAATCTCTGGCTGGCGGGGGTGCTTGGGTGGTGTTCTCTCTGTGACAATGGGCTTTACAGTATGCCTGGAAGGTTAACAAATCTAGACTCTGACAAACCAAGGGGTGGGGTGGGGTGGGGTGGGGAGATTTCCAATCCCAAATATGGTTATCACAATGCAATGTTAACAATGTAACAAAATGTTAGAGGCCACATTAGATTTTATTTCTGATAGAATTTTTTCCCCAAAAAAGATGATTAAACGCATCATTGCTCAATTATCTAGAAAGGGTGATTTAACAGGAAGAGGGTTGTCAAGGAAGAATGGGCTAGAAACATGTAGGTACAACAATTTTATTTTTATAAATATTTTTATGGGCTAGGAACTGATGTTTACTTTTCCAAGAGAACATACCATATATACTTGTTCATAAGCCAAATATTTTTGGTAAAAAAGTGATGCATCAAAGAGCGGGGGTCAGTTTATAAACAGGTCTACACCAAAATTTGATGATTTTCAGCTCAATGTATCAGATATTCAATTCAATGATTCCATAGTCATTTTGTTTACCTGGAGTGTCTGCAGGCATGGAGCCCTCTCTTCCTGCAGCTCCTATTGGCTGGGAACGGCGAACTATGGCCACAGGGAGCTGAGGACGCAGACGCTCCAAGTAAACAGAACATCCCAACCTGCTAGCGGCTTACCCTGATGGGCTGGGAGCCAAAGTTTTCCAACCCCTGAAATATAGGGTCAGCTCATGAAAGGGTCATACAGTTTTTGCTATTTTTACCTATCCATTTTGGGGGGTCAGCTTATAAATGAATGGGCTAATGAATGAGCATATACAATATATTTATGAAGAAAGTTGATTGAACACATGGCATGAAATTGATATTGCCCAAACCATGATTTCCAACAAACCAGGCAGTATTTTTAGAAATCGCTAAGTGTAAGAAGGCTAGTGCCAATGTTAGCATGAAAATATAGTCCAAAAAGTCTGTATCATCATCAGATAAGTAAAAACAACAAACCCAATTCCTCGGCTTCACTGTCTAATGGACTCTGGGGATGTGGGTCCAATGCTGTGTACCCCTTTATACATAACAGTGGGATTGATACACCCTTTCTGGTACGCAGTACTGCTCAGAGCTCTGCAGAACAGAGGAGCACCACTGATGAACTATTTGTGATGAGGATGCAGGATATATTCCCAGTTCTCTGCCAGCCAGCGCTGCTATGCTAAAACTTACTGTTTTTAATTCATGGGGAGCCAAGAGTTTACTAGTTTGCTTCTCTGGCTTGTAAGTCATTACTGAAAAGGTGCAAATCTGATGTGGTAATGTTTGTGCTGAAACCTCTGCTTTCCAAGTAGCTGAGCTGCAAATCACTGATCATGCTTCACTATATTCAAGACTATTATGATGTGCAAAAATTGTTAGAATTCTGTGGGAGACCTGCTCCCACCAGCAAAGATGTGGTGGCTTCAGGTGAGATCTCTTACAAACACTCTTGTTGGAATTTAATTTCACACTTACTATTGGAATTTAATTTCACACTTAATATTGTGTATTATTGTGTATTGAGTTTTCTCTTCCACCACTTTATTAGGCCACAATCCTGCAAACTTTTATGCATGTGCAAACAAATAGTTCCACTGAAGGCAAAGGGGCTAGGCTAGGGTTGCCAACTTTCTAATTGCATAAAACTGAACACCCTTGACCTGGCCCCTGTCCTGCCCCTTCCTGAGGCCCCACCCCTGCCCTGCTCCTTCTGAGGCCCTGCCCCCTGCTCACTCCATGCCCCCTCCCTCTGTCACACGCTCTCCCCCACTCTCACTCACTTTCACTGGACTGGGGCAGGGGGTTGGGGTGTGGGATGGGGTGCGGGTTCTGGGGAGGGGCCAGAGATGAGGGGTTTAGGGTTCACAAGGGGGCTCTGGGTTAGGGCCTAGGGGTTTGGAGTACAGGAGGGGGCTCAGGGCTGGGGCAGGTGGTTGGGAGGCAGAAGGCGGTGTGGGCTCTGGGGTAAGGCCAGGGAGGAGGGATTTGGGGTGCAGGAGGGAGCTCCAGGCTGGGGTAGGGGGTTGGGGTGCAGGAGGGGGATCAGGATGCGGGCTCCAGAAGGGTAGCGATTACCTCAGGGCCAGGCGGCTCCCTGTCCATGACTCAGCAGGGCTAAAGCAGGCTCCCTGCCTGCCCTGGCTCTGCACGGCTCCCAGAAGTGGTCAGCATGTCTGGCTCCTAGGCAGAGGGGACAGGGGGCTCTGCATGCTGCCTGCTCCCACAGGCACCACCTCTACAGTTCCCATTGGCTATGGTTTCCAGCCAATGGGAGCTGCGGAGCCGGCCCTCAGGCAGGGGCAGCAGGCAAAGCCCCCGTGGCTGCACCTGTACCTAGGAGCCAGACATGCCAGCTGCTTCTGGAAGCTGCGTGGACGCAGGGCAGGCAAGGAGTCTGCTTTAGCCCTGCTGCACCGCCAACCGGACTTTTAACTGCCTGGTCAGCAGTGCTGACCAGAGCCAGCAGGGTACTTTTCGACCCGGCGTTCTGGGCAAAAACCGAACACCTGGCAACCCTAGGCTACACCCAGGGATAAGTGTTTGCAGGATCAGGGCTTTTTTGACAAGGGCCCTAGTTCAGCAAGATATTTGTGCACATGTGCAACTTTAAGCACATGATTAATTCTGTTGACATCAGTGAAACCACTCATGTGCTTAAAGCTGTGCATGAGTTTAAGAACCTTGCTGAATCAGGGTGTAGAACTCCCTGTTGATATCATGAATGTGCCTGTTCTACTTAACTAATAATAAAAAAGTATGGCTAATGGTAGGTCATTTTTATTTGTTTGGCACTTATTTGGCTGTTTAGCAGGCGTCATAGAGTTTAAGGCCAGACGGGATCACCAGATCATCCAGTCTGACCTCCTGTATCTCAGAGGCCACCAATACCACCCAGCACCTGCTCATTAAACCTAATAACTAAAATTAGACCAAAGTATTACAGCTCATAGGAGACTAAATTATTTTGTGCCACAGGCAGAGAATAGGAAGAACTGAGGTGCACCAGTGGCCAAGGACCTTGCAATGGCAAGGAATAGATTAAGTGAGATATCCTAGCATGTGACCCATACCTGCATGCTGCAGAGGAAGGCAACCCCCCTCCAAGATCACTGCCAGTCTGAGCTGGGAGAAAATTTCTTTCCGAGTCCACATAGGGCAATCAGTTAGACCCTGAGCACGTGGAACAAAAAACATATAGCCAAGCACCTGAGAGAGAGAATGCTGGTGTCACCTCAGAGCACTGGCTCATCCTATCCAGTGTCCCATCTCCAGACAGGGTCATCCCTGATGCTTCAGAGGAAGGAAACAAAAAAACAAAATCCGACAACCCCAGAACACACTGGTGTTGGGGGGAAGAATCCCTTTCTGAGTCCTGCAAGCAGTTGGCTGAAGCATTGGCTTTTAGGAACATAAGACATAATCTGGAAGTGAGCCCAGGACTGCCAAGCCCTGCCCCTCCCCCCACAACATCACAAGCAAGCCTGTCATACAATCACACTCCTACATTTGTCCAGCTCTCTCTTAAAAAGAATGAAGTTGGTTGGTTCCCCCCATCCACCCCCCATTGGGAGCCTGTTCCAGACTCTCGCTCCTCTGATGGTTAGGAACCTTCTTCAAATTTCCAGCCTGAATTTGTTCATGGACAGTTTACATCCTTTTGTTCTTGTGACAACATTATCCTTTAGCTTAAATAGCTCTTTGCCCTCCCTAGTGTTTACCCCCCAATGTGTTTATAAAGAGCTATCATATCCCTTCACTCTTCTTTTTGCTAATCTAAACAAACCAAGCTCTTCCAGTCTCCTCTCATAAAACAGACCCTCCATCCCCTTGATCATCACCTTCTCTGCACCTGTTCCAGTGTGAATTCATCTTTCTTGAACATGGGTGACCAGAATTGTACGCAGTATTCCAGATGAGGTCTTGCCAGTGACTCGTATAATGGCATTAATATTTGCCTAATACATCCTAAGATGTCATTTCCCTTTTTCACAGCTGCATCACTCATAGTCATCCTGTGATCAACTAACACACCCAGGGGAGCCCTAGCTTGTATCAGAAATTCTTATTGTAAGCAGAGTCAGGATGAGCTCTACCCTGACATCTGGTGGTGAATTATGGTGAGTGTGGAAAAGAGTTTCAGGGACTAATCGTGTTTGCATAGGCACACCCACTCCGCCTAGCATACCCCACGGCAGCCTAAAATGGTTACTTTGACAGCTGTGGGATCCCCAATTTCTTTGTTATTGGGGCAGGAGGAATAAAGTGTTGTCACCGTGATTATGTGAATGAGGAACTATGAAACTGCCTTATGACAGAGAATCTCACCATCAAGTAAATAGCACTCGCTAGACAAGGGACATGGGTGCCAAAACCCAGTGAATTGAGAGCGGTTGGGGACAGGTGTGTGTATTTGATGGTATGGGCCTCTCTGGAGGGCTTAGCCACACCAATTGCACCTCCTTTTCTCTCTCCACTGTTAAATAGCAGAGCTAATTTTGATTCTATTAGGAGTCTAGCTTAAAAACTGCTGAGCTGAATTCACTTTGGGCCAATAGTGCACCAGCCCTGGGGCTCCCCTACTACAAGCTGAAATCACTAAAAGAGCTAAAACTACTGAGCTGAGATCACTGAGTGCTGTGTTAACTAGTGGGGGAGCCTGAAGACATACTGCTAAGCAGCTGGCAGAGCAGTTTGCAGGATGGTTGGAGCAGCGAGCCAGTGGAGTGGAGTGGAGCTGAGCAGTTTGCAGGGACAGCTGGAGTGGTTCATGAGATGGCTGGTGGAGCGGAGCAGCTTGTGGGATGGTTGGAGCAGCCCATGGAACAGTGTGCGGAGAAGAGCGGAGTGGTTTGCAGGAACGGCTGGAGGAGTGGAGCGGAACGGCTGGAGGAGTGGAGAGGAGCGGAGCGGCTGGTGGAGCAGAGCCATTCGTGGTGAAGGCTGCAGTAGACCTCCACGGAGAGGCGGAGCAGTCGGCCTTGCCCACGTAAGGTGCCCCTTAACACCCTGTGTGCCCCCCCAATTCCACCCAGGCTGGGGGGGGTAAAACTCTGCAGATGAACTTTTGAACACTGGGGTGGCACTGACCAGTTGGGTTGTTGGCACAGACTTTTGGGTTGTTGGACTTTGGGGTGATTTGGACTTAAGACCCTGAGGGGAAAAGGACATTGCCAAACGTACTTGGAGGTGTCTCTTTTGCTCATGGTTTGTGTTATAATCCTGTTTGTGGTGTTTCCCCAACGTAATGCCGCATTGTTTCCCTCCTTTATTAAAAGGATTTTGCTACACTCGGACTCCGTGCTTGCGAGAGGGGAAGTATTGCCTCCGAGAGGCGTCCGGGGGGGTGGTATGTAATTGTCCTAGGTCACTGGGTGGGGGCTCGAGCTGGTTTTGTATTGTGTTATTGAAACGGAACCCCTGAATACTGAACCCGGCCCTTGTTGCTGCCAACTCAGAGGGGCAGAAGGGTTACATTATTATTAGATACTGTGTGTGTGTGACTTTACACTTTGTACTATTGAATTTAATGCCACTTCTGTGATTCCAATCTTCAAGGGCATCCAGATCTTCCTGTATAATATTCGGATCCTCCTCTACATTGCCAGTGCCTCCCAACTTTGTAACATCAGCAAATTTCATTAGCTCATTCCTAGTTTTTGTGCTAAGGTAATTAATAAAAATATTGAATAAGACTGGTCCCAAGACTGATGCTTCAGGAACTCCACTAGTAACCTCCCTCCATTCTGATAGTTCACCTTTCAGCACAACCCATGGCCTTCTCCCCTTTAGCCACTTCCTTCTCCACTTTATAATTATTGTACTAACCCCCTTCTTCTCTAATTTAATTAATAATTTTCCATGCGTTACCGTGTCAAATGCTTTATTGAAGTCCAAGTATATTAGGACTACTGCATTTCCAATATCTAAAAATTCAGTTATTTTCTCAAAGAAGGAAATCGGGTTAATCTGGCATCATCTACTTTTGGAAACCCTATGTTGCGTTACATCCCCTTTTCCATTTACCTCCATGAATTCAATCACTTTTTCCTTCACAACTTGTTCCAAAATCTCGCATACTACTGAGGTTAGACTAACAGCTCCGTAATTGCCCAGGTCAGTTTTTTTTCCCTTTCTTAAATATAGGTCATTAGCTATTCTACAGTCATATGGAACTACCCCCAAATAGACAGATTGATTAAAAATCCTTGCTACTGCACCAGCACTCTTATGTGCCAGTTCTTTCAGTATTCTGGGTGGGAATTATCTGATTCCTCCTTTCCTCCAATTTGAGCACATTACATTCTTTGAGTTTTTCTTCCACCTCAGATGTGGTAATTTCCATTTCCTTGCATGTATTTCCATCAGCTGTCCTGCCTTCATGCCTATGTTCCATATTAGCATCCTTATTGAAAACTGAGGCAATATATTCATTTAATTTTTGGGCCATACTTAGATTATCTTAAATCTCCCCCTGCCCCCATCCATACTGTGTAGTAGCCAAACCTCATCCTTCCTTATTCTTTTTATTTTCCTTAATCTCTTTTTATTTTTGATAGATTATTCTGTCTTTTTCCTCTCCCTCCCGCAAACTAAGGATTTGAGACTAAGGCACAATTATCTTTTAAAATGTACATTTTTACTTTTGCAAACTTTTTTTAATGAGAGATTAAGTTGATAACTACAGAGAATATTATATACATGTTTCTTCTATTTCTGTGTAGGAAGCTCCTTAACAAGTTTAACATTTATCTTACACTATACTTACGAGATAAGACAGAATTAAAAAAAAGTATGTTAAAAACAGTGTCGGATTACATACAAGATGTTCTGCCAGATATTAAGAAGACAGCACCAGAAGGTATTGCATTTAAAGCGACAATGACACGTCACGGAAAAATGTGAAAAGCATTCTTTTTAGAAATATCTCTGCCTGTTTATCAGGCAATTGCTACCACGTTTGTTTTTTCTGGTTTCCTCACTTTTCAGTCTCTGGGTACAGCTGCATTTTTTAAATAGACTCTTTGTTTTTCAGCTGTTGGGGAATGGACAAGTGCAATAAGAGCATAATATTTTGTGCCAATTAATTTCTACTGCAATTATATTGATTTTTGGTGGAGTTAAACCAGGAATGACTTTGGTTCCTTGTTTCCATGTAAAAACCCTGCTAAAAAAAATCAAGGAAAATGCACTTCTACTGTTGTCTCCACTGTGGAGCTGCACTGGTGTTGAATTAAGGGCTTGATTTCAACAGTGTAACAAGGCCATAGAGGGCTATGGGAGAGGAAGGTTGGTTTTGTGATTAGATCACTAGATTGGGACTCAAGATTTGGATTCAGTTCTCAGGTCTGCTACAGGCTTCTTGTGTGACATCACTTTCTCAGTTTTCTGTCTGTAAAATGGGGATAATAATATTTCCCTTGTCTTGTCTATTTAGACTGCAAGCTTCATGAGACAGGAACTAGAGCCACATGAATAACTAATTTTGGGGTTCACTGGACATTCTGAAGCAGTCAAAAAATGTTTTGGGTCAAATGAAATGTTTTGTTAGATTCAAAACAAAACATTTTCTTTTGAGCATTTTTTAACTTTTTAATTAAAAAAAAAGAAAGGAAATTTCAAAACCAAAAAGTTTGTTTTGAATCAAAAAATCAAAACATTTACACTTTTTCAGAATTATTTGTGCTTTTTTTAAAGTGAACAATTCAGCACAAATTAGTGAAATGCTTTGATATCATGAATCTTCATTTTTCACCGAAAAAAGTTTCTGTTGAAAAATTTTGCCCAGCCATCAGGAGGACTGTTTTTACTATGTGTTTGTGCAGTGCCTAGGAGAATGGATCCCCATCTCAGTTGGCTAAGTTGATAAGCAAACTAATTTGGACAAAAAAATAAGAGCTGTGTTAGACCTCAGCTGAAATCTCAACTTGAACCCAAACCTTTTGATAGGTTTGAACAAGCACCTTCCTTCCCCTCCTCAGTAGGCCTCATTGGCTGAAATCCATCTCAGAGTCTCAGTAGGTTTGACAGTCTCTACCACTGTTACCTTTAAAACCATGTGAGTTCCAAGGATCACTGCAAGCAAGGGGGAAAGGATGATATATTTTGAGGCATCTCTGACATCTATCCCTTGAGAATGCAAGATTTGAGAAGACCAGTTTTTCAGAGCTCAGCAGAGATGGTGCCACACTTGATAATGGACTAACACAGTGTTTTATGGGCATGGGGGGGAGGCTGGTTGGATGTCAGGAGGCAGTGGGGCTTCAGGTGCCTGTTGAAATCAGGGAAAAATTGGGGTTCTAGGGCCTGTTGAAGATGAGAAGAAGGCATTGTGGGCAGGCATCGAGTGCCTTTTGAAGTTCGATAGATGGAACTGAACTTGGGAAGTCCTTATGGATAGGGCCTATATGGGGTCAGATTGTGGAAGCTAGGTCTGTGGACCTGTTGGGATAATACTTCTTGGAGGATCAGAAGGAGGCCTGCTGGGGCAGGGCTCAAGAGACAGGGAAATTACTGGGGAACACAATGGTAGTGGAAGGATACAAAGAACTGGTTGGTAGGAGAAAAGGACACAGGAAATGTCACAAGATATTAGCATCTGAATTTTTGCATCTTTATCCAAACCAAACAAATGGCTCAGCTTTTCATGTTCATCTTCCACTAATGTTTACACAATGAAATGAGATTGCTGAAGCAAATCATCACAGGCTGAGAAAACTGAGTTTCCATGAGCAACAATGAAGGCTAATTCTGGCAGGCTATGGCATTTGGAAACACAAGCCTGACTTCTGGTAGTAATAAACATTCACTGTTATGTTTAGCAAGTAGTCATGGTCAGTGGTTAAAGCAGACTGAAATAGGAGGGAGAGCTCCTCCAGCCAGGGGGCTGTCATCACAGATCTTGATGTTATATAGGGATGTGGCATTACATCCTCTTCTAATGATATGATGTATAAAGACGACAATGTAGACAAGACAAAACTGTATCTGAAAGGGTCCAGGTTCTCAAGAGGGTCCGCAGTCAGACAAATGAAAAGTACACGTGTGTGTGTGTAACTGTGTAGGGGTACAGTTTTCCTGCACTCCAACCCTCCTGTTATTTTTTAACTTGACCAAGGTGGAGAATCTCTGCTGATGTAAAATCAAATAATAATGGGAGGTTCTTCCCCCAGAAAATTTGGAAATAAATACTCAGTGAAATTACCTGCATTTCAAAAGCCTTTAAGACATTTTAGAAGAGATACTTTGCATAAAATCACATTGATTAGGCATTTTTTATCTGTTTCTGTCTCCCCTCAGCCCTTATCACCCCCACCCTTGGGGGAAGACAGCTGGAATTTCCTTCTTCCTCTACTCCTTGGAGCTGGCAGGGGAATTGTGGGGGGTATAAACCCCACCCTGGCACTAAAAGGGGTTTTGGAGTTAGAGAGCTCAATTAAGGCACCTGGTGGCTCCTGAAGGATGAGTCAGGCCAAACTGTAGAGAAAGCCCAGCTGGGGAAGTAGATGGGTGGTGAGCATCAAGGGAGGAAGCCCAGATGAGAAGGAGGTTATAAAGCAGGGGTGAGCAAACTACGGCCCGCATGCCAGATCTGGCCCATCAGGGCTTTGGATCTGGCCAGCAGGCTTGCCACCCCTGTGGTGCCATAGACCCCGCGCCATGCCTGGGAGTGGCCGGCACCATGTCCCCATGGCTCTGGAATGGGGAGGAGAGGGCTCTGTGTGCTGCCCTCGAATGCAGGCACCACCCCCCACAGCTCCCATTGGCTGGGAATGGGGAACCGCGGCCAATGAGAGCTTCAGGGGAGGTACCCACAGGAGAGGGCAGTGCACAGAGCCCTCTGCCCTTCCTCCCCTAGGGGCTGCAGGGATGTGGTGCCGGCCACTTCCGGGAGCGGCACAGGGACAGGGCAAGCACAGAGCCTGGCCTGGCCCCGGTGTGCGCTGCTACAACCCTGGAGCTGCTCCAGGTAAGCGGCGCCAGGCTGGAGCCCGCACCCCGAGCTCCTCCTGCACCCCATGCCCCAACCCCCTGCCCTGAGCCCCCTGCTGCACCTCGCACACCTCCTGTGCTCCAACACCCTGCCCCGAGCCCCCTGCTGCACCCCACACCCATCCTGCACCCCAACCCCCTTCCCTGAGCCCCCTCATGCACCCTGCACCCCTCCTCCGCCCCAACCCCTTGCCTTGAGCTGCTTCCTGCACACCGCATCCCCTCCTGCACCCCAACCCTCTGCCCCAGCCCTACATTCATGGCCCTGCATGCACTTTCCCCACCCAGATGTGGCCGAGTTTGCCCACCCCTGCTATAGAGAGAGGAACTCTGCAGTGCCTCTGGTTGCTAGAGAGTGGAGGAAAGGCCTAGAGTGAGCAGATAGATGCACAACCCAGGGAGGGGCTCTGAAAAAGGGCCTGAAGGAAAACCAAGGTTGGAAGAAGTCCAGGGAGGTAGTGAGTGTAAGGAAGCACATTGTGGCTGTTTGCCACAGGGTCCCTGGATTGGAATGCAGAAGAAGGGCCTGGATTCCCCTTCCAGCCGCTGGAAAAAGGTGGTGTGGAAACACCCTGATGCAAGGGAGAGAAGGACTACAGGGTCTTGGCCTCTGGGGGCAAAGTGTTGGGAGGTGTTGCTCCACAGAAAAAGAGGAGGACAATCCCCCAGAGCCCAGGATGGGATGAAGAGTCTGTGGAGGAGTCAGTCTGGATAGGAGTGAAATGCAATATTTGAGTTTATTGGACTCTTTTTCCTTACTCTATCAGGGATGAGACTAAATGTGACCTGGCTGCATAACTGCATCAGGAGATGAGGCAGGCCTCTTCAGGGACTGGAGTGATGATTGGCAGGAGGGATTAGATGAAGACAGTCTGCTATGTCCAGCTGTGAAGGGGTGTGCCTGTGGTAAAGTTCTCCTTTCTACAGGGACAGATCTTTCTGCAGAGAGGGCTAAAACCACCCATTTCTCCCCACCCCATCAGTTGCTGCTACTACTCCACCTACTAACAGGAAACATTGGGAGACCCAGAAACTCCTCAACCAGGCACTAGCTTTCCTCTTGCTCCCACTTAATATTCCCCTGCCTGATGAGTCATTGGGGAGGGGGAGGGAGTGAGCTCCAGAGGCGGAAGGAAGAATCTGTGCTCTTCTTACTCTAACACTCTTCATGAGTCATATTTGTTAGGAGAAAGGCACAGAACCTTTATTAATTACACAAGTACTCAACTCAGGCTGAGACTGCTGAGGTGTGTGGAAACCTCTAGTACAAGAGTTCTCTGCTAAGAGTCACAGGTGTCACGGGGCTGTGACTACCATGCCGTTCACATATTGTTAAATAGGAGGGAGTTCCCAGCTAGACCAGGGCCAGGGGAGTGGGAGCCCACATGTACATGTCCTGATAAGATTGAGAACCACTGCTCTAGTTCACACTGGGTATGCTCAGAAATTTAACACTACTAGTAGCATAATCACACCCATGTTACTATCATGAGAACTACCCTTACATGCATAACATAGAAACAAACATCCCACCCCTAGAACTGCAGTACATGAATAACAGCTAAGTGAACAGGAACACGTTAAAATCAATGGTCTTTTGTTTGGGTCTTTTGTTTTGGGTATGTATTTTAGAGCTAGTGTCTGATTTTTCATGGCAAATTTATGGATTTGTTCGTAGTATGTCCTATTTTAGCGCTGAATCTTTCAAAGGGCATGTTTCTAGCTTTTTGTCTATGTGAATTCTATTCTGAATCTGATGTGAATTTTTACTTCTTCAAATCTTCTCAGGTTATTCCAGCCATTTGCTAGTAGGATCTACCAGGAAATCTGAACAAAGAGTTTTAGACTATCAAGGCCAAATACCTTCTAGAACAGTCAACGGTGACAGGTCTGTTATTATTAGAAACCTATTTTAAAAGATTCAGGGTGACTTCCTGGGCCCATTGAAGTCAAAGGGAGTTTCAAGGTCAAATATTACAGCTAAGCATTCCTAGCGCATTATGTTCCTGCAAGATGGTTTGGTGTGTTCATGTTAACCAACCTGCTTTCTGTACACAGTCCACACACAGCACTCCCTCCAACTGTTTCTACACCTGCAAAATGGTCACATGATACCAAGCACCGCTCACAGGAACGATGCAAAAATTGCAGTATTTTACATGCGATATTTGTGTATAACATATATAACATGCCTAAATATTCAAATGGATCCAAACATTTTGGATACCTTGGAGATTCGGGGGTGGGGTTGGGGGTGGGGGGAAGGGAGTTCAACTTGCAACACCTATAGCCTGATTATCCGAAGTGCTCAGCACAACTAATGGCAGTTTAGCACAACTAAAGGCAGTGAGAGGTGCAGGTGTTTAGCATGTTTGAAAATTGGGTCGTAGGTGCCTGTGCAACCTTAATTCAGCCTCCTTGTGTACATGTATTATGATAAAGTTTTTAATTACATAGTCATATGTTGTTTTTCCACAGGGTCCCACCTCATTCTACACACCGAAGGGACAGTGTTCACCTAATGAGCAGCTATTCAATACACCTCTACCTCACTATAACGCGACCCAATATAACACAGGTTTGCATATAGCGCAGTAACAGCGGGGCTCCGGCAGCGCTTTAAAGGGTCTGGGGCTTCGGCTGTTGTGGGGAGCCCCAGGCCCTTTAACTCACCGCTGGAGCCCTGCTGCTGCTATCCCAGGGCTGCGGCAGCAGGGCTCCGCCAGCGATTTAAAGGGCCTGGGGTTCCCCGCAGCCGGAGCCCCGGGCTCTTTAAATCACAGCTGCAGCCTGGCCACCGCTACCCCAATATAACAGGGTTTCACCTACAACACGGTAGGGATTTTTGGCTCCCCACAACCGCGTTATATCGGGGTAGAGGTGTATTTTATTTTCTCCTCATTCAATGTGAGGCCTTATGCCTTATTTCCTGCACACTATTCAAACCCTACTCTGAAGACAGAATTATTAATTTCCTCATGAGAAAGTGGGTGGGGTAATATCTTTTATTGGACCAACTTGTGTTTCTGTGGTTCACCATAGAATCTGAGTGCTTCATCAAAGTTAATGAATTTATTTTCACAACACGCTGTCAGATTAGAAGGTATTATTCCCATTTATCAGATGGGAAATGAGGCACAGAGTGATTAAGATCAAACGTAGCCACTAATTTCGGGGGCCCAATTTGAGATGTCTGATTTTTCAGAGTATGTAGAAATAGATAGTATTTTATATGCTCAAAGCACAGTTTCCAAGTTGGGAGGGGTTCAAGTGTTTTGGAGGATAGGATTAAAATTCAAAATGATCTGGATAAACTGGAGAAATGGTCTGAAATAAATAGGATAGAATTCAATAAGGACAAATGCAAAATACTCCACTTAGGAAGGAAGTCAAGGAACAGTCAGTTGCACCCATACAAAATGGGAAATGACTGCCTAGGAAGGAGTACTGTGTAAAGGGATCTGGGGGTCATAGAGGACCACAAGCTAAATATGAGTCAACTCTGTAACACTGTTGCACAAACAGCGACCATCGTTCTGGGATGTATTAGCAGGAGTGTTGTAAGCAAAACACAAGAAGGCCTCAGCTGAAGTATTGTCTCCAGTTCTGGGTTCCACATTTCAGGAAAGATGTGGACAAATTGGAGAGAGTCCAGAGGAGAGCAACAAAAATGGCTAAAGGCCTAGAAAACATGACCTGTGAGGAAAGATTGAAAAAACTGGGTTTGTTTAATCTAGAGAAGAGCAGACTGAGAGGGGGACATAATAATTTTCAAATACATAAAAGGTTGTTACAAGGAGGAGGGAGAAAACTTGTTCTTGTTAACTTCTGAGGATAGGACAAGAAGCAATGGGCTTAAATTGCGGTAAGGGAGGTTTAGGTTGGACATTGGTAAAAACTTTCTGTCAGGGTAGTTAAGTACTGGAACAAATTGCCTAGCGAGGTTGTGCAATCTCCATCATTGGAGGTTTTTAAGAGCAGATTAGACAAACACCTGTCAGGGATGGACTTCTATGTTTATTTAATCCTGCTTTGAGTACAGGGGACTCGACTACATGACCTATTGAAGTCCCTTCCAGTCCTACTCTTCTATGACACCATTGACTTCAATTAAAGCTGTGAGTGCTCTGCACTTCTGCAAATCAGACCCCAGGGTCTCAAGTCAGGCACCCAGAAAATGAGGAATGCACAATTAGCAGAGGTGAATGTAAGCTGGTACGGTCCACTATGGCGTACCGGCAAGAGCCAGTACGCTGTGCTGCACCACATCGGCTTCTGCAGCGGGGATTTAAAGGGCTCTGCGGGGAGTCCCGAGTCCTTTAAATCCCGGCCTGCAGCTCCGGCGGCTGGGCTGGGGCTGGCATTTAAAGGGCCCGGAGCTCCACAGCGGCTGGAGCCTCGGGCCCTTTAGTTCACCCTGGGTGCTATCATCCACCTCTGCAGCTGGGAGCCCCCTGGGTGATTTAGAGGCCCTGGGACTCCCAGCCACAGCTGGTGCCCCAGGGCCTTTAAATCTCGAGGCCCCATCTCTTCCGGTTGAGGCCACCCCGCCCCACCCAGGACTCCGGCTGTACCGGTAAGTCCTATGAGTTACTTTCACCCCTGACAATTTTAGTTTAAGTGACTTGACTACTGTTACTCAGGAGCTCAGTAGCAGAGGCAGGGATAGAGTCCAGTTTTCCAGGAGAGCATTCAACTGCCTTAGTCACAAGACAATCCTGCAGTCCCCTACCTCATTCACAACATACCTTCCAACTTCTGCAACAAACAAAGCAGGGGTCATACAGACAATACTCCTGGAGGAATTCTGTGCCAATGCACATGCACAGAATTTATGTACCCTGCAGATTTCTTTGCTTCCCTGCAGAAAAATGACTTTCTGACAGGGAAGCAAAGGGAAGCCACGAGAGCAGTCATATGACCCTCCCCATCAGTATGTTTCGGGTGCCCTGGGCAGCCAGCAGAGAGGTAAATCACTTGGATGCAGTGGGTGGGACTGGGAAAGATTCGGCTGGTGGCTCCTGCCCTACACTGGGCTCAGCTGCTAGTCCCGGCTGGGCTGGGGAGGATACGAATTCCTCTTCCCTTCCATGGCATCTGGGCCAGGTCACACGGCTATATCCAGATTTCTCCCCTAGCTGCAAGAAGCTCTGCAAACTATCCTCCCACTGCGCTTCCTGCACCCATTGCTCCTCACCTGCAGGGGGAAGGATCACTATACAGGGAGCTGCTCCCCCATCCACCCAATCGCTGTGCATCCAGACCCCCTCATACCCAGACCCTCCCACTGAGCCTCACCCCCCATACTCAGAACACCTCCCCCCGTCGAGCTCTACCCCACCACCTCTGGACCACCCTGATGAGCCATCTGCACCCGATCCCCGCCCCACCGACCCTCAGCCAGCCGCACTTGGATCCCCATCTCACTGAGCCATAGTCCCCCAGCATCTGGACCTCCCACACCCAGCGCCCTGCTGAGCTCTACCCTCTCCCCACCCAGGCCTCACCCCCACTGGGCCCCAACCACCTTCACCTGGACCCCCCTGCAGACTCCCATTACTGTTGCACCCACAATTCCCAACAAGCCCCTCTGCATCCAGATCCCCCCTGCACCTAGAGCTGCTCACACCCAGATTGCCTCACACAGAAACCTCTCAACCCACACCTGGATCCCCCCACTCTAAGCCCCTCCCCACTTGGATCCTGCCTTGCTGAGCCTGCCTGCCCACACCAGGTGCACCTGGTGTGGCATGGAGGGGCAAAACCCTGGGGTGTTTCTGGGGCAGGCCCGGTCCTTGCACGATGTCAGGGTTGGGTGCAGCTTAACTGCTGAGTACATGTCCCAGGGGAGCTGCACAATTATCTCCCACCTCTGTGCACCTAGTGGTCTGTGTTCCCCAATGCCATGCTGGAGCCGCCGCATTTATGTGACAAATAAAATTTGCAGAATTTTGTAGAATTTTAAAATATTGTGTGCAGAGTTTTTATTTGTTGGCACAGCATTTTTAATTATTTGGTGCAGAATGCCCTCAGAAGCAAGATAAGTCTCCTTCACTACACAACCCTGATTACCCCATCTATATAATTTAATTATCTGAGATTTTTGGTGGCCTTTGGTTTAATTTACTATAATTTAAAAAAAAAAACGTAAGGGTCTTTTTGGACCATGAGTGACCTAGAGATAAATATGGGTATAATGGCCTTGATCCTTTGGGTCACCTTTCCCACCCCAACAGGATCCTGCACAATCTATCCAGACCAGTCTTGGGCTGCTCTAACTTGTGCTTGCTGCTAATGGACTCCAATGGAACAATATTTTTTTTAACCCTAGAAATATTAAGAATTCAAGTCTGGCTTCCTGGAGGATTGCTTGGATGTCTTGCAGCGCTTGCAAGATCTCACACGCTAGTTGAATGAGTGAGGTGTAAAATTCTGTACAAAGAAGTCTTTTTCTCCAAATGTTCATTAGTTATTGAAGTTACGTAGGTGTTAACAAAAAATATACACCCAAAGAGTTTTAAACAGTCTTGTCTACAAATTCTTTCCCTGCTTAATTGCTCAGCTAAGCTGTCACTCTTTTCTCTTGTGGTATCATCATTTCACTAGTTCTCTAGTTGCCATTGACTCTTTCAGAACAGACACAACCTGAATTTCTTATGTAAACAACTGGTAGAAATTTAAAAACAAAACATAATCTTCAAGCTCCATTTATACATTGTAAAGATAGTAAAAACGGGTACAAGCTCATTTTTCCCCCTTGCAGGTCACCTGTACTTTTAAGAAAAAGATGTATTTTGTGTGATTTAGAGCAATATTGGTTTTTTCCCCCTAGTAATGTGTATGTATATATTATGGACTACTGTACTTTACTTGAACAGGTAGATGGTCACCAAAATACAGAAAAGTGATCAGTATCAAAGTTTATGAATAGCGGTACCTGGGAACATAATAATAGCTTTGCTGCTTCTATATAAAAGCAAATGTAACTAGGCTATGCACATTACAGGACTTGGATACAAACTGACCAGTGCATCTGAGGAGTAATGGCCTACCTTTCCTTTTTAAAGCTTCTGGATTCTTATTATGGCTGTAACAAATAATTCAGAATTCTGATGCAGAGCAAAGCCAACTGTCCATTTCATGTTGATTTAGAATTTCCTTTCTGATTTCTAAGGAAACTCAAATTGTTATAAAAAATCTTTCTCTTTATTATACAACTTTTAAAGGACTTGTTTTATAACTCTGAGTTTAGCTTGACTGCATTCCATTGTCTTATGATCAGCAGCAGAATCCTGGATAGGAAGCTCAACATTCAGAACTCTTTATAGGGTCACAACATTCACTTTTGGGAGTGTTTCATAAGGCCCGGATTCATCAAGATAAAGAAGCATGTGCCTAGCTGCAAGCCCATAAGTAGCCCAAAGTCAATGGGACTACTCATGTACTTCGTGTATGATTTATGAAGGGACTTAAGTGTTCATATGCTGAACATCACGGCACCTGAAATTTAGGTTTCTAGAAAATCACAGGAACAACATGCCAATCCACAAATCTGGGTTTGGTGCCTAGGTTCCTTATACAATGAATGGGAAGAGACAGGCGCCTAAGAATGTGATTCCCAAAGCCAGCACAGTTGATCAAAGGGGTATATGCTAAGCCCGGCCCAACTTTCAGAGACAGGTACCTAAGTCTGGGCTGCAGCGAAGTGCCTATTTTTGTTTAGTGATCCATGAACCAGAACAAGCTGCCTGGATTCAGGAGGCTTAGGCACCCTAAACTGTTTCTTGAGGGAATGAGTCAGGTGCCTGCCTCGCTTTACACAAAAAGGCTGGAGGTGGTGGTGCTCATTGTGTAACTTTTACCTGGTGTTGAGAGCACTTGTCAGGGTGTAGGAGACCCAGGCTACTACGCGCGGTAGACGGCGCGTATTTGCGGTAGCGATCATAGGATCGATCGTATCTAGACATGATATACGTGTGATATCGATCCCCTGCTGACGCTTCTATCGATTTCCCCCACGCGCCAACGTGGCGGGGCGGGCGCACATGGAGAGCCCCGATCGAATCCGCGCCCGTGAGGCGGGGTATTATCGATATATAAGATATCGACTTCAGCTACACTATTCCGTAGCTGAAAGTTGCGATCTTATAGGCCACTACCCGCCCGCCTCGTCGCCG
This sequence comes from Mauremys reevesii, assembly GCF_016161935.1. NCBI lineage: Eukaryota > Metazoa > Chordata > Testudines > Geoemydidae > Mauremys > Mauremys reevesii. The sequence continues at coordinate 100,770,036 of NC_052626.1, read as the reverse complement.
GCGATGTTAGCGTCGGGGGATCGGTATGTGTCGTGTCGTGTCTGGGCGTGATATATGGATCCCTTCTGCGCTTTTCTCGATTCCGTAACTCCCGCCCGCCCGGGGCGGTGGCGGCGTCTCGATGCCCGATCCGGACATCGATCGGCGCGTGAGGGGGGGGTAATATATATATAATAGATGACTTCAGCTCTCGTTATTCGCGTGGCTGAGTTTTTATATCTTATATCGATTTTTCCCCTTAGTGTAGACCAGCCCACAGGTTCAATTGCTCCCTGCCTGCCAGAGGTGTAGAATGGATTTGAACAGGGGCATCCCACCTCCCAGAGTGCTCTAACCACTGAGCTTTAGAATATTCTGATGTGGGGCTCCCTCAGTGTCTCCTATTTAGGCTGTTTCTCTGTGGATAAATGATGACAGACTCATTGGTGTGGGGGGGGGCGGGGCGGGCTAGACCTGGGGTCTTCCACCTGGATGCCCTAATCCTTGGACTAATCTCTCTCACTCTCTCTGGCCCAATGACTGACTGACTGTTCCACTGTGGGTGATAAACTATGACTCCTCCTTCCCCTCACTGCCTTCCTCTGTTCCTTTCCTGTTGCAAATTCTGCTATTCCACCATCATCCTACCTGCCTCTACCCCCAATTTAAAGAAATAAGACAATTAGATGATTCATTAACATAGCTGCTGGTCATCACCATGTCCATTTGCTTGTGTGTTTATATCCCTATCTCTATCCTCTTGCAAACACTAAAGCCCAGGAACAATTTTATGCATGGGAGAGTAGTGTTGCGTTCAAGTTGGCTACTTCCATATGTAAAGTTAGTCCTGGTTGTGTTTGCAGGATCAGAGTCTTAAACTGTAAATCCTCCAGAGCTTGTCTAGAACCTAGCACAACAGAACCCTATTTGTTATTGGGGGGGGGGAAGCTTTGTGTCTGACTTTAAACGTTATTCATAACAAAATATCTGACATTTTCCATCTTTGTTTTTATATGTATTTTCAGTACCTTGTGTTTGGCAAAATATTGCTTTGTTTATGAAGTTTGATTACCAGAACAGACAGAACATAAGTACCAAGAATTGTAAAACTTACAAGTCTTTGCCTTAGCAGTTTTTTGTATTTTTTTTTAATGGGGAGTGCAGTTTACTTTAAATGTTATCACCTTTTAATCCTAACTACCAATCATGAAGAAATCAAGACTATTTCTGTTGAATGATGTAAATATCATCTCACAAAGTTTCACTAGTATACTAGCAAGAAAAACAAATGAAAGGATGGAAAGTGAAATAGGAAAGCTAAAAAAGAAAGGGAAACATAGAGATGTTTGCTTTCTGAGTAACTTTAAACCAGTGAGGTGAACTATCCAGCGGCAGCACAGTGAGATGGTCATTCTAAGACATCTACCACTGATGAATAGACTTTCCATTTCAATATAATACTGCACATTATAACTAATTCATCTGTGTTACCCAAAATTGGGCCAGCTAGTAAGTTAGGGAGGACTAATGACCCACCAGAGTTTGGCAGAAAGCAGCATGTTTATTATACTGAAAGCTAAGCTCAAAAGAAGGTGTGTGTGTGTGTGTGGGGGGTGGAGTTCACACTCACACTCGCATATTCATGCTCCCAGGTCAGGCACAGCACTGAAGATGTCAGGATCCTTCAAGGTAAGTGTCCTACAGTGCAGCGATGGACGGTGCGATGAAGCACAATGGAATACAACATGGCAAACCACTGGCCAGGCGATCCAGGCGAAGGGCCGTCATGGGAAGTACAATCTTGGGAGGTACAAACTCCTGAGCACATGTGCCCCTCCCGTTTTAAGGATGTGCGCCTCATGGCCTGCAACTAAAGATGACTTGGCCGCACCTGGTTGGTCACACTCCACCTCGGACACTGTCCATGCATTGGGCATGTGATCGCTGCCTAATCAGAGTCCCAGACACCTTGTCTACCTAGGAGCTCTTCTGTTCTTCCAGCTGCTCAAGCAGCCCATTCATCCCACAAACATTCCAGGAGGGAGGGAGAGGGGGAAATTACTAGCAATCTTCCATCAGCTGGATGAAAAAACATCTAAATGTAGAACTCTGATCTGACTGTTCTCCTAGGGGTATCTTCCAGACTGTATATATATTTTGATTGGTCACAATACACATCTCTGTTATCCCTAATTTTGGGACATGTCTATATTTAAAAGTTCTTTACAGTGGCTTTTATGCTGCTGGAGAATGGACTTATCTATACAGTCCCATAAATTTCAGCTAGTGCTTGGTCTGTCACTTGGTATAATATCTATCTTTTCAGTATGAAAAAGCAAATGTAAACAGTTTTCTTTTTCAGTGAAAGGACTCATACTAGTGTTCAAATGAAGTAATTTGAAAAAGGGATAATAGAGTCACTGTAGGGTGGCCTGGTGAGATCCTGCCCTATTGTAGAGAGAGCTAGTAGCAATCCCTATACATAGTGTTTCCATTGTAAGATCCTGGTTTCAATTGCTGATAACTTTGTCAAACTTGGATATGGTGGTTTTGGTGTTTGTACTTTTTGGCATGCCTCCAGTTTTAAGCTTCTGAATAAAATCAGCATGCATGTGCTAAATTTTCTGAAAATTCCATTTGTATTGGGCATGCTCCAGTGGAGGGCTCCAGGGGCTAAACAGAACTTTTTCTGCAATTGCTCCTCCTAGCAGCCAAACAGCCTGGGGAACAGAAACTGAGAGCAGGGAAACTCTGTCCTGTGTTCCTACTGCTCCGATTGCAGTTAACTGGAAGAATGATAAAGATAAATGACTGGAATGCAGTGGAACGATGGGGTGGGCAGAGACAAGCTGTGGCAGTGGGATGGGGTAGGGGAGGACATGGTGCAGAAACAGACTGTGGGGCTACACACAGGGCAAAGGGAGTGGCAGAGTCAGGCTGGCAGGGTACATGATAGGGGAAGAGGGGACCTGTGGAGGGACAGTGAAAGAAGAGTCTGAAATCATTACCAGACACTGAAATAGAACCCAGGATTCCTGAGTCTCAACATTCCTCTCCTCATAAAGAGCTATGAAACCCAGTAATAAAGTGTCCTTTCCCTCTTGTGGTTGGTCTACACAGTGGATAGGTTTAGGGTTAGGGTTAGCAGTTACTCCATTAGCCCCAGTGATAGTGGTTTGTGTCATTAATGGAAAGGTTCCAACCCTATTGATGACCCTGTTTTGAACATATAGCGTGGTAAAAATGCTAAGTACTCTGAAAAATGGACTTCACGTTCCTGAAATTGGATTCCTGAAACTGATGGATAATGATAATTTTGGCTCTAATCTCTTTGTTCCTCAATTCCCCATCTGTGATATAGACATAAGGATGCCTCACTGCATAAGAGGGTGGTGTGAAGATAAATTCACTCATGTCTGCGAGGCCTGCAGCTAGCACAGTGACGAGTGCTCCCGAAAAGCCCACAAGGGAATTAATTCTGTATTCAACACTTGCTGAATGCCAGGCAGTAAATATGGCAGTGGGGGCCACGCATTGAACCAGGTGTATAAAATTTAACACTGAATAGTCAGCAAGTACCCACCATACTGGCTAGTGAAGGCGGCAGGAGCCAGAGGTGCTGGAACTAGGGGTGCTTGAAGTGCTTTGCATTATAGACAAGGATTGCAGTTTGGTTCAATGGCTCTCAGCACTCCCACCACCTATATTGTTGCAGTGCTCGGCAAGACCCCTGTAGGGAAAAGTCAATGGGATCAAGTAATTGAAGACTAACATCATTTAGAAGCAGCCAGGGGCTGGACTAGGGTGCCACACACAGGCCTGTGTCTTTGCAGCCCTAGGCAGGCAGCTCGCTTGTTGCTTTCTGAGGCGGGGGAAAGACGGGGTTACTATCGCAGCCCTCACCCCTGGGCGGACACTCAGTGCCCTGCTCCCATTGCACCTGGAGCTGGCGCAGCGCCAAGCCCGCCCCGTGCCGCCCCCCACGCCTCTGCGCTGTCCTGCCCCCCCCAAGCTCCTCATGAATATTCGTTATCGGACGGCCCCGCCTCCGACGGCCATTTGTGTAGCCGCGCTGGGGCCGCCGCTGCTCTCACTTGGCCCGTGGCCGCCGCGGAGAGGAGCCGGCTGGGTTGGGGCCGGCAGCGCGGATCTGCTCCCCGCCCCGCGGAGCTCCGGGCGCTGCTGCTGCTGCTGCCGCCGCCGCGACCCCGCCCCGCGGAGCAGGAGGAGCAGGAGCGGGGCCTGCGGCTCCCAGCCCGGCCGGAGGCGGCGGCGGCGCAGGGAGGGACCCGGCCCCGGACCCGGCGGCGCTGCTCGGCTCCCCGATGGCCGCGGGCTGCAGGGACGGGCCGGGGCAGGAGAAGTACCGGCTGGTGGTGGTGGGCGGCGGCGGCGTGGGCAAGTCGGCGCTCACCATCCAGTTCATCCAGGTGAGGCACGCGGCGCCGCGCGGAGCCTCCGGGTCCCGGCTCCGGGGTGGGGCAGCCCCAGCGCCCGCCAGCCCGTCCCCGGCAGCCGGGGGTGGAGGAGAGGCCGCGCGCTGCCTTGTCCCCAGGGGCGCTGGGGTGGGGGCCCGGCCACTGTCCTGCCTGCAGTGCCCGGGGGCGGGCCCGGCCCCGCTCCGCTCCCCAGGCATTGCCGGGGGTCTGGCCTTGCCCTGCTTTCCGGGCACCGGGGGCTTTGCCTGGTTTGGGGGGCAGTCCTGTTCCCTGTCCCTGCTCGCCAGGCACGGCGGGGAGGAGAGGGCGGTCCTGTTCTCTGGCCACTGGCAGGAGCGGTGGCTTTGCCTCAGGGTGGGACCTGCCCTATTCCTTCGGCATTGGTGTGGGGTGGTGGCTTTTCTCGGGATGGGGGCCCCTGCTGTGCTCCCATGCTCTGAGGGGGCAGGGGCTGGACACTGCCCAGTTGGCAGAGCTCGAGGTTGGAGGTGCTGGTGTGTAGAACTGGCTGAGGCGGTGAGAGCTGGTGCATTGAGGTTTGCAATGTTTGAAGAACCAGGTTTTAGACCAGTGACTTTCAGTGTGACCTTGAGCAAGTGCCTTGGCCTCTTGTTGCCTCAGTTGTCCTCATCTGTGCAACAGGGTGAAAGTTGCTTTTTCAAGATTCTTTGTAGATGCATTTGTCAACTTTAGATCTAAGTGGTAAGCAAACACCAGGGAAGCTTCTGGAGTGAGAGCGTTGCCTTATGCCACACCTCCTAGTTGGATGTTTTCATAGAGCTCTGTTTGAAAATAGTGTTCCTTTCCAAGCCCACTGGTTGGACATGTGTAGTATTCTGCTATATCTAATGTCCCTTTTTAGGGGGCAGAGGTGTTCCCATTCATATTTGCATAGTACCTGAGGATAGGCTCCCTTCCTACAAATTGCAGTATCTTTAAATGCTTTCCAATTAGAATTTGCTGCTTGTAGCATTATCTGACACTTCAACTTGTATGTCAGAAGCTGCTACCTGCTGGACTGTAATTACTAAAGATAGTAGATTGTGGAAAATGAAGAGATCCCTTAGAACTTAACAGGAAATTGTATACTTGGAAATAAACAATAAAATGGCTGGATTTATGGGGGGCAACAGAGGTTTAAGGAGAGAGGGGTGGCTGGGGGGGGGCATGCATAGCAAAGTGAAGGAGAATGTTGGTATTCTGGCCTCTGTCCAGATGAATGTTTTTATTAAAATGAGTGATTTACCTAATGATGTTGATATAATAAACTGTTCAGCCGCAGAGTTGCCACATTCAAAATGGGGGTGGTTTATGCCTCTCAGTTGTTGCTTCCATAAGCATAATGTCAGGATCTAATTTGGAAGGCTTTTTGTGTAACAATATAGGTTAAAAAGAGAGAATGGCTAGAGAGGTACTGACATGCTGTGTAGCTGTTGACTGGCTCAAGTCAACCCTGTTTGAGACTATGTTTTAGCTAGAAATGCTGCAGCTGGGACATTAGGAATGGGAGAATGCCTCCAATCACTGAAGTTAATCCACCTCTCTGAGAGGTGGTAACTAGGTTGACAGCGCTAGGCTGACTGAAGAATTCTTCTATCTACACCAGGGCACAGGTTGTTTTAACTACTCTGCTCAGGAGTGTGGATTTTTCACACCCTTGAGGGATGTAACTGGGTTGAGCTAATTTTTTAGTGTAGACTTAGCCTCAAGCACATCTGCTCAAATTGGTTTGTTGCTGTGTGCTTAAACTCCAGATCATTAGAGCCACTATTCTAATACTTTCCTGCCTCAGGAAAAGCAACAGAACAGGTAATAGGGTTATGTATCTCAGGACATTTCTAATAGGACTGTTTCCTGTTTTGCCTTTTTCTTCGCCCATATCTCATTTAATTTTTCTTTCATTCCTCTTCTCCATTTCATTGCTTTTGACGTTTGTAGTACTGATTTGAAGGCGTTTTTTTTTTTAAAAAAAAACCTCTCTGTAGCTGTTCCTGGATCCTTTTAATTTTCTTCATTGTGCTGGTATAGATGACAGCGGAGCAACATCTTGTGGGAGGGGAAGGAGTTATGGGGTGGATTTTCAGTTTGCTTCTTTCCTCTAGATAGGAGTATGACAGCAGTATAGAAAGTGCTATCTTGGAATCCTAATGTCACCTTTGTGCATGCTCATTTAGCTATACTAAATAATGTTCTGATGGGGTAGTAGAATCTGCACCATGAGCGAACTGGGGTTATCTGAACAACTTTTTTTTCCAAAGCTGGGAAGAGGCATTGGGTATATGATCGCCTAGAAAAGCCAGTGTTCTACAAGGTGTTATGATTGGTCTTTTAAAAGCTACTTATAGTCTTAATATAACGATTGATATCCTTGCTGGACAGTTGAGTTGTACATTTAGGGCTATTTGGATGAAGCATTTTAAGCCAGAATGGAGAAACTGGGAAGTAGAAATTGAAATGCAGTCATTAAATGAGCCATAAGTATCTGTTATATGATGTAGCTGCCTTCATTTGATGAACATATTGTCTTTGGCTAGACGCCACATTTTATTTTTGGCTATTAGTTTGGAGTACTGCAAAACATTTTCTGCTAGTGTTGCAGGAGAGTAATCCACTCAGAGGTGGTAAGATTAGAATAATTGTAAGCCTTTTGCTAAATCCTTCCTTGCTTGTAGCTGCAGATAATTAGTTTATCCTTGGATGAGTGAAGCTAAAATTTACAGATTACCATTCAGGTTCAGATTTGGTACCGTTGCCTTAGATGGTATTGCCTGTGCAGCCTTGCCTGCGCACACAAATTACGTGAAGCAGGCTGTATGTGTCAGCATGGGTATAGCGACACTAGTGCTAAACAAGGCTTAACTTCAAGTATGGCTCTCTGGATATCTGTGTGTGACCCAAGGGCCTGTTTTTTGTTTATGCTATCTTGGACTTGATTCCTGTCCGGTTCCTTTAGTCCTGTAGGGTGCTGCTTGTGACTTGGGGAGGGGACTGTCATCTTTATAAGAGTCCTTATAGGAGAGTTTGGCTCTTAAGGTGTATCTACACTTGGAGCTGGGGGTGTGATTCTGAGCCCCAGGAGGCATACTTCCACTAGCTTTCATTAAGCTGATGTGCTAAAAATGTAGCCTCTGTAGGATGTTAGCTACTGTGAGTATAGGCCTAGGGTCTCTGGGCGGCAAGTACCTTGGGGCGGCTAGCTCAGTGTTTCTCAAATGCAGCCACCAGGGGCTTTTCTTGTGGCCGTAGTCTTCTGGGTGGTGAATGGGGCAGGGGGGCGCAAAGCAGCAGCCCTTTCCCCAGGGCTGCTAGCAGGGGTTGTGCCTTGCACCCTCTGGGGAGACGCATGTTGGTGGAGCAGACAGCCAGTGAGTTCCTGACCTTCTCGCAGGCAGTGGGGTCGGGCTTCCACCCTGGGGTGGTGAGTGGCAAGCTCCAGCTGCATGGTTTTGGGCTCCATCTCTGGGCCCCATCCCCTGGGCTTTGGGCTCTGTCCCTCAGCCATGCAGCAGTGGGCTCCAGCCCTAGGCTCCTTCCCCCCCATTGCCCCAGGCCCCTTTGCCTTCCTACCCACATTCACATCTTGGGCTTAATTTGTTCCCCAGCTTGCTGGGTCAGAGGAAGTCTGCTGTGGAAAGTGATATTTGTATGTTAATACAAATTTTCACAGTATTAGTAGCTAGCTGGGAGGCTTTGAAAGGTGATATTAACATACAGGCGTGGCTTTTCACAGTTTACTAGCCTGAAACTCTTTATTTTATTTTTTTAAAAGGCAATGAGAAGCAACAACAACAAAAGAAAAACCTTATTTGTGTGTCTGTTCTTGGACTGGACCTAAACAGAAGAGAGACAACTGTACATTATTTTTATTATTGAGTCTGCCAAAAAAAAAAAATCCCTACATAAATAAATTACAATAATTTGGACATGTATATATGCATACTTATTTGTTTTTCCTAAAATTAAATATTTTAGGCAAAGCTGTCAGAGTGGCCACTAGTAAGAATTAGTGGCCACACTCTGAGGCCACCAAAAAATTTGAAAACCCCTAGCCCTTCCCACTGTTTTCACTGAAGCAGCTATCTTCTATTTTTAGTATGCTAGTTGGATAAGAGCCAGCAAGAGTATATCTCCTTGAGCTGGAAATTACGCCCACTACTCCAAGTGTAGACATACCCTTAGAATTTAAAGCATTTTTAAAGTTGGTTCTTCAACACTTGCTGTATGTTATAGGGATAGCAAAAGATGCTATTTAATAGGTCCCTCCTGGCACAGGACCAGCGACTAGAGCAGGGATCGGCAACCTTTGGCATGCGGCCCACCAGGATAAGCACCTTGGCGGGTTGGGCCGGTTTCTTTACCTGCCACATCCGCAGGTTCGGCCGATCGTGGCTCCCACTGGCTGCAGTTCGCTGCTGCAGGCCAATGGGGGCGGCGGGAAGCGGTGTGGGCTGAAGAATGTGCTGGCCACTGCTTCCCACTGCCCCCATTGGCCTGGAGCGGCGAACTGCGGCCAGTGGGAGCCGCAATTGGCCGAAGCTGCAGGTGCTGCAAAACAAACCAGCCCGGCCCACCAGGGGTCTTACCCTGGGGGGCTGCGGGCCAAAGGTTGCCGATCCCTGGACTAGAGGCTAGGAAGGCCTTATGTCTACAGTGTTACACAGGCAGTTGTCTTGTAGCATAGAGATTCGTTCTTTTGCTGCTTTTCTGTGGCAAATCAACTTTTTTTTTAAATGGTTGCTAAATAAATCTCTCTTCTTTAAGAACTGTATAAAAACTACAGTCATATACTGTTTTATGTTTTTTTTTTTTTTTAAAGCAAGTTGCACACTTCACTTCAGAACTTCATAGGATTAAGGAGTAAACTCATCTGAGGATTGCATTACCTAATACCAAATAAAAAGGTTCTGTCCCCACTACATGTGTTAACTGGGTTATAACCAGCATGATATGGCTGGATCTAAACATGGCTTTTGTTTGCACAGCATGGGGTTAAACTCTTAGTAACATTGGCAGTATTTCACCCCATCATAGGGCTAATTTGGCCCTCCTGCTGTAACCAGTTTTGCGGGCTTTTTTTGCAGTCCAGACAGGACCGCCTAACTATGTTTGTGTAACTGGTTAGGTCGGTGGAGTTTCCTCCCAGCACTATGTGGTAGAATGTCCAAAGTGTGTTGCCTCAAATGATTCTCTGTGTGTATTGTCAGGACACTGTCCCTGCTGAGGCACTATGGGGTGGCTGTGCAGACTTTCCCAGAATGCACTAATATATAGTTAGGGTGGTAGGTACAAATGGACAAGCACTGTTGTGATGGCAGAAAGGCTACCATGTGGAGACAAACTGCTGTAAACAAGGTGGGTTTTTTTTAAATCGGTTACAAAATCTTGATTGAAAGTTGAAATATGGACAAAGCATTGATGTTATCACTTAACTGTGCCATAGCCTGTAAACTGACTGAAGACTTATTGTCCAGCAAAAAGGCTTTTGGAAGTTGTATTCTAAAATGCACGCAAAGTACACCTTTTACTTGGGTACTAAATCAATGTCCCTCCTTCAAGACCTGAATATGCTATTACCATTACCAAGTAAACTAATCCCAGTCTTTTTTCTGTTGAACTAAGAATTATGGGGGTGGGAGGTCAGTGGTGGAGAAAGGAAGCTGAGCTACTGGTTTATCTCTAGCAAGAAAGAGCACAATCAGTTTCTATTGTGAAGCTTCACTAGTGTTCAAAATACAATATTCTGTTGGACAAGATTTGGTCCCACCTACTAATTAATTAACATTTATACTGCAGATCATTGCACTGTTAATTGGCCCAGAATGTCAGAAGGCCTAGTCCCCTTCAGCATTCTAAAGCTGCTTTGACTTCTGACAATAGACCCCAGACACTGATTTTCCTTTATCCCACTTGTTCTTTTGTATTGTGGTAGTGCCGAAATGTCCCCATCAGGGTTTGGGCTGCATTGTCCTAGGCACTGTGTACACAGAACAAAAACTGTCCCTGCCACACAGACTATTCCTGCCCCAAAGACCTTACAATCTGATCTCTAACAAAGATACGTGATAGGTCACTCTCCCCTAAAAGAAATGATGACTATTCAGTTAGTTGGAGTGCAGTCATAAGGATCTTGTTTCTATAGCAAGTTTAAAAACTAATTATATTTTCATGGTAGTACAAAATTAAGAAAAAGCTAGCTTACGCTGTAAATGTTGATGAACAGTTTCCCTTTATTTTAACTTTTAAAATAGTTGATTGTCATAAAATTACACAGAATCTGTTTAGAGTCTGATTGAATAGGCCAGTGTTATAGGTCTAATAGGAATCTTTTGAGCAGTGTGCCATCCCTAGAAATTCTTGGGGTGAAATCCTGGCTCCGTGGAAGTCATTAGGAGATTTGCTATTGATGAGAAAGTGGTGCCAGGATTTTATTTATTACTATTGTTGTAGTGTGTATGAGCCCTAATCAGTTTCATCCTGGAAGTAAAAGCCACTTCATCTATTTCTAGGATTCAGTCCTTTTTTTAACACTGCTCAGCAACACAACAGTTTAGGGCAGGAAGTGAAGAAAAATAGTATATCCTAATGAAATTGTAGAAAGAATGTAGTCAAGTTGGAATTTGTCCAAAACATCATAACTTTAATGCTAATACTTGCAGATCCTGAAATATAGTAGTAAACCATGCTACAAAATGAAATTAAGAGCTTAATTTTTGTTCTATGCTAGTAATTTACAGTTTATATTAAAGCCCTATTACCCCCAATCTCATACTTCTAATAAAATTATAAATTTCCTCAGGCAAATGCCTTTAAGTATTTTTTTAATCCTCTAGCTCAGGGATTCTCAACCTTTTTCTTTCTGGGTCTATAAAACTCCAGGCCAAGCAGGGCGGGCTTGGAGCTCTGGCTGCCAGGTGGGGGGCGTTGGGGCTTTGGGTGGAGGGGGGCCCTCGGACATAGGCATAGACTGACTTCTGTTTTCAGGGGATGGGCCTGGTGGGGCTTGGGCTAGCTCTGCATGGTGGGGCCTGACAAGGGAGCACCACCTCCACCCCCCGACTCACCTCAGCAGGCCACCTAGCCTGTCTGGGTTGGGTGGGAGGAGGGGGCAACCAAAAATTATAACTCAAAGGCGGGGGGAGGCGGTGGCTCAGCTCAAAAAGTTTGAAAACCACTCAGGGTGTGGAGAGAGGCATAGCTAGGGGTTGTGTATCATGAGGGGTGTAGCTCAGGGTGCAGGGAGAGGGGTAGCAAGAGGCTGTGTGCTGGGAGGGCCCCCTCTAATTGCTGCTCCCTGCAGGCTCTCCCAGCCCCAGCCCTGGAGGAGTTCTTACCGGCTGCGCGAGCAGTCAAAGGGGACGGGGAGCCGAAGAGCAGCTGCGCAGCCCTGGGCAGTGGCAGCAGTAGGAGGAGGAGACAGGAGAGTGTCCTGGCTGTCCACTCCATGGCATCAGCCAGAGAAGCAGCTGCCTCACACTAGCCAGCTCTGGCCTCCTGTCTCTGACCTGACCAGAGGGCGGGCCCTTATTGGGGAGAGGAGGAGGTGCAGGGTGTGTGGAACTGCCCCAGGAACTGACCTACTCTGTGTAAAGCTCTGCAGTTTGGGACGGCAATGCCCCCCAGTGTCCCCTTCGAACTCTGCCCATGGGCTTGGGGCTTCTGCCTCGCGGTGCGCCGCAGCTCATGGAACCTCTGAAACATGGACCTCCAGGGGCCTGCGGACACTGGTTGAGAACCACTGCCCTAGCTTTTAAGTAATGGTGGTGCACTAAAGTGAAGTTGTATGATGGTTCTTTTTTTCCTCAGAAATACAGTAAATGGCTGAACACATTCAGATCCAAAAGTCAGCAGGCAGATTACATTTAAAATAAAGAGGGCAGTTTAACAGGTTGTGGTTTAGTGGACTAAAAATAGCTGGAAATAGTGACTTTATTTTGTGGGGGTAGGGGGTGCTGTGCAGCACACACAGCTGTTGCCACAATAGCTTTTCCCCAGCTGTCATGCACTGGCCTGTCACAAAATACCCCACATTCCCTTCTTACTCAACTCTCTGTAACATTCCATATTTCCTTGCTCAAAGAAATGGATCCTAGTGAATACTTAACCATTCTTTCCACTTTTATTTTACAATCTTGTAGTTTTTAATGCCTAAACTGAGCAATCTGTATTATAAACAATGTACCGATGTTCTTTTGGGGCCCCTAAGGCTTTACTAGGAACACTTCAAGCTACTCTACAAAACAATGGAAGTATTTAGTCTGAAATATTACAAGTTTAGACAACACCTCTACAATACCAGCAATTGTAACAGAATCCTGAAAGTCATCTGCACAATTGTTTCTCTCTCAGAATCTACTCTGTCACAAAAGTAACATAATCTGGTATATTGAGTAGACTGCAGTGATTTACAAGAATTTACTCATTTGTAAATGTCACTTAAACCTTGAGATGGCATTGATTGGATGTAACTCAATACAGGTCAGTTGAGTTTAGTTCAACACCATTAAATTTTAAAACATATTAATGCAACAATATGCTAAAGGAGGCTGAATGTGTAAGAATACTTAAAATGAGTTTAATTTAGTAAAATCAGTGAGAAAAAGTGAGTGTAAAAATGACTTTGCGTCCTGTGTAATTTCATTGTTGTCTTTACCAATTTGGCTCAGTTTACAAGTGAGATTATTGCAACCACCAGAGCTACAAATCAAACTGTGGTTCTTTCTGTTGCTTACATAATCACCAGTAGTAGAGATTCTGAAATTGGAACTGAGTTGACCATTTTGTTGATACGTTATGTCAGTAGAATGAATTGGATGTAGTCATCCTCAGCTTTATTGGCTCTGCAGTACTAAAAGTCATAAACATTTGTCAGTGGAGCAAGAATATGACTTGCATACACGTGGTGAACAGGTGTTAAGGGGGCACTTCTTATACTGCCATTTTTCTGAGAATAACTGTACTTGAAGAATTTTAATTCTCATTGACTGGAACCAAACTAAGACTTTAAAAAAAAGTAAGTTATCCAAGAGCTGACTGAATCTCAGAGTTGACTGTTGGACCAAAAAAAATAACACAAACAAAAACTGAATCTGTGGTGATGTCCTGTGCTGAAGCTGAGAAGGGGAGTCAGGTGTTACTTTTTAATCTGAAAATTCAAGTTGACTTTAGAGTACTTATTAAATGTTTTGACAGTCCCTGATGGCTAATGCTTTGTGCAACTTCAGTATGGTATATTCAGTAGTTTTGTAGAGGCTTTTATACAATTTCTGGCCTCTGAGTAAGCTTCACTACCCACCCAGGAACACATCCTTCAAATAAGTCATCAAAATCCAGATGGATGAGATGCCATAGATTCTCAGGCTATGACTGTGTGCGCAGCATGCCAGTTTTGGTATATTCCTTACACTTTGATACACAGAATGAAATTTTTTTCTTCTGTATAATAGCACCATTCAAAGGGCTTTCACATTTAAAACAAAAGGGGAGACAGGTATTAAAAAAGGTATGGTACAGGAAGAAGGACAAAGATTATTAGGCCCTGCCAAATTCATGGCCATGAAAAACACGTTATAGATGATGAAATCTGGTCTTTTGTGTTTTTACCCTATACTATACGGACTTCACAGGGGAGACCAGCATTTCTCAAATTGAGGGGTCTTACCGAAAAGGGAGTTGCAGGCAGAGGGGATCACAAGGTTATTTTAGGGGGGGTCACAGTACTGCAATCCTTACTTCTGCGCTGCCTTCAGATCTGGGCAGCTTGAGAGTGGTGGCTGTTAAGCAGTGTCCTGAAGGCAGCGCCCTGCAAGCAGCAGCGCAGAAGTAAGGGTGGCAATACCATACCATGCCATCTTTACTTCTTCACTGCTGCTGGTGGTGGCACTGCCTTCAGAGCTGGGCTCTCCAGCTGCCCAGCTCTGAAGCCTGTGCTGCTGCCAGCAGCAGCACAGAAGTAAAAGTAGCAGTACTGCAACCCCCCATTACAATAAGCTTGAAATCCCCCCCCCCAACTCCTTTTTGGATCAAAACCCCTAAAATTACAACACTGTGAAATTTCAGATTTTAATAGGTGAAATCAGGAAATTTACATTTTTAAAAAAAAACCTTATTTTGAAATTGACTAAAATGGACTATGAATTTGATAGGCCTCTAAAGATTATACAGCAAGAACATGTGGTTGCTTTGTCTAGCTAGGAAGGTTTCTGAAACGTTCCTAGAGTTTTTTGTTTAGAATATTGAGAGTGAGGTATAGAGACTGCTTGTGTTTATGTATGTCAGCAGTTTAGCAGTCTGAGGATGTGAAACTAATTGACCTTGAAAGCTGAAGTCCTACCTGTTCTGCTTGTGGGCTACTTTTTATTTCCATTGAGTGTAGCAATGTGCCCTGGTGTCCTTCAACAAAATCTCTCTGAACCAGCCACTCCTGTGTACTCTCAGTAATCTGCCCATATTCTTCCTGCCACCTCAGTGCTGGTGCAGGAATAGTTGTCAAATGCTCTGAGATGGCAGATCTCATAAATGTGGGAGCATTTCTTTGCCCTTTACTAAGAGTTCTTAAATGATAGAGAGAGCAAATATTGAGATATTTACTTAAGCTGGACTGGTTATCTTGACTTTCTCTGCTCTCTACATTTGAAGGACACGTCATGCTTATGTATTTAGACTAGTCACGTAATCACATGCAGAAATAAATGTCTTTATGCACTTCAGAAAGGATCTTCGCAAACTTGGACGGTTAAGTATGGTCTATGCGTTACTGTTTTTAATATCTTACTGAAAGCTCCTTCTAAAAAACATTCTACTTTAGTGTTTCCTTTACCAGTTCACTTTAAGTGACTAATACAGTTCATGTTTAGTGCTGCAGGCTACATAGACTGCCTGGAAGAACTGTATTCAGACTCTAAACATGTTTAAACATTTTGTATAATGTAAATATTAGAAATCTTTAGAGGAGGAGGAGCCAAGTGGTGGTGTAGCAGCACATTGTGCTATCCTATCCCTCATGAAATGGCTGTGATGAGCATTTGGCCTATGGCGTGCTCAGCCTGGGGTCATATCCTCCTCTTATTTCAGTGGAAGAACCACAATGGAAAGGCCCTTGTACCACTCTCAAGGCAGCTCAATGAGGCATCCAGAACCGCAGATGGCATGGGAGTAGGGTGGAGATGAATGAAGAGGAAATAGATTTTAATTCCCTTAATTTTCCTTCCCTAGTCATGTGCAAGGAGAACAAGCTGTAGACCTCAGCATTGATTAAAAGGATTAATAAATAAAAAAACTAATATATGTGGTTGACTTTTTGTATTACTGTAGTGCCCAGGAATTGTAGTTTTGGACCAAGACCCCACTGTTCTATGTGTACTGTACAGACAGAAATAGATTGTAAGCTCTTTAGTCCAGGAATCATAAGTATAAGATGAGAGACAACAGTTTTGCAACAGAGACTGGAGTACAAGAAAACAATGAGATAAAGTTGGTTAGCATGATAGGCCACTAGTGTGCCAAGACCATTGCCTAACCATAGTTGTCCTCCCCACCCCCCTAAAATTGTTTTTTGTAGGAATCACAGCAAAGGAGAGTTACTTAAGAAAGGTTTTAAAGAAGGATAATGATGTAGCTTTGCAGATGTTTATTGAGAGCTCCTTCCAAGCATGAAGGGCATCCTGGGAGAAAGCATGGGAGGTGTTTGTTTGAGAAGTTAAGAGGTAGATGATGGAGGCTGGTATTATGGGCCAATCAGAGGTGAGAGTTGACATCTCAGTAATGGATGAGAGATGATGGGTGTGGGGATTAGGCCTTGAAAGTGAAGACACGTAGCGTATGTTTCCTGTGATAGAGAAGAGGGAGACAGTTGAGAGTTGGAAAGTGTGCGGTGATGTGGTCAAAGCATGCGCTGGGACAGTGATCTTTGCAGCAGCATTCTGAATGGATATGAGTAGGGAAAGTTTGAATTTAAGATCCAAAAATAACGTTGCAGTAATCGAGACATAAGTCTGAACAAGATTTTCAGCTTTTTAGGTGGATAGGAAAAGCTGGGTATTAGAAATGTCACATAGAAAGCCTTTACAATCCCTTTATTAAAGTCAGTCAGGTAATAAGTACTAAATGCTAACTGGATGCTGGAGGCAGACCAGTGGCGGTATCCTCTTTTGACCTAGCAACTGGGAAGGACTCTGGCTATGAGCCGAATGTATGAACACTGTAGTTTTGTGAAAAGCCTTATGCAGGAGACAGCTGTGAGACAGTTTTAATTAATAAGACTCAAAGCTCAGGTATTAATGACTTTCTTATTGTCACATGATGATCTCTGTGTAGTGCTTTCAGTAACAAGTGTGAACCAATCACAGCTGGTAAGATACCTCATTCAGGAGCTTCCTTTAGATGTGTAAGGAAATCCTTGCATTATTGCATGGTGTAATGTGAAAAACTTGTGTTATTTTGCAGTTGCAGTAACTCAAAATATTGAGAGCAAGTTTAACTTCAGGTTTTTCTGGTAAGCTTAACTCTCTCCATGGTATGAACTGAGCATTACATATTTTGTAGGTAATCAAAATGTACTGAAAGCTGAAAAATGACAGTTAAACCTGGCTACTGTATTTGCTTGCTTTCATCTGTCAGAATAAAAGGTGAAAAAGTAGACCAGTGGTAACTATACGAAATCCTATATATGCAGATCAAGGCAGTAGTGGTTAAGTATCTTCTGCTAAAATTGTCTTCACAGTATAAGGAAAATAAATGGATTGCAACAAGATCTAGGGTTAGAAGTGATTATTCATGTCCCCCCCCCCTTTTTTTTTTAAGGAGAGCCCTTTACTTATCTTGTGAACATGAAAGGCATTTCGTGGTAGGCTTGTGTATGTGCTGCTACCTAAAGTGCTGCAGATGATAGAATCTTTGTTGGGATTAGTCAATTAAGACTATGTAGAAGGGCTTCCATTCAGTAGTTCACACCTGCAACTACTTGTTTAGGCACCATAAGGAGACAGCAAGAACTGTGTGTGTGTGTATATTTATTTTGTGTAAAGTGACGTATCATTTAGAGTGAACTAGTGAATGCCGGATAATACTAGCAGCACAGTTATTTACTGGAACACTGACAATAGGATGTGCATTTGCTCTTAAAGTCTTCAGTACAGCGGTCTAGACAGCGGTTCTCAGCCAAGGGTCCGTGGCCCTCTGGGGATCCGCAGGTCCCCACCGCTGAAACCCAGTGCCTTGAGCTGTGGTGGCACCCCCTTCTTCTCCCTATGGGCTGAAACTGGGAGTGGCGCAGGGCTGAAACCTTAAGCACATGGGCAGAGTTGAAGAGGCACAAGGGTGTTGCTCTCCCAAACTGAAATGCCTTACCGAGAGCAGGTAAGTAATGCTTTACTGAGGACAGCTCCATCTCCCACCTCCTCCTCTTCTCCAGCCCCCCTTAGGCACTGCCCTCTGGCCAGGTCCTAGGCGGGAAGCGGGATCCAGGCAGTGCAGAGCAGCTGGTAGTGCCATGGAGTGGGCAGCCATGGCATTCCCCATCTGCAGCTGGTGCCCAGGGTTGTGGCTGCTCCTCACTCCCAGCCTCCTTTTACTGCACACACAGCTGGTCAGAGCTGCTTGGATGGCTCTGGGGCTGGTAGAGTCATTGGGGAGTAGCCACTGGCACACAGCCCCAGACAGGTGGGTGGCCTGCTGAGGTGAGTCGGGGTGGAGCTGGCGCTCCCCCCATGACCCTACAGTGCAGAGCTGAACTGAGCCTGCTGGCCCTTGCCTCCCCCCCTGCCAAAATAGAAGTCAAACTACACCTATACCCAAGAGTCCCACCCCTGTCCTGGAGCCCTGAGTCTCTCTCTCCCAAACCCTCAGCCCCATGCTGGACCCTGGAGTTTTTCTAGCATGTTGAGGGGGACCTCAGAAAGAAAAAGGCTGAGAACCCCTGGTCTGGACTAGTTTCTTACATTAAAAAATAGCCTTCTGATTGGCAGAGTCTTCCCTTGATTCCATCATGGATGGAAATCGTCACTGGTTTCTAATATTGATCATGCACTTTCCAGATATTATTAGAAATGACTAGTGGTGAACCCTATTTAGTGTATGCGTCCCTCAAGGCATGCTGTTATAGCTCAGTTTAAGCAATGGATTAACGCTGGGTATTTTGTCCTACTGATGCAGCCATCCTATGGAAACCTTAATCTGAAAATAGGATCCTTGAAAGGTCACTTCTATGCTATTTGTCAGGTACACACAATGTCCAAATAACTGAAGAGTTGAGTGTTCTCAGTTTTGTTTCCTTAGACACTAACTAATTAGGCCTATGTGTGAGCAAACGATCTATTCCAGTATTGGTTGTTACCGCACATTCCTAACTATTGTTGAGTAGGATTATCACTTGAGGACAATGTCCAGGCTCATGCAGTAGTTCGTCAGTGATGATAGCAGCTGTCGGGTTAGTCACAAAATACTAGGTTTTTGCAAAGTAGCTACTATAATTGTAGTCCATTACATATTTAATTTTTGTATTTATAGAATAGGTACCTAATAGCTTTTATAAATCTGAAGAAATAAATTAAAATACATAACTGCACATCACACCTTTTTAACATTCCCTGAAGTTTAGCAGTCTGAGCTGTGGATTGCTCAGCTTCACACATGGAAAGCAATATCTGGATTGTCCAGGGAGGAGAAAAAGCCAGAGACCTGAATAATGAAGTGAGAGATCCTCTTCTAGTCTTGGAACATTGGGGTCTGTCAATCAAGGCTACGTATACCCAAGGCACAAACAACAGACAAGGTGTTTACTGGAGGCAAGGGAGTGAGAACTAAGTCAAATGGTCTTAAAAAATTAACTTAACAGTTATGATGTCCCTCTTCCTCCTCCCCCTCCTTTCAGGGTAGACCTCTCCTCTGTTTGCATGTTGGATCAGATACCACAGAGGTGGAACTTATTTTCTTGATCACCCAGGTAGGGAGAGCGGATGCACTATTTTAGGTCTTTTGGCTTACTTTCCCTTTTACCAGATTACCCTGCAAGATAAATTGGGGCCAAGTAATGGTGATATTTATTATCCCACAGTGGTCCAGATACCTGTGTTTCCCTAGGGTTCTTCAAATGATTCCTTGTCACCTTGGGCCCCCTCTGTCTCTCAAGATCTATTTTTCCCCTCTTATGAATTATTTTAAATCTCAAACTTAATATTGCACTGACAATACTTAATACAGGCTAACAGTGGCAAATACTCTAAGGCTTGTTTTCTTAGCGTTCTCATCTTTTATATACTAACCATCCACATCATTATTTCAGGTTGTGTGAGATACACTACTAAGCTGCCAAAGGCTTTGGTCACAGTGAAGTTATGGATGTGTCAGCCTGTGTCTGTATCAATGGTGAGCTTTAAATAAAGCTGTTCCGTGGCTGCATCAGTGCATTCTTCTGCAATTAAACATAACTGGAAAGGATTTCAAAATTTCACATGCTTACAAAGCTATCAAGTTTTTTTGTCTTAGCTGTGAAATACATCAGTGACCTCTCTAGATCAGTGCAATACCACATCTCTTCTCAGTATTCTTGATAAACCTTTAAACTATATTACATGTTTGAAATTACTGCAGGAGAGGAGTATCTCATCTGGAGAGGTCTCTGTAGCAGAAGATGACATCAATATGGAGCTGTTTAAAAGCAGCCTCACCATTATCTGGCCTATTTGAGGCCCATGGCAGCTTTAGTACAACTGCTGATGAGTTTTCTAAACAATCTAGTTTTGATGCTCAGGGAATTACTACTAGAAAACTCCCCTTTAGTTTTCATTAGCATTAAATTAATAAAGGCCTCCCTTTCTATTCACTCTTCTACCTGCCATCTTTTGTTGTGACAGGATAATCTAAGCTTTGCCTGTTGGGTATGAATAACAGGACTGTCTGAGACAGAACTTGTATGATCTTAATCAGGGCCTGTAAAACTTTTAACCTCTGGACTAAGCCTAGGAGTCATACTACAAAATACTTGTGCTGTAGTGTCCAAAGATGCCTTGTAATTTTAAATAGATAAAACAGCTATGTATTACTTACCGTGTGCCACATCTAATTAAGTTGGTTGATACATTCCCTCCCCGCCCAAATGTGCCTTGTGTCTCTTGCCTTTGTTATAATTGTTCTCTTACTGACTTCACTGTTTTCTGCAGTTGATCACTTTTGTCTTTCCTTTCTTACACTATTGTAGAGCTCCTCCCCTGTATCTTTGCTCTCCCCCCTGCTCCTCCACACACTCCTCTGAATTACCACATCAATCTCTCTCTCCTCATACACTGGTCTTTAGAAATATAGCTAGGAACTTTACATAACTAGCCTAGGATTGATACAGAAAGTGGAGGGAATCCATATGTAAGAAGCTGGAATTCCTCTAAGAGAACTGACCCTGGACCTTGCATGGGGGAAGGGTTTCCATCTTTTGTATTGGACTCTGGCTATTAGGTGTCTGATAAATTTGAACTCCCTCCTCCAACCTTCTTTGGCTTCAGGGGAAAAAAAAAAGTGTTCTTTTCCATGACACAGCCTTCACAGTGCTGTAGGCCTTGTGTAACTAGTTTCATGGCCATGGAACCATTTTTGAGCAAAACACGACAGCTAAAGGTATGCACAGTTCCCTGGATCCTAATGTTCCATAGACTCAGGGTATTAGTAGCCAGGGTCCTGTGTGTCCCCCAGTTTTTCTGTCTGAGTATTTGTATAACTAACCTCATTTTCTCCATTATGTTAATTTTCATAAAATAACTGAACTGTCCAGAAGTAGCTTAGGTTTTTTATTTATATATATATATATATATACACTCACACACTCAAATCTTAGTTTAGCTTTGGTTTTTCTATTTTGTGGCATCTGTTTGTTGGCTCTACCTTGATCAGTCTGATGGATCCAGCTAAGATAATGAGGTTTCAAAGGTTTCGCTTGTTGTCACCCGAAGCAGAAAACATAGCACATGAAAGTGCCTCTTATGCCTCATGTAGCCGGTCCCACTCTTACCACTGTTAGTTGTACCTGTTGAAAGGGCTACACAGCTGTTGGGAGCCTTTTCTGCACTAGGTCCCCTGTTCATGCTACCATTGATTCAGCTCGGGTGGTGATGACTGGTGCCAAACGTCTTGGAAAATAACATAGGGTACAAACTTTGTTTTATTTCTCATCATTGCCAGATAACTTCACTAAGAGGAATCTATACCCCCGTTCTGGATTGGATAGGCTTGCTTTCAGATGGAGCAGGGGAAATGGTAGACACAATTGAGATCACAAACACCATGGTTTAAATAGCTTGAATTTGAGTAAGGCATTGCGTTTCTAATTTAGAAGTGGTTACTGTAATCTCGGCAGAGGGAATTTCATTTGTTTTAAGGGTTTTGTTTCTAAAAAGAAATCTACTAATGGGCAGGATACTTAACTTTAAGTATACCATCAAATACTAGATTGGGATTTTGGGGAGCACTTCCTTGGTGAGAGGAGAGTTTAATATTGTGAGTCTGGAATTGGAATCTTTATAGTTAAAGGGACGTGATCCATGTGAAAACTGGCTGTAGATAGGGGACTTAGTGGCCATCTGAATTCTTCCAACTGAAAGATTGGAGGGACTATTTTTCTCTTGTTTACTTTTTGCAGTTGTCAGCACTCTGTGTATAGTCAGTTTTGTTGTTACCCTTCAGTCAGTTTGTGCCTTGCTGGGAAAGTCCATCTAAATAGTGGAGCAGAAAAATCCATGATACGTTCTTATTTTAAAGATAAACTTAAGACATTTTGACTAGAATGCCCTATGAAAAAACGAACTCTTTGTCAAAGTAACTTTTTTGTGTGTATCCTTTTAGGTACTTAAGAACACAAGTGTGCTTTGCTTGCATATTAATCTTGTCTAATTCTTTCCAGTCCTCATTCACCTTCATAAATGAGTGCACCCGCTCTTCAGAATAGCAGAATAAAAGTGGATGTATGGCATATTAGAATATTAACATACTTGACTGAGCAGGATTTTTTTTGTGTTGAGTGAAATCTCCATTTTTACAAAGGCTGAAAAAGTGATACTTTTTCATAGATATTTGTCTGACATTCAAGATAACTAATACTAGTGGTAGCTTCAGCTTTTCTGTGACTTCAGGGAGCTCTCACTTTCTATCCTGACAGCTGACATAATACAGAACACAGAAGTGGGCTGCCTTATCTGCCACCTTCCCAACAGGTTGCATTCCATACATTTCCTAGCAGCTGCCCCTCATACTCTGCTGCTTTGACTTGTGTTGGGGGAGTGTTTGAAGACTGATACTTTGACATTGCATAGTTATTGGTTTCCCTTCCTGATAAATAAGCGTGATAGCAAATAAATGTTCGTTTGTCTTTGTATGACTGTATAATAAATACCCTTCTTGTATGCAAGTTATTGGCAGTAGCTGGGGAGGTAAATATAGTAGGGAGGTGAACATGTTGAGCAATCTAAATCTGCAAGAGTTAGGGCTAGATATTAATTTAATCTAAACTTGATCTGAAAAACACCCGTAATGAAAGCAATGAATCTCAGTAGCGTTTCCGGACTTGAGCTAAATCTTTAAGAAGAGGGGAGAGAGAGAGAAAAAAAAGCTTTTTACAAAGAGCATTTTGTACATCAAGAACTAGTCTTACAGTTAATGTTTTCCCAATGGGCAGAGGGGTAAGTAAGGGTTAGTATGGGGTCTTCCTAGTTAAGTCGGGGCCCCACTGTTTGATCCCTAGCTGATAGAGGATTTTAGGTTTTTTGTCTGAGCCTTAACAGGGTGTCAGGCTTTTATTAAGATTTCCTGTTCTACTAGACTAAAGATTCCTAACATTTTGTCCCCACTTAATTCTAAATTTCTCCGCCATGTATAATGTTGAGATGGACAAGCCTCCTCTTGTTCAGAAGAACATAAGAATGGCCATACTGGGTCAGACCAAAAGTCCATCCAGCCCAGTATCCTGTCTACCAACAGTGGCCAATGCCAGGTGCACCCGAAGGAGTGAACCTAACGGGTGGTAATCAAGTGATCTCTCTCCTGCCATCCATCTCCACTCTCTGACAGAGGCAAGGGACACCATTCCTTACCCATCCTGGCTGATAGCCATTAATGGACTTAACCTCCATGAATTTATCTAGTTCTCTTTTAAACTCTGTTATAGTCCTAGCCTTTACAACCTCCTTAGGCAAGGTGTTCCACAGGTTGACTGTGCGCTGTGTGAAGAACTTCCTTTTTTGTTTTAAACCTGCTGCCCATGAATTTCATTTGGTGGCCCCTAGTTATTATATTATGGGAACAAGTCAATAACTTTTTTCCTTATTCACTTTCATGATTTTATATACCTCTATCATATCCCTCCCTTAGTCTCCTCTTTTCCAGGCTGAAAAGTCCTAGCCTCTTTAATCTCTCCTCATGTTCCAAACCCCTAATCATTTTAGTTGCCCTTCTCTGAACCTTTTCTAATGCCAGTATATCTTTTTTGAGATGAGGAGACCACATCTGTACGCAGTATTCAAGATGTGGGCTTACCATGGATTTATATAAGGGCAAAAAGATTTTCTCTGTCTTATTCTCTATCCCCTTTTTGAATGATTCCTAACATCCTGTTTGCTTTTTTGACTGCCGCTTCCCACTTCATGGACATCTTCAGAGAACTATCCACGATGCCTCTAAGATCTTTCCTGATTCATTGTAGCTAAATTAGCCCCCATCATATTGTATGTATAGTTGGGGTTATTTTTTCCAATGTGCATTACTTTACATTTATCCACATTAAATTTCATTTGCCATTTTGTTGCCCAATCACTTAGTTATGTGAGATCTTTTTGAAGTTCTTCACAGTCAGCTTTGGTCTTTACTTAACTAGAAGAAACTATAGTCTTCTACCAACAGAGATCCTGGCTCACCTCACCTGCCAGGAGATCTGAGGACTGCAGAAAAGTAATCCTATAACCTGCTACCGTCTCCCATTCCATTGGGTGTGTTTGAGTATGGGGAAGAGGCAGCTGGTGGGCCTGTTTCCCCTAATAAATTGGAAGGGGAAATACAGTTGCTTGCCTTCCCACATCTCTCCAGCACCTTTGCCACCTGGGTTTTTGTTTGTCTCCATGTCATCTCTTTGGAGGAGGCGGGACTGCAGCTGCTCCAAGGACTGAAAGGTGGTGGAAGGTTGAGTGAGGCTGCTTTCTTGTCTCATCTGTCTGCTTTGGCAGAACTGAGAAGCTGTCACACTCAGCAGGAGGGGTAGTGATTTCTAGAGCCAGAAAACTGCCACAAATCTTGTTTTCAACCTCCCACCCCCATGCTCCCCAATTGTTCATCCTATTGGGAACCAGGAAGTGGGTGGGCTAGGTAGGGTAGTCTCCCAGCCTATGGGGAGGATCCATAGGGCCTGGAAACCAAATAATTCTGGGGGACAACTAATGAGATAACAGGGATGGGAGTGAGGTCTAAGGGTCAAACAAAGGGAACCTGACGGGGACACCGAGCAGAGAATCCCGGATAGTGTCCACTGCTCCTCGAAGGCATCAAGGGAGCCAGGATAGGGGTAAACCGTGCCAAGTACATGCCTGTGCTCATGGCCTCATGAAGGAGCTGCCAACTGGGGCTCCTCACCCTCTAGAGGTGGCAGGCGGTCCCGTCACTTTGTGTTGGGGTGGGATGTGAAGGTGAGGAAGTGAAGGGTGTGGAGCATGAGCATGTATAGAGGTGGGCCAGGAAGCCTGGGGCCGGAACCAAGGTGTTGAGTCGGTACCAGAGCATGGACAGGACTAGTTGATTGCGCACCAGTGCCCTCCCAGGGTGCTCCGTCACCCTGCCTGTCAAATGTACCAGTTTTCTGGCAGAGACGGATGTGTGGCAGAAAGGTAAACGCTGAGAGAGAGCAGCGGACCTGTGCTCCACCAGATAGCCTGAAGCGCAGGTGGGAGGGAGCTCGCCTGCCACCTGTCCCTGACCAACAGGCCAGCGCTCTTGACCCAGTTGACCCGGGCGGAGGAGGCTGCCGAGTAGATGGCCTGGCAAGCCTCCACCCGGGTCCTGGACCACGAGGAGCATGTCATTGGCATATGCCGACAGGACCAGCTACAGCTCCGGCTTTCGCAGCACCAACCCCGTCAACCTCCTGCGGAGGAGGCAGAGGAAGGGCTCGATCACCAGAGTATGCAGCTGGCCTGAGAGGGGGCATTCCTGCCATACTCCTTGCCTGAAGCTGACCAGGTCAGGGTCCAGTTGAGCCTGACCAGAGACTCTGCGGAAGCGTACAGCACCTGGAGAAAACTCTCAAACTGAGGTTCAAAGGCAAATGCTCGCAGAGTGCCCAGGAGATACCCATGGTCCACCCTGTCGGACGTCTTCTCCTGATCCAGGGACAGGAGGGTGAACGACAGCCCATCCCTACACCCAAGCTTCAAGAGGTCCCGGACCAGGTACAGATTGTCGAATATGGTGAGGCCTGGGACGGTGTAGGTCTGGTCTGGGTGGACCACGTCCGCCAGCATGGACCCTAGCCGCAGTGAGATGGCCTTGGCTACGATTTTGTAGTCGTCACTGAGGAGCGAGATGGGACGCCAATTCCTTAAGTCACGGAGGTCCCCCAATTGTTCATGTCAGGCATATCGAGTTATCCAGGTCTAGCACTGGCACACAACAGAACATTTAGGATTATCCCAAGCAAATGGGGACTGTTCAGAGTGGTAGGACCATCTAATTAAGCCAGTGTTAGAAAATATGAACCTGCAGTTTTGAAACCTAAGAACTTCTGGAAAATATATTTCATGTAATTAGTTACAGGTGGTTTGTTTACATTCCCTGAGTTACGAAGTCGGTGGCACTGGAGAAAATAATAAATGGGTGCTCGCCTTATTTATATATATGGATGTATATTAGCCTTGCTAGCACTAGCTATGCACATGTTACAAATGGAAGGAAGGGATGATATTGAAGTTTTGAGGGTCACTCATCATGTGAATTTATTTCCTGCAGCCAGAAGAGTTTAAGAAACTGTAGTCCAATATAAACATATTTGCAGGCTGGACAAATAAGGTATAAAGGACTAATAAAATGAGTTTACTTGAATGTCCTTTTCATGTATGATCTTGTATCTCAGATGAATACCTACCACCTGTTGCCAGCCTGTGTAATGAGTAGACTCAGCTGATGGAAGATATAAATGTATTCATTGTTCTCATTGCAGTTGTGCTTGTGTCAGTGGAGGCACGTGTTAAGTACATAAATTGATCCACTGCAAAGGAGAGAGAACAGAACTGTAGGAAAAACATTTTTGGTCATGACAAAATAGACAGTTATTAAAAAAATATTGGGCATGTCCATGTAAAAGGGTTAAATCTTTTTCTACACATGTAGGGACTTACTAATAGTGTTCTGAGCTGTGTGGAATAGATGGGGCTGGTACCCCAGCTTTAAGGTTGCCTGACAGTGCACCTTATGCTCAGTTTTCAGTTGCATATAATTTTGAAAATTTCAGTCCAAATGGTTAAAGCTTGGTAATGTTGGGTGTCTACCTCAGACGGCTGCTGCTGCTTCTTTTTTTTCTTTTTTTTTTTTCTTGGAAGCTTCAGCCAAAATGGTTGAGCCATTTTCCAGAGCAAGGTGAGGGGGAGATGTTGATCTTGCCATTTAAAAAAACAAAAATCCCCAGAACCTCTTGGTATCTTTTTCCCTTGAAAAAATCTAGTGCCCCTGTGCTTTGGAGTCATGATCTGGGATGTGCCTTTTGTTCCTGTAAAATTCTGCCCAAATTTGGCAAAGATATGAGCATTTGGGGGAAAAAATCTGTTTGCACATGCTCATTAGAGACCTAGTTTGGCAATTAAAATATTCAAAGATTGAATCCTCATTGAGCATGTTCCATCCCCCAGAGCAGCTAAGGCATGCTCAGACTTTTCCTGCAGTTGTGGCTTTTGGTTGCTGGGTGTTGGGTACTGAGCAGGGAGACGCCTATGCTCTGTTACCATGCTGCTGGTGCCCAGGCAGCATGGAGAAGGAAACCACCTGAACTGAATATAATGGGGGTGAAAGCTGGACTGGGGAGGGGAGGGACGCTAGAGTGGGATAAGGATCCTGGTGAGATTGGACTTGGAGGTGGTGGCGGAGAGGGGAAGAGACACTGACTGGACATTGGGAATGATGGGGAAATGGACTGAGGCTGGATGGGGAAGAAGAATGGGACTGAGAGCCAGGGGAAGGGGAGGCTGAGACTGGCTGAGCAACAAGACTACAGTCCTGTGAGGGTTGTGTAGTGAAGGAAGCTATTGAGGCAGGAGTCCTAGAAACATTTTTGGTTTTTTTCCACCACAAGTTGTAAAGGGCATAGTGAATGAGGTAGAAGGTTGCAGGAAGAGAAGGGATGGTCTCATGATTAATGCAGTTGAATGCTGCCTTGAATAATTGGATTCTGTCCCTAGTATTTATGAATTTCCTAGTTTATAATCTTTAGTAATCACTGTAAATGTTACATGAGTCATTTGAGGTTACGTTCTTTGATATAAAATAACTTGTGATAAAATACTGGTATGTCAACACAGATAATAATCATATCTTTTCGGTCATCTTAATTGTTTTGCATTTATGATTGTCATTTTGTTAATGAGTTACACATCCAATTTAAGATATTAGTAACTTGGGCATATGAACCACTATTGGTAACTTACTACTTAAATGCTTGTATTCAATTTGATTAAATTTCTTTTAATAAAACTAACTTACTATTCTGTTAGTATAGTTTCCCTGTGCTTACATAGCAAAGGTACAAGTTACGCTTTTTAATAACTGTTGTTTACTCAGTATCTAGATTGTTTTGCTCTCAGTATGGATTTTTAAGGCAGTTTGTATTGATGACAGCCTGAATACTTTGACTAATAGAATAGCCTGTCTAATATTCAGTACTATTTTACACATTACAGAGAAGGAAATGTGGTGTCCATATAAAGCCTAAGCAGTATAATCCTTAAGAACTTTCCTATGATCTAACCAGGTTATTAAACCTTAAATTATGCTTGGACAGTAATGCTAACACTTAATTTGGTATTTAATTTGCTAGGTATATGTAATATGTAACTGCAAAGTTTAAAAAAAAAAATTTGACACTTGCTAGTTTGAGGATTAAGACTACTAGGGTTACAATACCTAAGATGCAATTTAAAGGAATAAAACATTTAATTTTTAAAACCACTTTTTACTATGGCTGGTCAAACAAGCAAAAATATCTGTTGAACATAATTGCCTGATTTCACCTGCATTAAACCACACAAATGTAGCCGAAATAGTATTTGATCAGCTAAAAGGTTAGCTGAGCACCTCAGTGTGTGTCAATTTTATTTTACTAATACAGTGAAAATTGTTTAATACAATTGCTGAATACCTGTCAGCCAGTGATATTTACTATATCTCTTGCTTTGTTATATCTTGTTTCCTTTCCTGTTTTCACATCACTTTTTCCTGCCTATAATTGACCATGGCACATTTTTTTTTACCCCTAAGTTACCTTGGGCATTTTTAAGTTGTGTTCTTTACCCATATCCCTTTAGATTTTCACTCTGATTTCTCTCTGCCCCAAGTGTCTTTAGTTTATTCTGTCACTGAAGTCTGAACACCTCAGGGCTGGTGGACTAAACCTACTAACCCAGATGGATAGCAGAGTTGGCAGGAGTGCGACAGAGGGTAAGAAGAATGTCAGCCTTCTGCTCTAGCAGCTGGGTAAAGGAAGGATGCTGAGACTAGTACCCAAGGTACTGTCCCTTGGTCTTGCTTTCGTGTGCCCTCCTCTGAGTCAGTCTTGAGCTAGCAGGCATTTGATAAACTCCCAAACCAAATCCTGAGTGGAGTGGTTCTCAAGTCTTCCCACCTCAGAGGATGTTCCATGCTACTAAAAGGCTGGTGGTGGAAGTCTGTGCTACTCGACCATGCAGACTCTGTTTTTAGACTACAATTCCCTTGTCTGTCGGCTTTGGCTCTTGGCTTTCCAAACAGCTCCAGAACAAAATTGACCTGATTGTCAGTTTCACAGTTTCCAACTGAATAGCAGCAGTGAAAACTGACAAGACTCTGGTCAGTTTTCATGCTGTTACAGCTTGACATAGCTGTGAGCAAGAGCAGAGGAGTTAGAGCAGTGTGGCCCATCAGGGTAATCTGATTGGTGGCTGCGAGATGTTTTGCGGACGTTGACCATCTGCAGGCACGGCCCCCCACAGCTACCAGTGGCTGCGGTTCATTGTTCCCAGCCAATGGGAGCTGTGGGAAGTGGTGGTCAGCATGTCCCTGCGACCCGCTGCTTCCCACAGCTCCCATTGGCCGGGAATGGTGAGCTGCGGCCACTGGGAGCTGCAGGGGGCTGCGTCTGCGGACCGTCAATGTCGGCAAAATGTTTCATGGCCTGCAATCAGATTATCTTGATGGGCCGCAGGTTGCCCACCACTGAGTTAGAGCCATCTGTCTGAAGAGGACAGGTACATGGTTTCATTTTTGGAGGATGTTTTATTCAACGATAAGGATTAGAAATTCATTTTTCTTTTAAATTAAGTTTTTATATTCTGCAAAAGTTATCCCTGAAGAATGTTACTTGTCCTAGAGAATAAAATTTGTCAAGCCCTGTGTAACTTGTATTTAACATGACAAAATTCAGACTTTCAAAAGTGCTCAGCATCTCACAGCTCCTGTTTTCAATTAGAACTGCTTGATGCAATGAACTTTTGAGAATCTGACCATATAATTTCTGAGTGAATAAACACATTTTTATTGGAGTCCATGAGAGAGATTTTTCAAAAGTACAAGTGGCAGTTAAGTGCCTAAGACATTGACAGTTTACTCCCATATCATAAATAAGCTTTTGTCCCTAACACTCAGCTGGGTCATCAGTCACTTTGGTTGTCTTTTTGAGAAATTTTGCACAATGACACACCACAGACATTGCAGTTCTATAGTGGTAGCACTGGGGGTGGGATGGGGGGAGGGAGTTCTTCACAGGGGCAGACATTTACTCCACTGTCTTCCAGACACGCTCTGAAAGTACTTGACCTGTGCTTGCTGGTAATCCACATAATACTGAATAGAACAGTCATTCTAGGCATGCTGTATTTGGAGAACTTGTTGCTAATCTCTAAAAATATGAGAATTTAATTTGCTCTACTGTGGTTTTAAGCACCCAAGGCTGGTTGCTCGTCTATTCCACGCTCTGTCTTCTGTTCACTGAACGCCTTCACCACAGATCACTACTTCACAGGCATATGTGAACGGAAATAGCAATAGGCAAAAAACCTCAAATGTATATTTAAACAGCTCATTCTACAGAAGGTAAACAAAGTGAAGAAAAGTTTTGTACTTTGCACACTAATAAATTTCACACATTTAGGGGGCAAGTTCACATGCTGAATGTGTCTGCTTCTTGCTCATGCCTTTAAATAGAAGGTGTATGTGTGTTTATCCTCTGCTGGAGAAACTGGTCAAATAATACTTCCTATATTTAAACAAAGTATTAGTCTACTTCATAATGGGTTAGTTACACTTGTTGAGAGGTGGGATATACATAACATATTCTTGTCTAGAATTTTCCTGTATTTAGAAATGGAAGTTGAGTAGCTCCTTTCAGTTCTTAATAAGTTAACATTAATTGAAACTGAAATGCAGCCCCCTCCCACATTAAGCTATTCCTTTCTATTTCACTTCTTAAAAATCTCTTCACCCTACTCCCTCCACACACCTTGTTTCTACGCATGTTTCCCTCCCTTGTTACTGAAAAAGATGGAAGGGAGAAATGCAGTGTCATCTTTTCCATGTTCTTCCTTCCCTTTCTCTTTTGCCCCTCTAATTTCTTCACATTATGGAAATTATTCTTGGGGATGAGCAAAATCTCATGCTGCACACTGGAGCCAATAAATGCTTCTGCACCATCAGTTCCTTGAGGGTTTGTTTCTTGCTGGGTGGGGATTGCATACTTTACTATTCTGCTTCCATTTCTTTCCAAGACTGATCGCCCTATGCAATAGCATCTGGTCATGCCTGTAATCTTGCCTGCATTTGATACCCAATGGCACCATTTGGTGAGGGCATTACTTACTAGACTGACCTATTGTTCTATCACTGTGTTTCAGTCTGGTACTACTTGGGTGATAGGTAGTCCAGGGTAAAAATGAGATTACTACTATCCCATGTAGAACTTAAAAATTCAAGATTATTTTTTTTTCTAAATGTGACATACAGAAATCTCGGTACTATCTTATTGATGTTGGACACATGCTAATTTCCCTCTCCTTTTCCTGATTGCTATCTGGTTTGGGTTGGAAGAGACTACTTGTCTATCTTGTCTTGATAAACTCTGATATATCTTGAAATACAACTTTTCAGAAATGTCTTATGAGCAAAAAAAACCCCAAACTAAATTCCTACTCTTACAGTAGCTGTCCACAAAATTTAATTCTATAAATTAGGTAGATTTTAATTACTGTCTGGTTAAAAAAGCTAATGTGAAGCTTCAGGAAACTGAGGAAGTAACTGGTAACCCCTTGTGGCCAGTCAGGGTCTGACTTATTGTGGCTGGTTCCTGATGGTCAGGTGGTGTTTGATGTCTTAGCACTTTGGCTAAAAAGCTCTGGAGTCCTACCCCTTCCAGGGTGTTAAACTCCAAAACAAGAAGAGAAACAGTGACCTTAAATCAGGGTACTTTAAGGATTGTTGGCCGGGCCCTGCTTTTCTGTTCTGGGCTTGTTTCCATGTGGCTAGTCCTTTCTTATCTGTCTTCATGGGCTTAGTTATTCCATCCACCAAATGGCAGATATCAAGATGTCCTAGGTGCTTGGCTGGAACCAGGCTGCCCTTGTCAAGGAAGTAGCAGTTTTGCTTTCCTTTCTGGATGGCCTTCAGTTGGGCTAGATCTGCTCCGTTTAACTCCCCTCTCCACACCTACTATTGTGGGTATAGTGGAGCAGAGTCAACTGTGTCCATAGGCTCTTGTTAGGTCCTACACTGGCAGCATGATAAGGTTATCTGTCTCATCACAGGAACAACAGAAGTCTTACAATTCCAGATCTACTGATGACTGCAGAGTTTTCTTGATCATGCTAGCCATTCTCTCTCTCTCTCTCTAAACCAACAACAAAAAACCACCCTATCGTCCATCTTCACTCTATAATGAATGTTTGGTACATTTTTATGGCATAGCTTATTTGTA
Organism: Mauremys reevesii; assembly: GCF_016161935.1. Classification (NCBI taxonomy): domain Eukaryota; kingdom Metazoa; phylum Chordata; order Testudines; family Geoemydidae; genus Mauremys; species Mauremys reevesii. Next base: position 100,737,456 of record NC_052626.1, on the reverse strand, counting down.
TATTAAGGTTTAGTAAGTGGATAGTTTTAAGCAAAAATTAAGCATTTCAGAACTGCTTATCATAGTACGCTTGGCCCAGTGTATTTCCCAGATATTTAGGCTTTCCCTTCAATTGACTTTTTGCTAAAAGGAATTTTACATGAAGAGGTCCTAATTATATGGCCTTGAAAACACACATTCAGTAAGGGTTCCTGTAATAAGCCAGTTCTATGCAGGCGGATCACTGCTTGCAAGTTTAGAAAACAGGTTTATTTCAGAATTTACTCTATGTAAATTATGATAAGAAATGAGAACAGATTAGGAACAGAAATGAACAAGGGGGAAAGCACCTTACTGGAAACCCCCTGCATTAGTTGTCTGAAGATACTTGTAGCACTGCTGTACTGAAAGAGTTTTTAGCTAGATTCCAGAGTTTTATAGCTTGTGCAGAGCCTGGAATGGTTTTAAACAAATCTTTGGAATGAGAAGGAAACTATTCAGCTAACTTCTAGTCTAGTAGTACAAAATGTTTCCTGGATTTTTAATTGCTTGGTGGGTTTTTTAATACTTCTAACTGTATGGTGTTTTTTTTTTTTTCAATCTTTGCAAATTTTTGAAAGCAGTTGGTTTGCCATGCGGACAATGCACACCTGGAATTTTTTTAGTGAAGTCTGAAAATGCTTTAACTGCAGTTAGTGCAGATAGTCTTATCTTCTGTTAGGAGAAATTGACAGTGGTAAGCTTATCTTGAGGATCTGTCAATGCTTCAAAACACCAGGTCCAGATAGATATGAGTCGCACGCCTCCAAGTTCCTCTTGTTTTGTTAGTGTTTATCCACACTGAAGACTGAGGTAAACAACATATAAATCATATGTCCACAAGTTACTAAATTTGGGATGAGAGGGGTTTGCCAAGAGCAGTGAACAGAAATGCATAGGGGCCCAGGGAGGTTAGTCGTCACGAACAGGACTTAATAGTCAACTGGTAGATTAGTGTGCCTTTATCCAAGGGGGTGGGTGGGGGTGTGTGTGTTGAAACAGCAATACAAAAAGGGCAGGGTAGGTGAGAGGAGAAACTTTGAAAGTACTAATGGTGAAAGACTGAGATGATATCTGTACCGTGCTTTGAAGATTTAACTCTAGTGAGAGAGGATCCCCAAGTTAGACGTGTGCAAATTAGGGGTAGGTTAAGTGAGTATAACTGGGTGTAAAGGAAGAAGTGTGGAGAATAAATCTCTCCTAATTCTTAAGATAAATTTTTGCTGCTGAGATCTAGTTGATTATAGAATACTCCTTAGTGGAACTGGTGGGGGCATCCTCACTGAGACTTAAAATTAGACCGAATGATGCTCTAGAAAATACACTGGGGAGAACAATTCTCCATTGGCAGGGGGATGAACGAGACACAAAAACAAGTTGAAGATGGAGAAACCTCTTTGAAACATCTGCAAAAGTCAATGGCATAGACTGACAGCTGCCTAGGAATGCCTTTTTAAAAGGCCCTTTATCTTTAAAGTAGTAGTTTAAAAAAATTCTCATCAAGCATTTCTTGTTGCATGAAATGTAAAAGTTGAGGATAAAACTAATATATATATATAATAATACACTCTCTCTCTCTTTTATTTGTACATCCCAAGAACCTCCTAACTGTGGGTTCTATAGAACCAATTATACTGCAACACTTTAACCAGCTAGGGAAATTAAGGAGATGGCTTTTTGCCATCACTAACATTTTTCTGGTGTATTTTAGAACTTGAGACTACCACCCTCCTTGAGTGGTGTCATGTTGTGGAAGCTAGTAGGAGACATTGGCTGAATTCCTTTGAGTCTAAGCAAGGCATGATGCTCGGAGGAAGAGCATTCTTGTAATGGACCATGATTAACAGTATTAACTCACTTGTGTTGGTCTGGTCTTGGGGCTAAACTGCAAGTCCCATCTAGTTAGGCTTTGCCTGATGAGACTGATTGTGGGGAATGGTGAGATGCATTTACAGTGACATATCAATCTACAGTAGAACTTTCATCACAAAATTATAGTATCGTGTTGTGTTTGGGTTCACTTTATTTCTCGAACACACACATAGTTCAAACCATGAAGCGGAACATCCTTCACAAGCCAGCCTTTTTGCTTTCTTATGTGTGGAGAACTGATTTCACTTGAGCTTCTAGTCTTGTACCTAGCAAAATGTTGAATTGAGTATTTCACTCATTCTCAAGCGTATATGTAGCTTTTGAACAATAAACTCAATTTATGGATTGTATTTTATCCTATCTTTAATCTTACTGTCCCCCATAAGTTACTGTAATTGATAATTTTCAGAACTATAAGTTGTTTTACATATTGATAAAACATTAATATACCGAGAGAACATACACTTGACTCACATGATTTTCCATGAGTGCAAGGTAACTTGCATGACTGTTCATGATGAAGGTAAGAGCTAGGACTGATCAGAAAGTATTGTAATTCTAGCTCAGAATGAATGTTGTAGAATGAGGGAAAATAACCTATGGATGTGGTATTTCAAGGCAAATTATTTGTCTTGTCAGTTACTATTTGAAATTGGCTGTTCTTGTTTAAAAGAAATATTGCTAAAACTAAAACTGCAGCAATTTTACTTCTGACATCTTTACTTCTACCATAAATGGCAATACTGTAAAAACATTGGTTAAGAGCTTCTGGTGTGTGACTATATAGAGCCTTAGCTGGATGTTTACTTGCAGTTTCTTCATGTGGTTCACTATAGATGTGGCTTTCTGTAGTAGAAAAGTAGGCATTTTCACATAAAACAAAAGTGTAATTTTTGGTGTAGTATGGTGTGAAGAGGATATTAAACACCAAGAATACAGGTGCTATCTGACTCTGGGTTTCTCTAACATAATAGCATGTATGTTTGGTTTTTTTGTCAATAGGATGTGAGGGTAAGGCCTTTGATAGCATACAAACTGTCTCAAGTTCATACCCTTAAAGTTATTTTTCTGGCTCAACTGTAGCAGTATTGGGACATCCTGATAATTACAGTAAACTAATGCAAGAGATCAGAATTACCCTTGTTGGTTAGGGGAATGGAGTTGAACAGTTTGAAGGTGATAAGACAGCATTGCTAATTAACTGCTTAGGTCCCCTAATGGAAAAGAATTAGAGGCAACACTGGTATAAAATGGGCAGCTTTCCTTAAAACTGTTGCTGCATTAGCTGACTTAATGGCATTAATATTGATACCCCTATACAGACACCCCCACAATAACCTCAGACAAAACCCCCTCAAAACTCTCTCTCTCTCAACCCTTGCTTTAATAACTCAGCAGAAAACTAAAACTTTTTTTCCTTTTGTGCTTCCCATACCCATGCATTCTCCCTCCTCTTCCCCCCCACCCCCCCTTCACCCAGTTTCCCATGGTCAGTCCTTCCTTGTAGTCTGGAGTGATGGTGACTAAGAGCAGTACTAAGCTACCTGCAGGTGCAGAAATGAAGGGGAAGAAATATTGTGGGTTGATTTTAGTATAAACAAATATTTGCTGTTAAGTCTGCTTTTTTTTTTTTAAGGTGGAAAGTGGCGCTTATTTAAGCGTATAGATCAGTTGAAACCCAAGACCACAAATAGTTGTACTCAGGGCAGACACACCATTTAGAAAGTGACCAGAAGGTTTCAGCTTTATTGAACTGAATTCCTAAACAAAACTTCTGTGGCTAAAGGTTACAGGTGGTAGTTGCAAGGGGGATGAGAGGTAACAGTAGCCAGCCACCCTAGCCATCTTTGTTTCTTCTTATTATTTATAGAACCATTTCCAACCTCCCTGAGCAGGTCCATAGTTTAAGCATGCTTCTATGCTGGGAATTGGGATACGTCGATAGGTACAATCCCAGTGTAGTTTGGGGCGTGGCAGATATCTCCAAATTCTCCAGTTAGAGATTTGCAACATAATAGCCCCTCTTTCACTTAAAAAAAATAATAATAATAAAAAAACTCACCTCTAATATGGAGGCTAATCTAACTCCTGCTACTCCTGATACTGCAGTAAGAGGCCATCTGCTTTTTATGATCAGTGCCACACTGGCCATCAATAACCCCTGGTATGAATAGTACTGGTATTGATCATTTGCAGTGATTACTACAAGGTGCCTATGCCACTGGCTCATGGAGCTATAGTTTTGAGTAGGGAGAGTTGTTCTCCTGCCCTTTCCCAGAAACCTGAGGTAGGGTGTTCTGGCCAGGGACATGTCAGGCATTAACATGAGATTCCACCTACATTTTGAAAGTAGTTCATGGACAGTGGGCTCTGGTCAATTTGACAGTTTCCCAATTAAACGTAGGCAGGTGAAAAGGAGAATGCATTGGTTAAAAGGGTACTTCATAGGTACTTCATAATCGTTTGAAATACTAATTCCAACTTCCTGCTTTGCATTATTTTTTTATTTTGAAAAAGTTTTCACTTTTATGCAATACTAGCTTATCTAGAAGGTCACAAAAATACTAGGTGGTTAAAATTCATTCTAGGCAGAGGTCCCGCAAACAACTTTGTGCTGCTTTAAACACTGGGGATTAAGTACAGGCTATCGAGTGTGAATAAAACTTTTTTTTAAATAAACCCTAGGGTTTTCCTAAAATCTCCTACCAATGTTGCCACTGATGTTGGCAATGGAGAGCTCCCTAGTACAAGGTTGGTTGTGGCTTTTGGTAGCTTAAGTCTCCAGGACTAGTGCAGGGAATTTCTTATCTTTGCAATGTGCTCCTCTGACCTGACTACCAGAGCCGAAGACTTATGGTGACCAGATGTCCCATTTTTAAAGGAACAGTCCTGTTTTTAATGCCTCCTACAGGTGTCCTGACTTTTTCTTTAAAACCGACAAATTGCCCCATATTTTCTCTCTTCCTTCCCCCCCGCCCCCCCCCAGTCAGTACTGGTGGGTCTGCTGCTGGCCAGATCCCTGCTTGCCAGCTGCCTGCCCACCAGCAGTGAATGGGGTGGTCCAGTGGCTGATGATGGGGGTGGGTGTGCAAGACTGGTGGTGGGGCTACCTGTCCACAGTCCCCCCCTGCCTGTCCACAGTCCCCGCTGTGTGCCGGCTCACAGCCAGCAGGGTCCTGTCCCCACCCATCCCGTTTCCGGCACGTACTAGCTGCGTGCTGTGAGCTGTGGTGGCTAGTGAGTATGGGCAGGTGCCAGGGGGTGGCCGGTTACGTGTCACCTCTGCTGCTCATCGGTCCTTTTACGTGCTCCCTCTCTCTGTCCTCTCTCTGCTTTGCCCCTTCTCTCTTCTCCACCCCAGCCCCACTGCTCCTCTACATCTCCCCCTCCCTGGCCCCCACCAGCAGGGCACGTTTAGCTCCCAGTGCTGTGTGGAGACCCAGCCCCTCGTCGGAGTGCCCAGCTCACCAACAGCCTGGCCGGCAGGCTCCTTCCTTCTCCCACTGCCTCTGGCTGGGCCGGCACCCCAGATAAGCCTAAGACCCTCCAGCCCGGGGTCCTGGCCAGGCGATGCTGAGCCCTGCACAGCGCTGGCACAAGGAAGCCTCTCTGCCCATCAGCTAAGCTGGCTGGAGGGGACAGGGGGGCGGGGAGAAGAGTGATTTAGAGCATGTTCACACCCTGAATTTGCAGGCTCCATAGCAGCCCCATGTGTAGGGGCTTAGCACCCTCTTCCCTCCCCCCCGCCTTGGATCCTGCTACCAGGGAGCGCAGGGCTGCTCCATCCCCTAGGCACCCTGCCCTGCTGAACACCTCTCTGGCCTGGTTTGCTGAAGCCCCAGCAGTCAGGTTCCCTGGGCCCTGGTGCACAATGCATCCTTAGGGCTTAACTCAACTCAAACTTCTGTACTGGTGACCACTTTCAAATAGCAAGCCTCTGATTTTGACACCCCCCCGCCACCCCTTATAAATTAAAAACTTTTTCTATATATTTCACACCATTATAAATGCTGGATACAAAGTGGGGTTTGGGGTGGAGGCTGATAGCTCGTGACCCCCATGTAATAACCTCACGACCCCCAGAGGGGTCCCAACACCCAGTTTGCAAACCCCTGGCTTAACCCCCTCCTGCCTGTGCTGTAACTGGGGGACAGGAGGTGGCTGGGTTATGTCAGTGGCCAGTAGCCTGGAGGTGTTAGCTGCCTTTCCGCACTGTGCAGGCAGGAAGGAACAAGCTGCTTCTAACCATGGCAGAGGGAAGAGATGAGCTCTGCAAAGACATGGGCCAGGTCATTCCTGCTCCCACTCTGCGGCTGGAAGCAGCTCCTGTTCTTTCCCTCCCGCACAGTGCCGAAAGGCTGTTTCTGGCCACATTCTGGTGTGAACCCTGGCAGAAATCTGGGGATGGGGGCATGTGACCATGTGTGCTCCCCGCCCCCACATGCTGCCTTGAGATGATGCTGGGCCAGGTATAAGGTGAGGTGGGTCCATCCCAGGGGCCCAGCCAGGCATGGAGAGTGAAGAGCACTGGGCAGGGGGGATCATGTCGGTCAGTCATCCCTCCGTGTGAGAGAGGTGTACGGAGTGTGTGTGTGTGTCCTCTCCCTGTGTGAACCCAAAAGTCTTAAATACAAGAAGAAAAATAAAAAAGAATCCAACTATGGAGTATTTCTTTTTAACAGGGGGCTCAGTCAGCTTGATGTTAGTTTGAACATTGTACTGCATAGTTCTGATTGCTTGCCACTGAACTCGCTTGAATATGAGTAATTTTACCAGGTGTCCCATATTCAGCATAGGGAAATATGGTCACCCTACAAAGACTGGCAAGTGAGAGTGCAGCAGCAGACTTGTTTGAACTACAGTTTCAGAAGCATACGTAGTGGGTTGGGTTTTTTTAAACCTTTATATTGGCTTTTATTTATCGTTCCTTGGTTATGTTTTGTATATCTACAGTGCTTGAGTAATGGGACCAGTTACATTTCTTTACATTTTAAAATAAAAATTTAAAAAGTAAACATTTGTCCTCAGTGTCCTGTTGCCCCTTACTATAAGAAGGATACGTTTAGAGATCTGGTACCTTTCAATTTTAGGGGTTACTTGCTTGACAGACTGCAAAGGTATAGAAGGTGGTATTGTAACTGGTAGCTTTCCCTTTTTTTAGAAGGGAATCCTAGATTTCACAAACAGGCTTAATTCCTCTCCTAAAGATACTGCCTAGAATATATCACTTGATGAACACTTCAGCCAAAACCTAAATTAAAGGTCCTCGAGGCATATTTCTGTTGGGAGGGGCAGGGGTGTTACCTGCACAAAATTCTATTATTCACACACTCTAGGGGTTCCCACTCTTACCTGTTCCTAAGGATCAAGGTGTAACCATCTTAATTTAGGCACCCAACCATACCCTATTCCTAGGGCTCAGGCATAACCCTATTAATTTAGGCACCCACCCTTACCCTTCCATGGGCTCAGGGCGTAAACTTAAACTGCGGGTTTGCAGGGTCTTTTGCCAGTGAAAGAGCCTGACACAGTAATATCCTACTTAACCTCTATTTATTAACAATTACCAAAACAGAATGCACACGCTACACATACAATGCTCACCACTCCCAATAAGGCAGATGAACTTTTCCCTGCTGGCCAGTCAGGATCAGGTCATCTGGGGGACTCCAGCTTCTGCACGGTGTGATTGGAAGGGTGTTGAGGTCTGGTATCTCTGATCTTGGGGCTGTCTCCTGGAGTTGGTTCCCAAAAACTTATTTTTGGACCCCAGTTTATATAATGAAACTTGAGTCCTGCTTAGTTATACTGTAACCAATCATTTTTACTAAAATATTACTAACCAATCCTAACCTATTGTAACAGAATTCTCTAAACAATCATATCCCACCACTTAATTAATTTACACCTAGCAAAATTGTTTGTCTGTTACATAATCAAAGATCCAGACAGAGATCATACAGACAACAATAGAGAAGTGGGGATCATAAAGACAAGCTTCTATGAACATACTCTGTACTTAACTGGAAACTAAAAAGTTGCTTTTAAAATAGTACAGTAAGAACAGGACTTAAACCAATAGTATGGTTGGCGCATTTAATGGCGGATTTGGTAAATGGGGAGAAACTTCATTGTCTAGTAGCTAAATTACTATGCATGTTAACTCTTAATGTTACTAAAATGAATGCTTTTTTTATAGCTCACGTGTAGGATAAGTAACTTTGGCTTTTATTTAAAAACAAGCTAAACCCTGTATTTGTCTGATGTGTAGTCCCACTTGAGATGTTACCGTAACAGGTGGGTTGGGAATTTCCGCTGCTAGTGCCAACACAAAATGTATTAACAATATTGCTCTTAAAAAAAAAAAATCCAATGCTCAAGCATAGTAAGGACCATAATTTTTTAACTGTACAGGAAAATTGACTCAAATTTGATCATCAGTAGTGCTTCTCGTAACTTTCTTCAGTTTAGATGACTCTGACATGCTGATCTAAAACTAGAAAAAATTGGCTTATTGTTTAAGAGTAACATTCTTGTGACAGATTGGGTCACAGAGACCCCCTTGGGACTGTCACCTGATGTGCTGAGACTACCTCTGAGCCCCTTTTCTCTGCCAGTTTGGGCCTCCAGAACCCTGCCTTGTTGAGCCAGACATGCCAGTCTGCTCCACCACAGACCCAGGGTCTGAACCACGCACCCCAAAGCTGCAGACTTAACTGAAAACAGCTTAAGAAGTGCTCCTGTCTCTAGCACCCAGATATCCAGTTCCTAATGGGAGCCAAACCCCAAATAAATCCATGTTACTCTGTATAAAGCTTATCCAGGGTAAACTCATAAATTGTCCATCCTCTAACACTGATAGAGAGAGATCCACAGCTGTTTGCTCATTATGTAGGTGTTAGTCACTAACTCTGGGTTCAATATTAAGCAAAAAGTGATATTTTATTAAATACAGAAAGTAGGCTCTAAGTGGTTCCAAGTAATAACAGACAGAACAAAGTTAGTTACCAAGCAAAATAAAACAAAAACTCGCAAGTCTAAGCCTAATACATTAAGAAACTGATTACAGATAAATCTCACCCTTAGAGATGTTCCAATAAGCTTCTTTCACAGACTAGACTCCTTTCTAGTCTGGGCCCAATCCTTTCCTCTGGTACAGTCCTTGTTCCAGTTCAGGTGGTGGCTAGGAGATTTCTCATGACTGCAGCCCCCTTTGTTCTGTTCCACCCCCTTATATAGCTTTGACACAAAGCAGGAATCTTTTCTTTCTGGATCCCCACCCCTCCTTCTAAATGGAAAAGCACCAGGTTTAAGATGGATTCCAGTACCAGATGACATGGTCACATGTCCTGTGAGACCCCACGCCTCCATTCTTCCTGGCCTGACTCACAGGAAGGCTTGCAACTAAACAGCCATTTACAACCAATTGTGCTAGTTGATGGGAGCCATCAAGATTCCAAACCACCATTAATGGCCCACACTTTGCATAATTACAATAGGACCTCAGAGTTATATTTCATATTTCTAGTTTCAGATATAAGAATGATACATTGGAGGGAGGGATAGCTCAGTGGTTTGAGCATTGGCCTGCTAAACCCAGGGTTGTGAGTTCAATCCTTGAGGGGGCCACTTAGTGATCTGGGGCAAAATCAGTACTTGGTCCTGCTAGTGAAGGCAGGGGGCTGGACTCAATGACCTTTCGAGGTCCCTTCCAGTTCTAGGAGATTTTGTATATCTCCTATTATTATTATTATTATTTATACAAATAGGATGACCTCACTCAGTAGATTATAAGCGTTGTAATGATTCCTTACAAGAGATCTTTTGCATGAAGCATATTCCAGTTATGTGGTGTTCACACTCATTAGCATATTTTCATAAGGTCATATGGAGTGCAACATCACAATTCTTTCTTTTAAAAAATTATACTGGTAAGAAGTGCTGAAAACTGAAAGTCACCTTGAAAACTGAAGTCTCATGTCTATCTCCAGAGCAGATAATTACGACTGCAGTTTGTCTTCCAAAGTGTCTGAGTCCACTTCTGCAACTTCTTTAATAGTAAATATTCCTTCAACCCTATTTACTCCTTGGCATCTCTGCAGAGGCAGCCAATGAATGCTGAAAGAAGTGGTTTTGTAAGTGGACGCTTGCACACTAAGAACTGGACTGTGACTGCCAACGTCACTTCATGCCAAGTAGCTTCCCAAAGCTATCACTATTTGATAGCTATCAACTTAAATCAGACTGTAACTGAAGGACTAGGGTGATGGCTTTGTCATTTAGTTCAATAATTAGGTATTCATCAACTGAATCAACTAAAATCAACTGAATTTAACATGGAATTAGCACCTTTGTGTTTAAGGTGAAATTTTAAAATTGTTAGCTGGTGCTGTACCTACTGCATGAGAGCATCTAGAGTCTCGTGGCACAGTGAAACAAAGGCTTTGGCTACACTTGCATTTCAAAGCACTGCCGCTAAGTGCAGTCAAAGCGCCAGCGCTGGGACGCTGTCCGTACTCCACCTCCCTGTAGGGAATAACGGACAGCTTTGACCACACTGGCGCTTTGCAGCGCCGCAATTTGCAGCGCCGGAGAGGGTGTGTTTTCACACCCTGCTGCAGCGCTGCAAATTTGCAAGTGTAGCCAAGGCCAAAGTAGAACAGATGACTTGCTTTTAAAGTCCAGTGTGTTTGGCTCTCATTTCCCTTTCTACACTCTTAACTTTTTCCTACTTAGAGTGAATTTTCTTGGGTTTTCTTAATGCCATTTCTATCCTATTCAGTTGTCATTTCTTAAATGACACACGATTATTTTGCTGGTTGAAGTTTTAATAGACCACTCCACCTAACTGATAAGATTCAAATGGCTGCCACTTGAGTTGTGAAAGGAAAATAGCATCTCAAGTGTTTGACCATCTCATGTAAACAGAATACATGATCCTACTACAGTATCACTCTTGTAATTTTACCATTCACATGCACTTAATCTTTGTTCAGGAAATCTATCTGAATAATTATGTTAAACATACTCTGGCAAATGTGAACAAGTCATTATCTTCATCTGTAAATTTGTTGCCATAGCAATAAAAGAATAAAATACACTAAGCCTAAGAAGGCATTTTGTGAGTGGGGGGAAGGGTTTCATGTCATTGCAACCATTGTACTCTGAAGAACAAGGCATTCCTTTTTGTTATGGCAACTGAGCTGAAATTTGATGGTTCTCCCCTCCCCCCCCGGAATTGCCAAAGGGTTCAGTTGAGATTTGTGGGTCTTTATTATGCATTTCTGTGCTGTTTGAGTTTCTTGGTTCCTTTAATTCTGAATTTCTTGTATTTCTAATGGTTGTGGTTTTGCTGAAGAATACCATATTACATAAACTCTACTATTGAATTGTATATAACTGAGGCTTTAGCTTGAAATGCTGATTGTGACATAAGCTCTATGCACACTCTACCTCCTTAGTTGGCACTCTGAAAAACAGTTCTACCAATCGTATGCCAGTTTCATACCTTTTGTTACAGTTACAGGGCTAGCTGTATTTCTAATCTCTGTATGCTGCCCCTCAGATCTTGTGTGTTTACTTATCCTGGGGTGGAATTCACCAATTCTCCCAAGGCTATCGTAACCTGTTTCAGCTGCTCTTACGCATTGGGTCCAATTGAATTAAGGCACCTGCAGTGATTTGCTTCAGGAGTCTGTGACCAGTGGTATGCAATGATCAGACAGCCTTCTTAAAACAAAAGTATTTGTTTTTAGCAGTGGGAACAAAGCTTTTAGAGGTAAAAGGGTTAAACTGATCTGCCCATGTCTCTTACCTAAAGGATTACTGTCCTATCTAACACCCGAGTGGAGTGTTCTCATTTTTCATGTCTCCCAAACAGTGACCTTTCCCTCTCCTTAGTGTTCCTTTTTAAACCCACCAGAGTTGTTTTCATCCCCTGTATTGACTGACCTTTTCCCTCCCCCGGTTCAAACTAGTTTTGTAGGTTAGGCTTTGGCTACACTTACACTTCAAAGCGCTGCCACGGCAGCGCTTTGAAGCGCTAAGTGTAGTCAAAGTGCCAGCGCTGGGAGAAAGCTCTCCCAGCGCTGTCCGTACTCCACCTCCGTGTGGGGAATAACGTACAGCGCTGGGGCTTTGACCACACTGGCGCTTTGCAGCGCCGCAATTTGCAGCGCTGGAGAGGGTGTGTTTTCACACCCTGCTGCAGCGCTGCAAATTTGTAAGTGTAGCCAAGCCCTCAGCTATATAAAGGAGGCACAATCCTCAAAGCTAATGATCCTGGCATTGTCCCTTAACTCTCAAGTGCTTGTGCAGAAGTGTCTTATCTAGAGCTCTTCTTTTCCTTCCTGATGTTTTTCAAACAGTCTCCTCTTGTGTTAAACCAATAATAGTCATACAGAAAACACTGATAACCAGGCCCACATACAGTGTTTATAAATTATTACAGAGCAGCTCCATGTCAGTCACATCTTTATTGCCAGTCTCCTCCCACCATTACCTTCTTGTGAACCTTCTAACATTCCCAGGGCCTATTGCAGTCTGTAGTATGTCAAGAAAAAACACAGGTCTATTGTTGACACTGCTAAAGTCTATAATAACTTCCTTTGTTCTCTTAAAGTCAAAGGCAAACTGGAAGTTGGGAGTAGAAATTAGGTTTAGAATCTGGGAAAGAGTAAGGGATAGAGGACGTGGGGCACCTGGATTGGAAGCCAATAGCATTTTAGAATCTGATTGGGGGGGGGCGGGGGTGGTCCAGGGGAAGTCAGTGGAACGGACATGGATGTGCGTTCATTGCCAACAAAGTGGGTTTTTTTAATGTAAAATCCTAATGGAGACAAGGTGCCTGTAGTTTTTTTACCTCTATTTAGCTAGCCAAGGGTTGAACCCTGGGTTGGGGATACGCTGCTGATCTCAACTAGCTACACTGAGGCAAAAATTTAGTGCCATATTTCTACTAGAACTGTACATATTGATGTAAAAAAGCCATGCTTCTTTTTGTTGACAGTGAAGGCATCATGTTAGTAGCACAACAGTGCTGCAGGAGATATTTGGTGCAAGGCATATTGGAATCCATCTGGCTGCATTGGGCTCATGGCTTTGCTGCCTCATTATTCTCTCCCTGCACATGGGAGCATGCTAAATGCCCTGGTCTTACCTTTTTGTAATTGTTCTCACAGACATAACGGATTATACACCACCATTTTTAATGAGCTTTGTAACCTTCTGTCTCTTTCTTTTTGCTTGGTCAGGTCAGAGAGATGCTATTACCATGGGCGAGATGCAATCAAATGTCTGTTCTGTGGCTATGTGCTGATTCTGCCACCACCTTTCCCCCGAACATGTGGGAACATGCAAAGATTCTAGTGCCATTAGCCTCCATGCAGGATACTGAAGATGGTACACTACATGCCTTTTGTTTTGTAGGTTGTTTTTTTGAAGATACTGCTATTTCAATGGCAGAGTCTGTGCCCTGTTGCCTAGGAAGGGACTTTCACTGAGCGAAAACTGCTAAGATAATAAGGCCTGGTACTGCAAGATCCAACGGACATGGAGGTGGGGAATACTTTTCCTCTCTGCTCCGTTCCCACAAATGTGGTGGTGGTGAGTCATTTCCTGAAGCTGTCTTAGCACTAGCAATCCTTCAGGAAACATCCTGTCTTCTCTCTCCACACCCTTCATTTTCATCACAACTCTCCTTAGTGCTGCAGACAACTCAATTTCCACAAAGAAAAGGGTTCTGACAAATTTCCCTGGTTGTATTGTTCACATAGCTGGTATCAGGCAACAGAACACCTCATGAAAGTGTCCAGAAAAATGATTATAAGAAATCTCCCTAGCATCACTATTCTATCAACTACATTTGCAAGGGAAAAGGGCAAGAATGGTTTTTTTAAAAAGAGTGTGCGTCTCCAATGCTTATTTGGCACTCTTCTGAAGTCAACGGACTAGTCTGATGAATGACTGAATAACAGTAACTGATGTCCCAAGTAAGCCTTCTCAATTCTCAGTTGGTCCTGTGGACTAGACTTGTAAAATCTTTCAGTTAAGTATCACTTGATGTTTGCTAAGGCAAATTTTTTTTGAGAGAGACCAGATACAGCAAATGATTCAGAACTTTCAAAGCCTGTAATTTTTGAAATCTGTCTTTCCAAAACAGCTAGTATAAATCCTCAGATTTGAGAGAAAATTCATTACCTAGCCCCAAACCTCTAGCGTGTTTGTGGAAATGACTTTCTGTGGAGATGGGGATTAGGGATACAAAAATAGGCTTACTACCTTTCAATCTATTTTAGTATAAATATACAAAATGAACTTAGTGCTGAGGAAAGATATGGAATGACTGCTTTAGCAATTGAAGTAATATGTCCAGAGAACAAGTGTAGCATGAGGCTCTCCTACACTTTTAATCTTAGATGCACTATAAATTTAATGCAGACTAGCTGGTTCATGAAACTTACATGCTCTGGTGATGCTTAATTAGCCATATCAGATTTCTTTTCCCTTGGGAGTGAGGGGAATCTTGGAAATTTAAAAGCAACATTGTATTAGCAAAAGACTTTAAGGTGGCATAGTTACATTGCGGTGGAGTCTTAACTCTTGCTTGTAATTTTAACTCAGCACATAGGTGCAACACAACTCAGCTGTTGTCTATTCTTGTTTTCTTAACCATGTAATTGCAGTAAAAAGTATACTATTTGTTATAGACACTTGTACCATTACAAATTTGCAGTAGTGCACATAGAATCTGAACTCCTGAATTTGCTTTTGTCTTTGCTGCAGTTACATAGCCCTTTTATGTGTTTAATTGTATAAAACAGATGTTTATAAGTTTTGATGTAATCAGGAATGCTGTTTGCTAACTCAGGTTTTTATGGCAGCCTGCCCTTTTAAAGACCTTTGCTACCTCAGGTGCGCAAGTAAAGCAATTGCATCCTCTTCCCCCTTCAAAACAAATAGAAAATGTCACATTGCATTGAAGTTAAATCAGCTGAAATTATCTGGAAGGCTAGTGGGCAAAAATGTTGTTTAACCCATTGTGTCACTTTTGTCAGTTGCCGTGCTTGAAGACTGTTGCCTCGGCTACAGAACTCCCATAGTGCTAGATGGATTTCCCAGGACCATGTACTTCTGTACTCTCCAAGTCAATTTACCTTTGCTGAAAATTCAGACTATTTTGCCTTGCTCAGATTCTTTATCCAGGTTAGTGTCTTGCCTGTATCTTTTAAAAACTAAGGTGTCAGGATAAACGTCTGGGTTACATGTCATCAAGAGTTGGCCATGTTTACAACCACTTGAGGTCAGTTCAGATGCTGGTGCACAAAGGTGGCCAGAAGCTATGAACTTCCAACCCTAGCCACCAGAGGTCACATTGGTCATATCCGTACTGATATATTGCAACAAGGTGTGCAATTGCTTAATTTTATTCTCTGGAACAAACTATGGTCAAAGTTTAAAATTTGAATTACTTAGCCAGATACGTTCCTCCAGCACCTCAAACTCACTTCCAGGCCTCCTCTGCCTTTGTCATAAGGAGACCTGAAACAGCTTGGGAGAGGATGTCTGAGACAAGCATGAAACCCGAAACCCCATGCTATGCCCGCCACATTTTATTGAGCAGTAGGCATGGAGCAAGGACTGGCTTGCTCTGGGTCGACCCTGAGGTCCAAGCACAGTCAACGTATAGTTGAGGTCTAAATCCCACTGGCTGGTGCTGGCATCCTGAAACCCTCAATTCGGCACCCAGAATCCCAAGTCTCTCCAGGTTGATAGAATTTGGTATGATCCCAAATGTACTAGAAGTTGACCTTGTTTGTTGCTGAGTTTTTAACACTGATAGCATTTTGTGGAAGCCTAGTGGATTTTTATCAAAGCTGGAGGTTTTTAACCAAATATTCAGGACCATGAGTTCTGCCAGGCTGCATGGGTTGTGATTCAGTTTCCACCCTCTCAGCCTTGAGAGCAACAGTCCTCATTCACCTTGCGATACCATAGTTTTGGAAAGGATTTCTCCATGTGCCAGTAGAGTTACTTGAGGCAACTGCTTTGCTGGATTTCTTTATGGAATCTGGATTTGATTATGTTGAGAGTGCCAGAGAGTTGACATTCATTTACCTGCCCAGAGGGTATTTCATCGAGTGCATGTATCATTTAAATTTTTTTTAAATTTGGGTTGGAGTCTTTTTCCAAGGCTCTTGACCTCTCGTCTGCTCGTGGTGGACATCTGTACCATACACCTGAGAAGAGGACGTTTCCCATAGCAATAGCTACAGCCCATGGAGTTGGTTAGCTACAGATCAGATGTGCAGTTCTCTCTAAACTATAGTTCATATGGGAAATGTGATTGGGTCAGTCATTGCCCTCAGATACTCATTTTCAATTTCAAGTCATCTGTTTTGATTTCCTGTTTCCATTTCAAAGAGGCCTCTAGCTTGCTTGTATTTTCCTCAGTCTCTTGTACACCCTTAAGATTTGCCAGGTGTTCATTCACCTGGATATTAAAAGTATTCAGCTCATTTGAAGACTACATCCATTGGTGGCTATTTATCTTTTTCATAGAACCTGCGAAGCTTTATATGTATTTTGGAATCACATGTGGGATGCTTCCAATATACTCTTGACCTGCAGTCTATAGTTGATACTTGTTTTGGTGGTTTTGCAGTCCTTGTTCACTAGAAGACAGACCATTTTCCTGTGGTATACTAGTGTGTTTTTACAAGTGGGAATATGCGGAGGCCACTCAGAAGCTTTACCAACAGCTATTGTTCTTAGCAAGTTGCATCTACATAGTCACAACTCCCTGCCTACCTTCTCCTTTGCAGTCTTGGATAAAGAATTCCAAAATTAGTAGTGGTTCCCCTCAGGTCCGTTCCCCTTTCTATGACTTCCAAATCTACTATGGGTAGGGAGAGTGGCCCCATGGAACACTCCTCACTAGTAAAATTCCACTGCTCGATGCCAGGGGTCTTTGTTCCACAAGTGTGAATATTCAGAGCCAACGCTATAGAGGAACTAACGTGGTAAGCAACCTCTTTTCTCCTCTACATAGAGAACAGCCACATTCACAGGATCATGAGGTAGCATTGAACTAAACATCATTCACTTTTATATAGTGAAATCGTTCTTTCTGGTTCATGAAAACTTTGCATTATTTGTGTGTGTTAATCAGTTTGGAAAATTTTGTTTTGTAAGAACTGTTTTGAGGGAACCTTGCTGGACCTTCGCTTCCCCCTCTGTTTTATTAAAACCACTTCCATAGTTGCACTGTCAGCAGTCCTGGCAGCCACAGCACTTTAAGAAGTCCTGAGATTTTCATGGTAGTCCTTAAAGGCTGAGAGAGAAGCCCAAATATCTGAATATTAAGCAGGTGTGTTCCCCATCCCAAAATAAGGTAATAGGAATAGTAGCTAGGATTCATCCTGTTTTCTGACATGATTGTTAGTCATGTTGCTATATACGATTTTTTTTAAAAGTACTGTTTCAAAGCTTTTACAAACATTTAGTTTCTAAGGCGCAGTCATTAAATCCTGGCAAATGGCAGAAAGTATAAAAATATATTCTAGAGTATGCACAGGAAACCTGCTTAATCCAACCCTTTCACATTGGATTGCGTCCAAACTGGTGTTTAAAAATTCCATAGGGATTACTATCCTCCCAATAAAAATTACTGGACAAGAGCTAGTATATTGTGACTTATGACTACAAGGCCACGAGATCTTTATGTAGATCAGGTGTCTTACTGACTGTAAATGGGTTGTTTTAGCTTTAATTCCATAGCTGTGAGCAGACCTGTCACTGAAGTGGGATTGGATTCTTTTTGTACTTAATTTTTAAACAAATGGAGAGGTATAGAAAGCAATTGAAAATTATTATGCCATTTGGTCCTCCTTTTGTGTAGCTTAGAGCGTACAAAATCTAAATACATGCTTTCCTTTAAAAAAAAAAAACCTCTTGACAATTAGGGTGAAATCCTGGCTGCCATTCAAGTCAGTTGGAGTTTTGCTATTGAGTTCAATAGGGTCAGAACTTCACCCTTGATATATTATGCAGGAAAAAAGTTCTTACAATTTTTACTTAATTGGTGTGTGCAAAGATAGAGTCCTGAAATGTTCAAGCAGACTGTATTTTAGATAGCTTGTCTCTTTGGGTGCCTGAGTCCGCCCTTGTAGGGTGATAAATAGTTGAAGATTTTGATTTGACTTGTTTGCAACCAGTTGCTAATTACTTAAAATGGCTGGTGACCACTCAAAATAATACGGTAAAGGGCAGGGGCGGCTCTAGGAATTGCGCCGCCCCAAGCAGGGCGGCACGCTGCGGGGGGCGCTCTGGTGGTCGCCGGTCCCGCGGCTCCGGTAGACCTCCCGCAGGCGTGCCTGCAGAGGGTCCGCTGGTCCCGTGGCTCTGGTGGACCTCCCGCAGGCACGCCTGCGGATGCTCCACCGAAGCCGCAGGACCAACGGACCCTCCGCAGGCACACCTGCGGGAGGTCCACCGGAGCCGCCTGCCGCCCTCCCGTGGCACGCCGCCCCAAGTGCGCGCTTGGCGCGCTAGGGTCTGGAGCTGGCCCTGGTAAAGGGGAGCTTATGATCTGCTGTTATACTAGCTGTTGGTTTCCAAGGTCAATGTTATTTCTATCCTCCAACACGTGACTTTCCCCATTCTGAAGAGTGCTGAGATTAATCATTCTCTCAGCCACTGACCTCCCTCAAGTTGAGGTGCAGCACTTCTGAGTAGTATAGCTGGAAAGAGCTGTTCTGGCCAATGCCTATTCACGTAAGGTGCAGTGGTGGTGGGAGGGAGGGTCTAAGGTCTCGTCCGCATGGTTTTGTACCAATTTTAATAAGATGTGCTCAGAAACCAATGTCTGTTAAATCTTTGCAGCCCCTAGTATGGCTGTGGTTATCCCAGTTAAGTTCTTATAGTGGTATTGCCTATTTTGGTAAATTTACCCCTTCTTGATAGTGTGCTTAGAGGAGGAGGATTTTAGTGGCTGTTGCCTTTCAGGGAAGGGGATGGGAGTTGGCATTGTGGTGCTTCTTGGTGATACCCAGCATTGTGCCTCGCTACCATTTGCCCTTAAGGCTTCCTCACACTGTCTGTACCTGCCAGGGGCCAGCTCCCCGACTCCATGGGCATGCACAACATAAGCACTTCTTTCTGGGCCTGGGCAGGTTCTGTGCGCGCACTCTTTCTCTCTAGCAGTGGGCACACTCCAACCTCCAAGAATCTCCCTGGAGTATCCAGCCCCTACTCCACTGGACATTTGCAGAATTCACAGATTCGGTGGTTCCAAAGAAGCAGTACACCCCAGCTTACCAGTTCACTGCTCCATTTTTGACACACAGCACTTAGCTACCTTTTATAGTGAAAACAAGAGAAAGTTTAACAGATTCAAGTGACAGGCTATAGAAGTATTTCAAACAAATGGTCAGTAATAAAATAAAAACGTAAGATACATTCTAGAACCAAGATTTACATAACTAGATACTTTCCTGTCTATAGAGCAGTGCTTACCCGAAGTCCTTCCATCATTTTACAGCCAGGCTTGACTGTGACCCCTCCATTCATGACAAGTCACACTGTTAGCTTGCCTCCTCAGTAAATGATCCCAGGTGTCTGTTTTCACTTCCAGATATAGCAGAACAGTTTTGTCTTTATTTGTAAACAAAATGTCCTCTGGTGGTGGTTTTTCCCTGTATACTCTTTTTTGTAGATTTCACAATCTCTTAATCAGCATCTGGCTCAGTATACAAATAGGCATACACTGCGAGAGACACAGACAAGCATCTGTTATCTCCTGCCTGAAACAAACCTGTCCAAGACATGTCATCACCTGGTTATCTGCCTAAAGAACATAATTTTCAGTACAGACAAAACTCCTTAATATTATCTGAACATGCATTTTGCAGTGATTATGATGACCTGTGGACTTCTGATTCTCGGTAGATACTTCACATGCCACCCTTTAGTGAACTATTTTATGTATACATCTGACCCACTGGATCCCTATAAAACACAGTACATCCCTGTGCCCTCTGCCAGTTGGCACAAGGGCTCCCTGGGTCACAGGCTCTTGTGCTCTTCTCCATCAGCCCTTTTCACGAATAAAAAGCACTTTATAAAGTTTTGTATGATGTCTTGATACCATTAAACCAGAGGATGTTGTCAAATCCTCTCCCCCAAAATATCTTGTGAGAACGAGTTTGTGGCAGTTCCTAGATGCTGAAAAGGCACTCAAGGTCTCTGTAAAGCAAAAAGAGCAGAAGCAAACCACCTTAGATCTGGCTGGTGACTTTGTTCTGCATTGCATCCCTGAAATGAATGAGCTCACAATTCTTTTGAGTTTCCTCCAGTTTGGTTCACAGATGTATCTTGAATAAAGAGCTGAGAGAATATTGTCACCTTACATGGGACCTGAGAGCTGCCTACTATTACCTTTCCTTTTTGTATCTGTAATTGCCAGATTCTTAGTTTCTAAGACCAGAAGGTACCACTGTGATCTAGTCTTGTGCATAACACAGGCTATAAAACTTCCCTGAAATAATTCCTCTTTCAACTAAAATTCAGTAGTCCCTGAATGCCACCTTTTTATTCGTTAGATAGAACTTATGGCTTGTGAGATTCCATATTGGTGGGGCCTCAGAGTGCAGAAAAAAACCTATTGTGTGATATATCTGCTTCTCTGGTTCATAAATTCAGAATCTCCCATACATTTTTGTTCCTATTTCCACATGTTGGAGAGGGTTTTCAATAATGTTAACTGAGTTTATGCAGGGGCAATTTGTGGTTTCTTCAGTAGCTTGTATTCTTTCATATTTCTTTACAAGCTCCAAGTGAACAATGGAAGACTAGAGGGATAGGCGAGGTGGTGTTAAAGAGCTGTAAAATTGGTTCTGTTGCATCAATAAAAGCTTGAATAGCACATTGGTAGTCCTGAATTAATTTTAGTTCTGGAAATAGTTAAGAACAGAAGAGCTATTAAATAATTACTGGTTCTAATTTTCTGTAACTATTGTAAACCATACTCTTGGCCTTTAGTTATATTTTGAACTTACCTAGGGTTCTTGCTTTTAAATTGTAATAGCTTCATTCTAGTTAACCATTTATGGTGGCCTCCTTTTTTTCCTGACTGAAATCTAAAATTGCCTTTGTGAAGGTAGCTGTTGGTATGCTTTTTTTAGCAACTGAATTGGAGTATAGGCTGGCCTGAGTTTTGTGCAAAACAGTCACAGATTCAACTGCTTTGTCTTTAACACTGAGGCTATGGCTACACTTAAACTTCAAAGCGCTGCCGCGGCAGCGCTTTGAAGCGCTTTGAAGCGCTAAGTGCAGTCAAAGCGCCAGCGCTGGGAGAAAACTCTTCCAGCGCTGTCTGTACTCCACCTCCCTGAGGGGAATAACGGACAGCGCTGGGAGCGCAGCTCCCAGCGCTGGGGCTTTGACTACACTGGCGCTTTGTAGCGCCTCAATTTGCAGCGCTGCAGAGGGTGTGTTTTCACACCCTGCTGCAGCGCTGCAAATTTGTAAGTGTAGCCAAGCCCTAAGTAATACATCGAAGTGGCAGTTCCTTTCACTTTTCTCTAACACCAGAAAATGTGAGCGTTTACTGCATATCCATTATAGGCTTCTGTACTGAAGAATCGTAAAGAAAAATTGATTTATATAGAATCTCCTACTGAGACTTGAACAGTGTTTCCACACAAAGCAATTTGCTCTTCCTCTAGCTTTGTCTAATATAGTATTATTAATAAGGGCTTCCTTCTTCTCAACTCACCTTTCTCATTCTGCTGGTTTTTACACTGAAGTTATCCAGTAGCTTGTTGCCTTGGAACATATTTATCATAAATACATTACTGTACTTAACTGTAAGATAGAGATGAGGGGTTGCAATGAAAGAAAACCTTTAGCAACCTGAATAGCGAGTAAAAAAGAATAAAAGAAATGGGTTGCTTAAGTTACCTGTTTTTTCTTTAATTTGAAAGTCTCTCTAAGCTACTTTTTCTCAGTGGAGGGTTGTAACCTCTTTGCATTCATTTTCCTATTGCTTTGTGCAGTTTCTGCACTAAAGAAGTCTTAAGGTGTGAAGTGAAGAAATCTTTTATCCCTTTTCAACTATCTCCTGGAGCATAGAACATTGACTATTCAACGCTGAGACATTAACAAAGATAGTGAGGTTTTTTGTAATGAAGGCAAAGAAAATCTAAGGGTATGTCTGCACTATAGTGTCACAGCTACAGGGCTGCAGCTATATTGCTATAGTGTAAATGCTTCCTATGTCAACAAAGGTTTTTTCCATCAGTGTAGGTAATCCACCTCTCTGAGAGTCGGTAACTAGGTTGACAGAAGAGTTCTTCCATTGACCTAGCTGCACCTATAGTGACGATTAGGTCAACCTAACTACGTTGCATAAGGTGTAGAAATTTTTCACAGCCCTGAATGATGTAGCTAGCCGACCTAAGTTTTAGATGTAGACAAGGCCTGAGACTTTGATCTCTTCCAGGTACAGTTCTGAGTTGGAGATTACCTCCCCCAAGCCCACGCTGCCTTCTTCCAAAACATTCAGCAAACGTGCTGAGACTGATTGTTTATACAGTATATTTCCTTCACCTCCAAAATGCTTTCCTTACTCTGTAGCTCAACAGTGGTGATTTCTTTACTCTTTCCTTATCTGAGAGAGGAGTGAGGAGAACTTTATTTCAGGATTAATGCCTCCTATACTGGATCTGCTTTTGTAAAAATTCCTTAGCTACTGCTTTAACATTGGCTTCTTATGTTCTCTACTTCAAAGATGCTGCTGCCTTGTACTGTTGTATTCCTTAGTACTTCTGCTTTATGATGGATCACATTCTTTTACTATAAACGTCAGTCTTGACATCACACCATGCTTCAGATTCCTACAGAGATTCCGTAAACTCAAATGTGAAGATAGAGCAAGAGGGAGAAGACTTTGGTTACTTAAGTAACTAATCTGAGGAGAGCCATTTTGCCCAACCACCTATCCTATCTGCTTTCAAGTTCTCAAAATAATTCAGTTCAGAAACTTGTGAACCAGGCTTGCTAATATGTTGTTAGTGCTGTGATGCATCTTTTAGCAGCTCCTATTTTAAATTTTACTGCTAAAAAGAGTGCCTCTTAAGTAAGGGAAAGTAAGGCTGTGCCTAGATTAGGGAAATGTACGCTATTAAACGATATTGATATAGCTATACATGTGCAAACTTCCATAATCTAGACAAAACATAGTTTGGAGATATCCCAATTTACAGGTAAGCTAACCTAGTATTTGCATGTGCTTTTATTTCTTTGAGCTCAGTACTGAACAGTATGTTATTTAAGATGCTGACTTGAATTGTGAGCTTCCACTCAAATGTCAAGCCTTTGTTTCAGAATTTGACAGGCATCTAATGGTATAATGTTCACTATAAACTCTGATAGTTTTTGAGCTGTGTATGGGGGAAAAAGACTCTCCTGTAAGAGGGAAGAAAATACTTATAATACCAAATCCTCTAAATATGAATCTTTTCTGTCTTTAGAAACTCTCTTGGAAGCTCTTTTCAGACTTGACTCTGATTTGACTCATTTTTCTTTTCTATTTAACTCACTAGAATATTTCCTCTTTTACCCTGCTTTATGGATATAAATTGTAATATTGGCTTTAAATTACACTGATATGTTGGAGGTGTTCATTTTTATATTATTGTATTTGACTAAATGACAAGCCAGTAATTTAATTTGATTTATTCACATAGAAAAGTTGCATCTAAAAATATTTGGGTTTTTTTTATATCTTTCCCCTTTTTTCTTTTCTCTTAAAACTTATTTCCCAGTATGTTGTCCAGCTAGGCTTTTCTCACTGTCATAGTCCTAAAATTGAATACCCACTTCTGAAAACTTGCCTGGCTTTTGCAAAGTACAAAGCTGAGACAGTTTTGGTGGCCTTGCATGAATTTGTGGTATGGAAACTATAGATGTGGCAGACTTGATTATATAGGGGATGTTTCTGTCGAAGGCTCTAAATATCTTGACATCCATGAAAGTGCTCAAAACTAGGAACATTTTAATGTATGCAAAGTAAAAATACCAAATCTTTCTATTCTTGTAGACTTTTGATATAATTATGTTGCAACTTTCTGTTTTGAAACTATGATGAATCTGTTACTTTGTTTGAAATTTTTGTTTCATTTGTGCAGGCAGGATATAACATACTTTTTGCTTAATTTGACAAACAGCTTAGACCTGAGAGATTGTATAGCTTTTTTTTGGGGGGGGGGGGGGGAAGAGCTCTGGTTGGTTGTGTGCTAATCAGTGTTGTGTTAATGACAACTAATATTCATGACTTTACTAAGTAGTTTAGCAGGTACAGAATGTATTTAGCTGTATACTGATCCGTTAGTTTCAAAGGAACTCAAAGTGCATATAATCAGACACATGGCAAATAACACTTCACAAGTGGCTTGATACTAATATATTGCACAAGATGCTTTTGCTAGGCTGCTGGTTTCTAAAGAAACTAGTACGTACTTGTTCAGCATATGATCCAACATTTATCTTACCGGTAACTGAGTCAGTTGACTTTGGGGGTAGAAACTACTCCAAATATACAAAAGAGATTGTATAGTGGTGAATACAGGTGGTGACATACTAAAATGCTGTAATTATAGGTGGAGCTGAAGGTAGTGCCTACAGTTAAGGTTGCCTAATGGCAATGTCATAAGACCCAGTTTTCAATTGGCTTGTAGTTCTGTCAAACCTTTAATAATTATGGCTGAAATTTTCCTTGCCGGGCATCTGCCTGAGACTTGACTTATTTTAAAATTCTCAGTTAAAACTGAGGTTAGGGGGAATGAGCATCAGTTTGCCTGTGGTAAAAATTCTTACCACCATTTCGTTGACCAGCTCTTGCAACTCCAGGATTCTGGTCAGGGACTAAAAATTTTGGAAGGAGGCTGCGTTTGTGTCAGATGTACCTTTTGCCGTCTCCTTAAAAGTCCACCAAAATTTGACTCTCCGAAAATTGTTTGCATGTGTTGAAAATGACTCCCTCAAATGAAAAAGCGTGGGCAACCACAACTATAAGTGGAAAGAGAACAGGAGTACTTGTGGCACCTTAGAGACTAACAAATTTATTTCAGCATGAGCTTTTGTGAGCTACAGCTCACTTCTTCGGATGCATAGATGCATATTCTATGCATCCAAAGAAGTGAGCTGTAGCCCACGAAAACTCATGCTGAAATAAATTTGTTAGTCTTTAAAGTGCCACAAGTACTCCTGTTCTTTTTGCGGATACAGACTAACACGGCTGCTACTCTGAAAACTATAAGTGGAGCATACAGGAATGCTGATAAATAATTCTAAGTACTGTATTATAAAATGGAGTTGTAGCTGGTTAATGTTAGCTGTCTCTTTTATGGGTGTATGTAAATCTTGCATAGGTCACTCATTTTTACCATTGTAGCTAAGTCCAATATGGACATAATACCATTACACAGCATGATGTAGTTGCACCTTCTGAGGGACATAGCCAAGTACAGGGTAACAATCTGATCTGAAGTCTTTTGGCAGATCAACAAGGAAATGAACACAGTAAACTCTTCATGCATTTTGAATCTGGCAGTCTGTTTCCATATTACCCCTCTATTTAACCTCCTTAAATGAATATCCTTTTTTTACAGCTGCTCATAATTGATTATATAAGAGCTGAATTATTTGGATGTGCCAATATGATTTTTTCTGTATGTTCATGAGCCACTAGTAGTGACATGGCTTGATGCTTTGTCCACGGGAGGACATTGCTAATATCCAGAGCAGAAGGATGAGAGGAGATGGAGCTAGAAACTTGTGAGTGATTGTGGGAGATGTGTATTGTAAAGTTTTGGAAATGTCCGTTGAGCAATGTACATACAACTTAAACATAATTTGTCATTCCAAGTTTAGTAAGTTTTCCCTGCCCTGAAGAGGGTGCATTATTTTAGGTTGTGAAATCTAGACACAGCCCAATAGTTCAGGAATGGAAGGGTGATGAGATTTGGTGGAGGAGGAAGAAAGAAGGGATGATTTATTGTTGGATGAATGGAAAATTTTATTCCAGACCAAGTGCCTTAAGTTCCATAGACTTTTGATAGACTTAGGCCTGGTCTACACTAGGGGGGGGTTTCGAACTAAGGTACGCAAGTTCAGCTACGCGAATAGCGTAGCTGAACTCGAACTACCTTAGTTCGAACTACTTACCCGTCCTGACGGCGCGGGATCGAAGTCCGCGGCTCCCCCGTCGACTCCGCCACTGCCGTTCGCGGTGGTGGAGTTCCAGAGTCGACGGGAGCGTGTTCGGAGTTCGATATATCGCGTCTAGATGAGACGCGATATATCGAACTCCGAGAAGTCGATCACTACCCGCCGACCCGGGCGGGTAGTATGGACGTACCCTCTGTCTCAAGTGATGAAGGTGCTTTTGAATATTTCTCCATGAGGAGAGAACAAAGGTGCTTATTGGAGATGGCTTGAATTGTATAAGCAGCAAAGAATCCTGTGGCACCTTATAGACTAACAGGATTCTTTGCTGCTTTTACAGATCCAGACCAACATGGCTACCCCTCTGATACTTGAATTGTATAGAACAGCATTACAAAAGGAACAAAGTGAAAACAGGAGAGAAACTAAAGTAATGTGAAAGGATTGGGAAGAAATGAGAAGACGACAGGGAGGCAAAACTAGCTGGGACCTTAAAGTAGAGCGGAATGAATTTGAATTGGATAGCTTCCTTAAATTTAAGGAATTAAAAAGAGAGAGATGCATGTGGAAGGGGATTCAATAGTTTTATTGTACTCGTTAGGAGGCAATTCCACTTGGAATTACTTTATTGCCCCTGTTCAGAATGTGGAGGTGACAGAACTGCGGTGGAAACTATCCACTGAAATATAGATATCTACAGTGAAAAGTGATCAAATTACAATGCATATGCTGATCTCTGGGTAGTTAAAATGATTTTCTTGTATGTTTTTGATTTCCTTACTCTTGTGATAAAGCATCAGACAATTGTAGCAGTAGTTGCAAATTAAATATATCTGACTTTCTCTAGGGACCATGATAACATTGCTTTTATACTTTAGAACAGCGGGGAGTACTGTAAACTGAGGAAGTGGCCATGATTGCTTAGCAACACTGAGTCTGCCTTGAATTGGAGCTTCAGAAGAATGGAAAGAATGGCTTTACTGTTACTACTGCAAAGGAAAATTATATTCTTTAGGGATTTATGTGAATGTGGGATGACAATTGGACTAGAATATACAACACACTCAAAACAGTTAAACTGCAAGTGAAATTCTGGTTTCTGTTATAATTGGTTGGTTAGATGCCAAGTCAAAACAATTTTAATGGCTTTCTTTTAGTAGCTGTCCTTCCATGGTACAATCTGCTTTGTTTTTGCAGATTCTGTGATCTCTGTCAGAATTACAGGTATCAGTAACTAGTGCTTAATATGTCTTCTCTTCTCCTCCTTTTAGTATTCCCTATAACCACATGGGATGGCTGGGCTTACTTCTGTCAGCAAGACAGACAGACACACACACACAAATAAATGGCTCATTCCTCTCTTGAATTGTCTAGCAAGGGAAATGGGCCTAGCCCCATAGCCCTTACTTCAGACCCTCCCCCCTAAGCAGGTTTCAGAGCTTAGGTTTTGACCAGAGTGGAAACATTGACACTGCTTTGGTTTAGCCCCATAGAGTCCAGGTCAATTGACACAGTCTCGCACTGCCAGGTTTTTTGCAATGTAGATGTTGCAGATTCTGTGATGATGTGGAGAAAGTTAGGGTATGGCTACACTTGCAGCTGTACAGTGCTGGGCGTTAAACCTGTCTTCGTACAGCTGAGAAGGGAAAGCGCTGCAGTCTGGCCACACTGACAGCTACCAGCGCACTGTTGTGGCCACATTAGCAGCATCTGCAGCGGCATTGGGAGCAGTGCATTATGGGCAGCTATCCCAGCGTTCAAGTGGCTGCAACGTGCTTTTCAAAAGAGGGGTGTGGGGTGGAGTGTGACAGGGAGTGGGGGGGAGAGAGAGAGAGAGTGGATTTTTGGAGCTGACACTGTGTCAGCAGCTGCCTTGCAAGTTCCGACTCCCTCCCCCACCCCTCTCACTCGTTGAAAACAAACAGACTCCTCCCTCCCTCCCCCCACGCCGTGCTGCTTCTCTCTTCAAACCCCTTCCCTCCCCCTCTCTTCAAGCAAACAGTAGCTGTGGGCCTTCCAAAGGGAGTACCCTGCCTGCCTCTGCTCATTCACAGCAAACACTAGCTGTGTTTGTTTTTTTGATAAGCAGCTTGGGAGCCCAGAGTTCACAACAAAATAAAGAGAGGCATTACAACAAAACAAAGAGTAATCTTTACTTAAAAGGATTATGGGAAGCTTCTGGAGGTCAGTTACAGCGTACTAAGATTATTCCCTGTTTATACTGGCACTGCAGCGCGATTCTCTTTATTCCTCTCCTCGAGGTGGAGTACAAGCAGAGCTATAGCAGGGAGATACAGCGCTGTATGTGCCTTGCCAGTGTGGACAGGGAGTGAGTTACAGCGCTGTAACTCTCAAGTGTAGCCAAGGCCGTATGGGTTGTGTAAAACTGACTGTCCAGGCTTTTAGATGGTTTGCATTTTAACTACAACATTCTTATGCTGATGTATAAGCGAAATACTTGTAGCTTTCATGCTGACAAAGCTATATTTGGAGGGCTTGTTCTAATAATATACTTTTAGATTTAGTTTTGTTTGAATTATGGGGTTAAAAGAAAAGGATGCTGCCTGTGGTGGCTGTGAATCTAGAAGTAAACAAAGGACTATTCCCCATTTTTGTTCTAAATGACTTTTGTGTAATCTACAGGTTCATTCAGCTTCTAGGTGGCAAGTAAAAGAGGCTATGAAGTGCTTAGAGAATTTACTTTTCACTTAAATAGAATTGATTTGCATACTCAAATAGGTGCTTGTGCATCAGTGGACAAGCACCAACAGCCAATTGACTTTTTAAATTCCAAAAATGGTGCAGAGTTTATTTTTAAACTTCAACAATGGTGGTGTAGGACTGGCATAGCAAAACTATAAAAGCACTGATGTGTTGTCTGAAGGGGCAATGAAACTGTCTAAAATACTTATATAATTTTGGAATATTTATCTAGAAAACCAGCTAAAACTCATGTGATTTGACTGAGATAAGAGTAATAGTGTAAGTGCTAATTCCTCCAGTGAATATTTAGGTTAGTTATAAATGTCCTCCCCAAAAGAATGGGGGTTAATATGTATTATCACATTAATGACAACATGTATCCATGATTCATAACAAATGTTCCCTCTGATATGCTGTTTGCCCACATCCATATCAAACCATTACCAGAGATTGCCAAATGATACTTAACCGTTTTAGATGTATTGGCTAGTCTAATTTGGATGAAATACGTCTGAGTTTATATCATTTTTTGAGTGCAGAAAATAACTCTACAGAAAACAGTTTGATAGACTACACTGTTTAATGCAGTAAGTTAAATATTTGTATTGTATGTATGTGTCTTGTGCACATACATAAATTCTGTTTTTCTGCAGTCATACTTTGTCACGGATTATGATCCGACAATTGAAGACTCCTACACCAAACAGTGTGTGATAGATGAGAAAGCAGCACGTTTGGACAGTAAGTGTTTTTTTAAAGCATAATTAAATATTGATATTTAAATAGTCTGTAACTGTTTGTTTGAACTTGAATTTTAAGAGGATGGTACTGGCTGAAATTGTATTGTGCTATGTATTTTGATTTATGATGCTTTCATGACTACCTGATTAAAAACTTGTACTCTAGTCTTAATTGCATATTCATTGACTATCAAAGAGCTAATCAAACTTAAAACTTTCTTTAAAGTGACACTAAGCCTAAATGCCTAATGTAAATAATGTGTCTGCAACTAAATAAATAGCTTCTCTGTTTTTAGAGATGCTGAGCATCTGCAGCTTCTATTCTCTAGAGATCCTCTGCATTAGGAGCCTTATTCTTGGGCCTTATTTTCTGAGTACAAGACTACCAGAACTTCCTTAACTCTTCTGAGCAGTGGTTCTGGGATACAATTTAATGGCTGTCATGTTTGCCACCCGTGCAAAGTATAAATGCTGCCCTCCAAATATTCCAGTGAGACCCCTTTTTTTAACAATCAATGTAAGACTCCCATCTAGGTATGCACAATAGCTATTTTTGCCTGGCATGAACTGGTCAAAGGGAGACCAGTGTTTCTTCAGGCCTGGTTCGTGCCAGACTTAATGCTTATGACTGGGTCACTGCCCTGAAGAGTCAAAAAACCTTGAGTTAGGAGTTCCTCCAGCATCTTGCTAAGTTCCAGGAGTAAGAATCTTGCAATATATCTTCATTGGAAGAAAAACTACAGATAAGTCATTTTCCATATGCTGGGGAAGGTCATCGTTTATAAAATAACATCCCTTTTAAAAAAGAAGCTGCTGTGCTCCAACTATTTCAGGAGGAAAAGTTTCACAAACTAGGAACATGAAGTATAGTAACTAGTTTTTCTACTTCTGTTCAGTTCTGGATACAGCAGGACAAGAAGAATTTGGAGCTATGCGAGAACAGTATATGAGGACTGGGGAGGGCTTTCTCCTTGTCTTCTCAGTCACTGATAGAGGAAGGTAAGCCTGAAATCAACTGAGACCAGGTGCCAGTACTCCATCTGATAACGTTCTGTTTGCTAAGTCAGTTTCTACTAGAATAACCACGTGATCCTTGTTGCAGACACAAACTGATGCCATTGCTTCCTGGTTTTAAGTGGCTAGCTAATATTCCCTCAAATTGTGTTAGAGGGAGTTGGGGTAATACGGCTAGACAAAATTCAACTGTTAATTGTCTACTCAATGGTTCTCAACCTTTCCAGACTACTGTATCCCTTTCAGGAGGCTGATTTGTCTTGTGTGCCCCAAATTTCACCTTACTTAAAAATTACTTGTTTATGAAAACAGACATAAAAATACTAAAATGTCACAGCTGACACTGTTACTGAAAAATTGCGTACTTTCTCATTTTTACCCTATGATTATAAAATAAATCACGGCCCCCCCCAGGTTGAGAAACATTCATATAGAGCAGTATAAACAAGTCACTGTATGACATTTCAGTTTGTACTTACTTTGTTAGTACTTTTCACGTAACTGCTTGTAAAATTAGGCAAGTACGTAGATGAGTTGATGCGCCTCCTGGAAGACCTCTGCAGACCCTCAGAGGTACATGTACCCTTCGTTAAGAACCACTGGTCTACATTTCATTTCAGTTTCATTAAAGCACCTACCCAATGCTATAAGTGACTTTAAACTATAAATAGGAAAACAAGAGCAGGGGCAGGGAACCAAATGCGTCAGGACCAAAATACCTCCCCCAAATATTAACTTGAACTTTTAAAGCTGGCTCGGTATGTCATGCCAGGTTTATTGAGCAGTTCTTGGTAAGGGCATGTGACATCTATGCTTGGTGTCCTTCATTGAGTGCACTGGTAGTTTTTTGTTTTGGTCAGCCCTTTCTCCTTCCCTTTTCCCTAAGGCAGCTCTATTCTCTTTGCTTCACTCCTCAGCCCCTCTGGGCACCCTTCACTCTGCCAGCTCAGTGTTGCTGTGCCTGATGTTACTAGGCTTGCTGCAGTCCTTTTCTGGCAGGCAGCAAACCTGACAATTTAATTTACTTGGATAGCACTTCCACTTTTCTTCTATTTCTGGGCATTAGGATTATCCCCAACTTGATGGGGTTTTTATAACTAAAAGCAAAGGTTTAAAACATTAGAAAAAGCTGTAGAGGCTTTGTTGGGAAGACCAATTGGCTTTCTTGGATGCTATCTGAAATTTTGGCCTCCATAGTCTTGTATGGAATGGATACAGTGTATTCTTGGCTAGTAATTTCAAACCTGGGTGCCTAAAATAAGAGTCTAAATCATATATTTTAATTTTTTTTAAATTGTCCTATATGCTTTGAGTGCAAGAATAAAATCGGTATCCTTCCTAGCCATATGGAAACTAGCAAAAGGCTCTTGCTGCCTAAACACAACCTTCTGTTGTCTTAAGTGGAAGTGCCTTTTCCAACTTATGTATAGACATAGCTGATACTAATATTGAGTTGCTGTTCAATGAAGAAAATAGACACTTGTAAAATTGCATGAACTGTATCCTTAGGCTAAGCAGGGCATGCTCCACTGCAACTCTCTAAAAGACCAGAATAGGTCCTATAGATTACACATTACTGCCCACAGTCACTGCTCCTGCCCCATCCCTCACCCCCGGTGAGGCTACAGTCAGGGGCAACAGCAAGGGAGCAGCACCCACCACGGGGGAGGTGAGGGAGATTCCTGGACCTGAGGGGGGCCCTAGGAGCACCTGCAGTGACAGTGGTGGGGGTGAGTGTGCTGCTGGGGGGGTTGGGAAAGGGGGCTCCTCCTGCAGAGGTTGCTGCAGGGAAAGGGCTGGGGGGAGTCCTCTCTGGCCGCTGTCCCGAAGCAGCCTGCCTGCACCCCAAAATCATCCCCAGCTCTGCCCCACCCCAGAGCCCACATCCCCAGCCAGAGCTTTCACCCCCCCGCCGCACCCTCTACCCTAGCCCAGAGCCCCTCCAATACCCCAAACACCTTATCTCCAGTCCCAGCCAGAGCCCTCATCCCCCTGTACTCCAACCCTCTGCCCCAGCCCTGAGCCCCCTCCAGCACCACAACCCCCTCATCCCCTGCCAGAGCCCTCACCCCCACACTACTACTACTCTCCCTGAGCCCCTCCCAAACCCCTCATCTGCAGCCACAGCCCTCACCCCTGCACCCCCTCCCTCTGCACCACCTCCCATCCCCAAATCCCTCCCAGAGCCTGCACCCCAATCCCTTGCCCCTGCCTAGGGCTTGCACCCCAGACCTCCTCCCCCATCCAAACTCCCTCCCAGAGCCTTGGGCAGGTGGGGGGGTGGAGTTTGGTCGGGGATGGGTTCTGGGCACCACTAAAATTTCTACAAACCTGCCACCCTGTCTTTATTCATAAACATGGAGGGTGGTTGTAATCCCACTCTAATTTTTCATGACCCCATAGATCAAGAACCCATGAACAAGTACATGTAAATCTTCCTTACTTTTTTTTTCAGTTTTGAAGAAATCTACAAGTTTCAAAGGCAGATACTTAGAGTGAAAGACCGTGATGAATTTCCTATGATTCTAGTTGGTAACAAAGCAGATCTGGATCATCAAAGACAGGTAAAATCTTGGCATTTTGTACGTCAAGAATCCTAATTCTTTGTTATGGTTTTTGTAGAAATGGTTGTCAAGAAGTTTAACTTCAAATTTTAAAATTAGTAACTGGAGCAAATGACTTTTTCATAAAATATTTGTAATGAATCACAATGGAAAAGAAATGCAGGAAATTTGGTAACTGCTATAGTTGAGGTTCTTAATGTTTCTCTTTAGGGAAAACTTTTTCTGGATCAAAATATTTTAAAAATGTTGATACAGCAGGTTCTCTTCTTGACTCTTGGAAATGAGGCTGAGGCTAAATTGAGATCTAAGTTATAAGTATGTCTAATTCTCCTACTCTTAAAATTTTTTTGTAATATATTACTCATCAAATTGGCTTGTGCCAAGCATAAAATTCTATCACTAAAAGGTGTGGTGGTTACTCTAAAAGTTTTACTCAGTGCATTTCTTCTTGTAAAAGCAACAGGAATTTTGTGTATAACTGAGTTATACACATATAAAGCGGATTATGCAGCCAATGATATGCTTTGAAGTCTGGAGGTACGCAACAGAATTCATGTAGCCCATATTAAATGGATTGAAAACTGTCTAACTGATAAATTGTGGAAAAGTCATTATAAACAGGAGCAGTTATCAGATGTTTTCTAGTGGGGTCATGGAGGTATCTATTCTTGTCCCAGTGCTATTCAATATTTTACTATTGGTGTGGAAGAATATATAAAATCATTGCTGTTAAAATGTGCAGATGACTCCAAAAATTAATGGGAGGGTAAATAACAGGGACAGGTTAACTGTATACAGACCAAACTGGATCACTTGATAAGAGGTTTATTGGGACAGCATGTGTTTTAATGCAGCCAAATGCAAGGTCATGCATTTAGGACCAAAGAATGACCATAATACAATATGGGGGACAACATCTTGGAATGTAGTGACACTGAAAAGAACTTAAGGTAATGCTAGATAATCAGATGAACATGAACTCCCTATGCAGTTCTTTAGGTGAGAGAGTGAATGCAATCCTTGGATATGTAAGCAGAGAAATATCAAGTAGGAGTCAGGGGAGGAGGTGGTATTTTTGTATACGTATTAGCGAGACCGTTACTAGAATACTATGTTCGGTTCTGGTGTTGATAATGTTTTAAAAAGGATGTAGAAACACTGGAAAGGGCTCAAGAATGTCTTTGGGTTTGGAAACCATGCCTTAAAGTGAGAGACTGAAGAAGCTCAATCTACTTAGTTTATCAAAGAGAAGTTTAGGAGGTGACTTGATCAGTGTCCATAAGCTCCTATGTGGGGAAAGGATTTCTAATAGTAGACAGCTCTTCAGTCTAGCAGAAAAATGTACCAGAATTTTCCGGTTTGAAGCTGAAGCAAGACAAATTCAGGCTAGAAATGAAGTGCAACTTGTAGCAAAAAATTTAAAAAGCTAGATCATAGTCCCTTCTGGCTATAAAAATCTATGAAACTATAAACTCTTCTATCACTTTGAGGGCTTTAAAGGTTTGAAACCACTTCCATAAACCTTCAAAATGTCGCTTCTAACTTTGTTTTGGTGGCAGAGAATTCCTAATCTCTCATGTCTATAGGCACTTTGTGCTATTTTATATTCAGAGTTTTAGTTACAGCTGAACACTGGTTCACATAAAATGGCTAACAATGTTGATATTTAAGAGTAACACCATTGGTGTCTGAAGTAGTATCTATTTAGATGGAAGGGCACTTCACACACCACAGACCTATTACTTCATGTTCTGTACACTCAGGCAGACATCAGTGCCTCAGCTGTTCTGTTTATATTTGCAAACTAATCTTTGCCATCATAAAAACTTGCTGATGGTTCACATAAAATGGTTTGATTTTGTTAATTGATTGTAGATACAAGTGTGGACCCTTGCCACTGACAGCATTGTGTATTTTATAATATCTTTATTCATTTTAGCCTTAGTATCTCTGACTTTTGGCTTACACAATCAGGCTTTGCTTTGCTACTATCAATATTTCACAGTCTTAAAATAAAAAGCTCATTAGCTTATTTGTGCTTATTTTTCCTGCATCTTCATATAGTGGGTACTATTGAAATGCTATGCAGAGACAGAGTTCTGAGAATCTAATTAATCGATGACAATTCTGTAAGAAATAACACAATTACACTTTTTAGCTGCTGTTCCATAATCCATTGCTGAAATCAAAACCACAGTGTGTTTTTATTTTAATTGATGGAGAGGGTATGAGGGAAGACAAGCCCTGTAACATATTGACCTATTGCAAAAAGGACTTTATGGTCAGTGCTAATGCAGTTAAACACTAGTGTGCACATGCCGCTGGTCTGTAGGGTCGTGTGATTCACAAATATAATGTCCACATTGGCCGCATGATGAAGGAAAAAAATACTATGAGTTACAAAGGGATATACAAACATTAAACCACAAAATGCCCCTGTGAGGTAAGTAATGAGATTTCAGCAGTATTACTGGATCCTTCTATAGTTTTGTATATGCTTAATTACATTCTGGGCCCTCTTTTCATTATTTCTAGGCATTTGGATTTAAGAGGATGGTGTTAGTATTGGCTAAAAAAAACAAGTTTTCAGACTGCTACTACAGCCAGTCACAGCTTGGAGAAAAGGACCTCTAGTTTGGTGCAAAAGACTTGGTGAACGCTGTATCCTCAGCTGCTTGCTTTTTATAAATGCATGCTGTACAGTAGTTTCTCATAAAGCATTGTTTAGTTATAAATTAAATAACATTGATTCCCTTTAAAAAGGAGGAGAGTTGAACAAGGCACTTGATGTCTCAGCAGCTTTTTCCAGGGGGCAGCCTTATCAGCTAATCACAAACTAAATGAGGTTAGGCCTTCATCGGCCCCTGGGTGGAAGGCTTTCAAGGAAGATCCAAGGTGGTGCATGGAAGTGGCTTGTGGTTTAGTAGGTGATAGTTTTTCTCTGAGTCAATACTTAACTAATGCACTAGCACAGCACTGTGTTGCTAGAGGTGTTATCTTTGGAGTGAGACTTAAACTGAATCACAAGGACCTCTGTTTTAGGTAACAGAGTAGCAGCCGTGTTAGTCTGTATCCGCAAAAAGAACAGGAGTACTTGTGGCACCGTAGAGACTAACAAATTTATTTGAGCATAAGCTTTCGTGGGCTACAGCCCACTTCTTCGGATGCATAGAATGGAACGAACACACACACACACACGTTGCCTTGCTAACTCTGAGAGGCCAATTAAGTAAGAGGGGAAAAAAAACTTTTGACATGATAATCAAGATAGCCCAGTACAGACAGTTTGATAAGAAGTGTGAGAATACTTACAAGGGGAGATAGATTCAGTGTTTATAATGGCTCAGCCATTCTCAGTCCCTTTTTAAGCCTAAGTTGATTGTATCTAGTTTGCATATTAATTCCAGCTCAGCAGTTTCTCGTTGGAGTCTGTTTTAGAAGCTTTTCTGTTGCAAAATTGCCACCCTCAGGTTTGTCATTGAATGACCAGACAGGTTAAAGTGTTCTCCTACTGGTTTTTGAGTGTTATGATTCCTGATGTCAGATTTGTGTCCATTAATTATTTTGCGTAGAGACTGTCCAGTTTGGCCAATGTACATGCCAGAGGGGCATTGCTGGCACATGATGGCATATGCCTAAATTCCCACTTTCTATTGTAAACTTTTGTGTACCACTCTCGTTTGTTAAACAGCTGCCACATTCCACCAAAAGGTGGCTACAGTTTATTAGGGGACAAAGTGATTGCAATTATGGAAGCACATGCACTTATGTGTGAGTTTTGACTTCTGTGGATTAATTAGCATGCAATGCAGTCCTTTTAGATTTTTTTAGTTGATTTAGCAAAATAGCAGAACTCTATTCTTTTCATATATATTTCTTTTAAAGCTTATGTTGCATTAGATATATTGGGAATTCTGCATGAATTCTAGTCCTGATACTGCAGAGGTGGCCAACCTGATCCTGAGAAGGAGCCAGACTTTACCAATGTACATTGCCAAAGAGCCACAGTAATACGTCAGCAGTCCCCATCAGCTCCTCCCTCCACCGCTCCCGGGGCTTCTGGCAGCACCACTGATTAGCGCCTCCCCACTCCCTCCCTGCATCTCCCGATCAACTGTTCCATGGTGTGCAGGAGGCTTGGGGGGGAGGGGGAGGAGCAAGGGAATGGCAGGCTTGGGAAGGGACAGGAAGGAGTGGGGGCAGGGCCTTTGGCAGAGCCAGGGGTTGAGCAGTGAGCATCCCGCAGCACATTGGAAAGTTGGTGCCTATACAAGGAGCTGCATATTAACTTCAGTGATACTGCATCTGGTAAGGAAGGGAAGATTATTCCTGTTTTGTTTTGTATTTTCAAGATGAAGAAACTTAAGCAGGTGTTGCATGACTTGCCCAAGAGCACATAGAGTCAATGGAGGACTAAAATTAGGGTTGTGTACAAAGCTGAGAAGCAGATACTCCCATCAGGCCTTCAGGTAAAAATCTGCATAAATAGCTAAGCTTTGTAATGTGCCTTGAAGATTGTTGATGCCTAAGTCTGTCGGAGTTGCAGTGACAGAACTGAAAGATTCCCTGTGTGACAGACTGACAATATTCTGTAGTACCCTGAACAAACTTCATGGAATGAAGATAAACTTTATTGAATTGAGATAAGACGTACTGATTTAGGATTAATATCTCTGGGGTACATTGCATTAAAAATGCAATTGCATGTATGTTGTGGCATTGTATGTACCCTTTCTAGTAGGGAGAGGGATGCTAATGAGCTTGCTCTATTGTCAGCCTTTGAGGCCACCCTTCTGGGGAGATATGCATATACTAGTTCAGACTGGATTCTCTCAGGACCACTATAATAAAGACTTAGGCTTTGTCTACACTGCACTTTCATCGTTAACTTCTGTCATTCAGGGGTGTGAAAAAAACACCCGTCCCACAGGACACAAGTTTTAACAACAAAAAGCACCAGGGTGGATAGCGCTTAATTGGTGGGAGCCCCTCTCCTGTCAACTAAGTTACTGCTCCTTGTTGGGGATCATTTTATTTTAGTCGCCGGGAGAGTTCTCTCCCAGCAACAAAGAACAGCTGCACTGCTTACCTTACAATGGTGCGGTAAGGTGCACAGTGTAGACATAGCCTCATATGAAAGCCCGTGTTTTATACTAAAAAGAACAGGAGTACTTGTGGATCTCTTGTGTGGACTGGTCCAGGCTGAGGTTGATGGTGGGGTGGAAATTGTTGAAATCCTGGTGGAATTCCTCTAGGGCTTCTTTTCCATGGGTCCACACAAGAGATCCACTTCCTGGACACTACAATGCTAATAAGCGATGGTCACATAAACACCACCGTATACTGGAAACCTACTGACCGCTATATTTACCTACATGCCTCCAGCTTTCATCCAGACCACACCACACAATCCATTGTCTACAGCCAAGCTCTACGATACAATCACATTTGCTCCAGCTCCTCAGACAGAGACAAACACCTACAAGATCTCTATCAAGCATTCTTACAACTACAATACCCACCTGCTGAAGTGAAGAAACAGATTGACAAAGCCAGAAGAGTACCCAAAAGTCACCTACTACAGGACAGGCCCAACAAAGAAAGTAACAGAACGCTACTAGCTGTCACCTTCAGCCCCCAACTAAAACCTCTCCAGCGCATCATGAAGGATCTACAACCTATCCTGAAGGGCGATCTATCACTCTCAGTCCTTCCTTACAGACAGGCCCAAAACCTGAAGCAAATACTCACCAGCAACCACACAACAAAAACACTAACCCAGGAAGCTATCCTTGCAACAAAGCCCGTTTCCAACTCTGGCCACATATCTATTCAGGGGACACCATCATAGGACCTAATCACATCAGCCACACTATCAGAGGCTCGTTCACCTGCACATCTACCAATGTGATATATGCCATCATGTGCCAGCAGTGCCCCTCTGCCATGTACATTGGCCAAACTGGACAGTCTGTACGTAAAAGAATAAATGGACACAAAACAGATGTCAGGAATTATAACATTAAAAAACCAATTGGAGCACACTTCAGCCTCCCTTGTCACTTGATTACAGACCTAAGTCACAATATTACAACAAAAAAACTTCAAAAACAGACTCCAGGAGACTGCTGAATTGGAATTAATTTGCAAACTGGACACCATTAAATTAGGCTTGAATAAAGACTGGGATGGGTCTTTATTCAAAGTAAAACTATTTCCCCATGTTTATTTCCCCCGCTCCTCACAACTTCTTGTCAACTGCTGTAAATGGACCATTTTGATTACCACTACAAAGTGTTTTTTTTTTCCCCCTCTCTCCTGCTGGTAATAGCTCACCTTAACAGATCACTCATTATAGTGTGCATGGTAACACCCATTGTTTCTTGTTCTGTGTGTGTGTGTGTGTATCATCTTCCTACTGTTTTTTGCACTGCATGCATCCAGTGAAGTGGGTTTTCCCATGAAAGCGTATGCTCAAATTTGTTAGTCTCTAAGGTTCCACAGGTACTCCTATTCTTTTTGCTGATACAGATTAACATGGCTGCTACTCTGAAACCTGTTTTATATTGACTCAGGGCCTTCTTCCTGATCCAGCAGATTGCCAGGACCCTGGTATATGGAGGGCCCCAATCCATATGCAAGGATTGGAAGGACTGGGCCACTGAAGCCTCATAAGACTGCGCTTGTTCTGAGCGGAAACTTTGATCTTGTAACCACAAAACAAAACAAAATCCTCCTAGGGTGGGGTGATGCATAGTCGGCTTAGTGTGCATGTAGGTTCTTTTATTGTTTTTAATGTCTTCTCTAATGCTTTTTACCTTAAAAATAAAGTAGGTGTGCTTAGAAAGAACTGTGTGGTAACTTGTCTGTCGCAATCACTCTATCATCAGTCTCTGAAAAGAAAGCAAGCAGAGCTGTTTAGGGCAGCAGACTTTGCTGGAAAATGCACAGTGAAAGCAGGGAACTGGACAGCCAGGACATTGCCCTAGTCTGAAGGGAGTGAGATGCAGGTCTCCACCCAAAAGGCAACAGCTGGGGAGCTGGAAGCCTGAGTGTGTGTGTGGGCCCTTGCTGGACCAGAGGGGGGAAATATAGATGTAGTTGCCGTGAACTGTGCCACCCTGTCTTTCTAGTCTAGAGTGCCCAACCTTTTAGATGTACAGATCTGGGAATTGCCGACAAGAGCATACCAGCTGATGTCCGTTGTGGAGCTGCTACAGACAGCTTGGACCAATATTGTAAGGCAACAGATCAAGGTTAGCACCTTGAGTTACACCAACTAAGCAGGAAACCAGTGAATTCTTCAGTGTCCCCTGAGGCACCCATTGGAAGTGGTTTTTGCTATTAAATATATTTTTATCAGTTGTTTGGAAGAAAACAAAGTCACTGATGATTTAAAAAGAGAAAATGTGAGGAGGACCCAAACTGGTAGTGTTGAAAGATTGGTCAATTATACAGAGTGGTCTAGGTTGCTTGGTAAACTGCTCCTATTTGAACTTTTTTTTTTTAAACCATGCATTTGGCTGTATTTATATTTAGTAACAAAGAATGTAGGTCACATTTACAGGATGGGATGACTCTGGAAAGGACTTGGAGGTCATGGTGAATAACCCACTAAATGTGAGCTCCCAATGTGATGTTATGACAATGAGCCTTGGGTGCATAAATGGGCCTATTGAGTAGAAGTAGGGAGGTTGTGCCATATACAGAGGTAACAGCAAGACTTGCTAAGATAGTGTTTAGTCCTATTGTCAGTACTTCAAAAAAGGATGTGGAAAAACTGGAAATGAGCTACAGGAATAGATGATCTAGGAAAAACTGCCTTGCAGAGAGAGAGACTTGAGAATTGCAATCTATTTAAGGTATCCAAGAGTTGACTTGATTGTCTATAAATGCCTACATAGATAAAAGGATCTGCTAATAAGGGTCTGTTTACTTTAGCAGACAATTTCACACTAGAAATAAGGTGCACGTTTTTAACACTGATGGTAATTAACCTGAGGATGTGATAGATTCTCCCATCACTTGAAATCTATTAATCAAGATTAGGTCTTACACTGAGCTACCATGTATCTTTTAGAATCTTTTAGAATTGATCTTTTAGAGCTACAATCAGAAGTATAGGTTCAGTGCAGGAATTACTGGTGGAAACTCTGCCTATTATACAGCAGGTCAGAAAGGCCTTAAAATCTATAAAAAGCATCTCCCCTCTCCTCTTCCAGCCTCTGCACTCCCTGGGTACCTCTCTTCACATTAACTGACATAATTTATGTAAGAAGCATTTTTATTCTTAATTTGTCTCTTAATGCTATCTGCTGACCACCCACAAGTCTACCTCTTTATCCCTGCCCTTCCCTTCCTCTGTCCAGTGTCCTTATCTCTGTGTGTTTCTGACATCTCTTTGAGATTGCAGCTGGACATCCACTTAAATCTCCCCTAAACTAAACTTTATCTTTTCTCTCAACCTCTGTCCTCCTGCACCTCTCTTGCCATTGACATCTGTTCTTCTTCCAGTCAGACCAAGGTGTAACCTTTGACGGGCTTTCTTTGTAGCCAGTGTTTTACCAAGATCTGTTTCTTCATCTTTACCACTAACAATCTGCTTTTTCCTCCTTATGTGGCCATCCAGCATCTTAACAGATGAAAGGAAATGCGACAAAGTCAGTCCGTCAAGGGTGCTTAGCAGTGGTATGGGAAAAGAGCCTGATGCGAGTGGCAAACCTTCCCACAGTGGCTACAGGTTCCCTCACCAGACAGAATTTGAAGCATACTCTGCTTCCTGGCTTGCCGGCTGAGCTCTCTCATGGCTCTTTTTAACCCAGCTTCTCCAAACTGAATGATTTTGGGCAGGATTTTCACAGTTGTCAGTGGAAATGCTAAGACCTTGCTTCATTCACCTTGTTGCTGTATTAGACCTTTGGCCTTCCTTTGTGTCGTGGGCAGTTCTTCAGTTGGCCATAGAGCACAGCATGCGTTTCTCATGTCCAGTGTAGTCTGCCCGGATTGTAGGCTGGTTCTCTCAAGGGTCTGATTATTGTGTTCCGTTGGTCCCAAATAACTCTGAGGATTTTTCTAAGACAGCAGAGGTGGAAACTGTTCAATCTCCACTCCTGCT
Organism: Mauremys reevesii; assembly: GCF_016161935.1. Lineage (NCBI taxonomy): Eukaryota > Metazoa > Chordata > Testudines > Geoemydidae > Mauremys > Mauremys reevesii. The sequence goes on along the minus strand of NC_052626.1, from coordinate 100,695,205 downwards.
TGGAGTACGTAACCCAGCTTTCACAACTGTATAGGAGGGTACTAAGGACCCAAGAGACACCTTTGTGTTCAGGATTAGCAAATATTTGAGGAAAGTTTGCCAAAGGTAACAGAAGCTTTGCTGATTCTAGCATCAAGTTCCCTATCAAGATTAAATGAGCCGGTAAGAATTGAGCTGAGATAGCAGAAGTGATCCATGTTGTCCAGAGCCTTTGACATGGTTAGCAGGAATGGTATCTGTAAGATCATGTTGAAAATTGACTGTCCACAAGGTGCTCCTCCTATTCAAGGAGTTCCATGAGGGAATGAAGGCAGCCATCCAGTATTGAAATGGGAGGTCATCTGAGTTTAATATTGATACTGGTATGAAGCAAGGCTGCGTCTTAGCACCCACTGCCTTTGTTGTCATCTTCTCTATCTTAAGTATTCCTTTGGAAATTATCAATATGGTGTATGTATTGAATCGATGATGGATGGCAGCTTGTTTTAGCATCAAACAATTCCAGCGCAGAAGGCATGTCACCCAGCTTACTATTCAGGATCTGCTTGTCACAGATGAGCATTTTGGGCTGCGTTGTGTATTGCTGTTAGAATATTTTTTCACTGAAACTTGTACCATCGTATCAGGACAAAGCTACTCAGTTTTGGGGAGGGAGCTACTCGGGGGAGGGATAGCTCAGTGGTTTGAGCATTGGCCTGCTAAACCCAGGGTTGTGAGTTCAATCCTTCAGGGGGCCACTTAGGGATCTGGGGCAAAAATTGGTCCTGTTAGTGAAGGCAGGGGGCTGGACTCAATGACCTTTCAAGGTCCTTTCCAGTTCTAGGAGATAGGTATATCTCCTATTATTATTTATTATTTCTTATAGAATTTCTGTAGCACTGTGTACCTACCTCTCGTCTTCTGGAGTTCAAGCTATATTTCTAAACAGCTGTGCTTTATATCTTGCACACTTTGTTCTTATCTAGCAGCAGCTATTTGACTTTTGAGTCTTTTGTAGTTTTGGTTCATAGCAGGCTTTCCTATTTAAGGAGCAAAACCTGGTCATATGAACTGTTGCACAGAATTTGAAAAGTATTTAATAAAATGGAAAATGGGGAAAAGGTTTAAAGACGGTATATGAACAAAGCTTTCTGATTCTTGTGAATGCTCTTCTCTACACTTAAAAAAAAGTTAACTTGCATTTTAAATTCTTAGTTTTTTGTATTTGGTGGGAAGCTTTATTTTTTTAAATACCATGCTTGAGAAGTTATACTCAACACTGGTTGATAGTTTAATTTTATCCCTGAGGGATTCAGTAGTTGAATATTATCTAGCCGTTAATGTGATTCATATGCAATATTTAGGGAAACAGCTACTTATTTTTTCATACACCATGGGGGGGTGTGTGTGTGTGTGTGTGTACACAAATCAGGATATGTCAGTGGAATGCTTAGAGCTTATTCTTAATGATTGCTTTTGATTTCAGGTAACACAAGAGGAAGGCCAGCAATTAGCACGACAGCTTAAAGTAACGTATATGGAAGCCTCGGCAAAAATACGATTGAATGTAGACCAAGCCTTTCATGAGCTTGTCAGAGTTATAAGGTAGGTCAACGGTGTTCTGAGGAAACTTAAAGAACTCGTGAGCTTTAACAGAGAACAAACTGCTGTCTTGGAGAGAAAATACAACTAGGGATAATCAGGGCAAATTCTGCTTGCACATCTGCACTGCAAATGTTAACTGATACTCTGCTGACCGTGTGGGTTTGAGAAGAGAACTTTTTCCCTTAATCCTTCAAGATTTCTGGTGCTAGGTATTGAACATAGTCAATGAAATCTGCTGGTGCTTAAATAGTGTAGCCAGTATTCAGCAACTGAATATTGGCTTTGTGTAAAAAGTCAGATACCCTTTTATTAATCATCCCTTTGTCAAGGGAACCGAAAGGGGTTAGGGATTGAAAGATATCAGGCTAGACTACAGCGGGGTCTGCAACCTATGGCACGTGTGCCAAAGACGGCATGCGAGCTGATTTTTAAATGGCACGCTGCTGCCTGCTGGAGTCTCGAGAACATATAGACAATGAGGGTTAGAGCCCATGCCCCCCAAGAGAGGAGCCGCCTCAGTGGCCTGCCCTTGGGCTCCTGCGTCCCCTCACCTGGCGAGGAGCCCTGCCCGTCAGTGCGGAGGGGCCTGCTCACCTGGGCTGCCTTGGTATAGCTGGCCATGGTGGATTGGCAGCGTGCTGGGGGAGCAGGTTTGCTGCTGTACCTGGTCCTGACTCCTGGTGGGTGGAGACAGGAGAGGCCGGCGGCGGCAGTAGTGCCGGCTGAGCATCTCCGGGAGGAGGCACCCAGCCGCGGCCATGGATGACGTGCTGTTCGTGAGCTGGGAGGAGCGGAGAGCCCCACGGCCTGGCGGTGCTGAGTGTGTAGCAGGTGCAGGCGAGCGGGAATCGATGGTGGCCAGAGAGCCCTGGGGCGAGGAGCTCGCATACCACAGGGTCTGGAGGAGTGGCTCCTCCAGACACAGCCAGAGGGGGCCTCTCTCTCACCGGGGGGTGCTAGTTGCACTCGTGCGGTGTGCCTCGGGGCCCCGAGTGGGTGAGCCAGCTGGGAGCCGCAGGAGTGGGGGAGCCCTCTGCTCTGACCCCTCCCCCATACACACCCACCTCTCTGCTTGACTCCTTCATTCCCCCCTCCTCCCACGACCCCAGCCCTGACTCTGGCACCCCCACACATACCCAGCCCCCCCCACTCTGGCACACACCCCAACATACCCCCAGCCCTCTTCCCTGACTCTTGCACCCCCACATCCCCACCCTGAGCACCAAACAGGAGCTCCTGCATCCCCCCCCACATTCCCACCTGCACCCCTCGCACCAAATGGGAGCTGCCCAGGTAACTGCCCCACACCCAAATCTCCTGTCCCAACCCTGAGCCCCCTCCCTCATTCTAGCTCCTGGTAAGACCCTTCACCCCCAGCCCTGTGCTCAGTGCACTCCCACCCTCAGCTCAGTGCAGAGAGAGGAAGAGAATGGGCCAGAACCAGGGAGAAGGTAGGTACCCACTGTATGTGGGCAGGGCCGGGACCCCAGACTGGCAGTGGGCTGAGCAGGTCCGGCAGCCGGGATCCCGGCTGGCAGGAGCTGGCGGATGGAACCCCTGAGCGGCAGTGGGCTGAGGCGCTCAGACCACTGCTGGTCTGGGGTCCTGGCTGCTGGCCCCACACAGCCTGCTGCTGGTCTGGGGTTCTGGCTGCCAGACCCTTGACAGCCGGGGTCCCGGCCGCAGGCCTTGCTCAGCCCGCTGCCGGCCTAGGTGAATGGAACCCTAGACCAGCAGTGGGCTGAGCGGGCCGGAGGCGTAAGATCAACATTTTAATTTAATTTTAAATGAAGCTTCTTAAACATTTTGAAAACCTTGTTTATTTTACAATACAACACTAGTTAAGTCTATATATTATATAACTAATAGAGAGAGACCTTCTAAAAAACATTAGTGTATTACTGGCACGCGAAACCTTAAATTAAAGTGAATAAATGAAGACTTGGCACACCACTTCTGAAAGGTTGCTGACCCCTGGACTAGAGCCTTGTTAGTAAGCTCTTAGCCTAGCAGGCTGCTTGGTTCAATGCACAGCCCCCAAAACAGACCACAGTGTAGTCCTTTCAGTCAAGCCAAGCATACAACAAACCAAACCAACAGATCAAGGATTATGTAGTTATTCCTCCTTCACCTAGAGAACTGCCTTGTTTACTGCTCCTGTCTGGCAGGTGAATCCCATGGTGATAGCACCTCTTTAACACAGCAAGAAGTTCAAAAAGACGCTCCCTAGAAACTTGGTATGCACTTATCCAACAAGCTCTAGTCTCATGTACAAAAAATAAATAGCTTAATCAATGGTAAAACTAAATGCCTTCTGGAAGTGGTTGCACTTCTTTGGTAAAATATCTCCCTTTTTCTCCCAGTCAGAGTGGATAATCAAATTACATGTGCCTTGAACAGAGCCTGTTAGACCAATATGAGGCGCTTTACTGAGAATGCTTTTGCTTCCACTTTGCAGGGGCGGCTCCAGGCCCCAGCATGCCAAGCGTGTGCTTGGGGCGGGAAGCCGCGGGGGGTGCTCTGCCGGCACTGCGAGGGCGGCAGGCAGGCTGCCTCCGGCGGTTTGCCTGCCGAGGGTCCGCTGGTCCCATGGCTTCGGCGGACCTGCCGCAGGCGTGCCTGCGGGGGGGTCCACCGAAGCCGCGGGACCAGCAGACCCACCGCCGGGGGCAGCCTGCCTGCCGTGCTTGGGGTGGCAAAATCCCTAGAGCTGCCCCTGCCACTTTGTAGATTTTTCAAATATAGAGACTGTCAGCAAAAATTCCCTTGCTGACTTCTGTTATTGCCACCACAGAGGGGGAAAAAAGAGTTGGATGTACCAGGAGGGAGAATTTTCTGTCTATGGAATAAAAATGCAAATGGGGGGTGGGGAAGGAAGCTTTCTTTTTCCTTCCCTGTGGTTGTGCCTATGGACCTAAGTAAAAAACAGTACCTTGAATAACAACCAGAAGTGACTAGGACGGGAGTGAAACCCTGGAGTACATGCCTATGTTTCCTATGGCCAAAGCTGCTAAGCAAGCAAAAAGTTACCACCTGAGCTTTCTGAAGCTTTGGAGTATCAAATAAAGCTCCATGTAGAGTGCAATGCAGTGATTCCAATAGGACGTCACAAAAGCATGGATAACTCCATGGTGAGAGTGTTATGTAATGTCCTCCTATAAGTGCATGGAAAAAGATGGCTCAGGTTCCTAGTGTCTTTTGTCAGCATAGAGAGGAGTTCTAGAAAAGGGTTTAAAATCTCAATTGAAGGAAATTGATTCCTTTGGCATCCTGCCCCTTCAGAATCTGTCAATAACTGACCCAATTCCTCCCTAGTAGATTTTTTAGTAGCCATCAGGGACATGGGTCTCAATTGCAAATTGAAGCTCCCATCACACTTGCACACCGTCTGGGTGAAAATGGAAAAATAAATGTTATATTCATCATAAAAATACTGCTTTGGCACTTCAGGAAGGTAATTCTTCTACCTAAAATCCCATAGCCTAGCCAAAGGGTGCTAACATACTCTGCGGACATACTCTTCTTGGCTTATTGGTCATAAGGGTGGTACAGTTTTGGTTTTGAGGCAAAACCCCATCAGAGTAGTATCTTGCTGTAGTTATCCAGGTAGCATAAACACCATTTTAAAAATCTGGTTTATAGTGTGGTCATAGGCCAGAGACGAGTAATATATTTTCAAGAGCTATCACAGATTATCCTGTCCTTTTTGGCTACAGGCAGAAAAGAGTAAAATATAGAGCATTCATCCTCTACCATCAGGATTTGCCTTTTTGTATTCCTAAAATTATCATTCAAATTTGATTTCAATTTAAATGGTACTTGAAAACAAACATGTCTATTTCACTTCTCCAAAGAGGATGAGTTATGTCATCATTTGGATGTTGCATAACTTCAGAACTAAACTTGTTGGCTATAAGTAACCCATTTTGAACCATTTAAATTGCATCAGAGCAATTTGCTCGTTTCATGGAATTTCCCTCTTGGTTAAAGGAAAGCCCAGGTTCTTAGAAGCATTGTAAGAAGTGCTAACTAAAATGTTGGATTTCAATACTTGTTGATCTAGCTTCTAGAACCAGGCATGAATTATGATTATGTTGATCCGCCATTATTAATATTATTGCTTATGCCCCCTGGAAAGAACAGGATTTGGGGGAATCTCTGTAAGATATGGTTTGCAGAGAGACAACATCTTAGGGATTTATCCAAGAGAATTGGTTATTTATGGTTATTTAAGCTGTTAATATTGAGGTACAAATATAGGCCTGTTGTCCAGTATTTGGTTACAGGCACGACACCTTTTTTACCTTAGAGCATGCCTAGAAGGGTAGCAGTCTAACCTTACCTGAAAATCTTGCTGGGTCTGACATGAACTGATATAAGTATGCCTAATAGTATTCACGAGCAGTAATATCTCTGGACAGGGATTCTTACGTTTGTACAGTACCTAGCATACAGTTTCTAGGTTCTGTGGCAATACAAATAATCTGAAAATCCTGGCACTTGTCTAGCCAACATAGGTAATGTTGGCTAAAAGACTAATTTTGCCAGAGCAAGAGTATCATAAATAAACTTACTTAAATATAGAGCGGATTTGAGTTGAAATATATTAACTGAACTTTCATTTTTTAAAGAAAATTTCAAGAACAAGAGTGCCCTCCTTCACCAGAACCAACACGGAAAGAAAAAGACAAGAAAGGCTGTCATTGTGTCATTTTTTAAGAATCCCATGAATCAAGCTATCAACTACCAGATTAATTTTTCTTTCCACCATTTTGTATCACTTTGGGTATGTCTAGCCTTTTGTGCCATGTCCTATAAATGGCCACCAAAATAGCCTTAGTCCAAGAAGCTGGCTGAATACAGTCCTAGAAGACAACTAGTCATCTCAGGGCAGACTTCAAAGCAAAACACTAAGGCTGCTTCTTTAAAATCACAGTTCCTATTTTTGCTCCCTTTAAGAGCTTGCACCTTGTGGAATTTTATTCATAAAGGAGATGAAACAAAACCTTAGAGGACAAGGTGTTCGAGTGAAGCATAAAAGTTGTCTTATGTTAGTTAATTTATTTTTCACTTCTGACATTTCATTAGCTACTATCAAGGAGACCTCTAATCAAAGTGTATTTAATAAAAAAAAAAGTGTAGTGGCTTTTTGCCCTTCGGTTAAATTAGAGTTCAGCTAGCCTTGAGAAACCAACACTGAATTTCTTTGTCAGCAAAAATGTTTCACCTCTTGTTTATGCTTCAGCTTTTTTTCCAGTGGCCAAAAGTCTACTTACTGTATTTATTTTATGGATCCAGAATAGCTACAGGATTATTACTACTACTATTATAATGTGGCCAAATACCTGGGCTCATTCTGGACTAGCCATTTCAGTTTATTAGAAAAATTTCACATTATTGTTGGGGGAAAAATTTTCCTGTGTCTTCCTTTGATGTATTTCTGGGTAAGGGATTCAAGAAAACGAAAATTGTAGCTGTTTTTGTTTCATGTAATATAAAAAGATGGATTTGATCTTTCCAATGTCAGATGATTAAATGTTTTTGCTATATACTTTTATACATTATTTTCTTATCAAACTAGTTAACAAGTATTTTTATATGTTTGTAAGCAAATATGCTTTCACAGCATAACGTGTATATGTAAAGATGAATATTTAATTCTCACGGTTCACGTTTAACTGACAAAATAATGCGGGATATGCTGAACTGTCGTAGAACTTCTCCTTACTGTTCTGGTTGTACCCAGCCATGGCCAATCACGTGCCATCAAGTAAAGTTTGGCATGCTTTCAAGTAATGTTTAGTATCCCTTATGAAAGACTGACCATTATGTGAACTATATTAAACTGTAAGACTTTTAAATGACTGTTTAGTTTAACTGTGGATGGTTTTTGAATTTTGAGTTCTGTGGATTGTGTTTAAACAATTCAAGAGTATGTTCCCTGACTCTGAAATACTGAGTGGTATTGCACAGTTGTCACCTTATTGAATGTGTCCAGCAGTTCTATGGAGTTTGGTTATTAAGCATACCTTTGTGTAACTGGAGGTGCTAGAATTAAAGATGATCTGACCATTATCAAGAGGTAAGCACATTGCACCTTTGTCTTTTAAAAACTGAATCTCTCCTTGGGAGAAAGGGTTAACAATAGCTGGAAGGGACAATAAAGGCAAACTTTTACACACTTTCAGCCTGACAAGAGCTTGAAATTTGGCCTACAGTGATATAACCTGAATGGACTTAAAAGCATCTAAGTAGAAATGGCTTCCTGATTCAACTGATGCTGTGACCAGCGGCTGATACCGGAGGACTACAGAATGATAGTTCACAAAATAGACCATTCAAAATAAACTTCTTGTACTTGGCTATATTTTGGCGTATGCTAATTGTTGATTGCTCTGCCAATAAAAAAAAATTATTATAACTCTGCTCTGGTAATAAAATCTTGAAGACCACTAGATTGTGTAACAAGCCAGGTTAATGCTAGGAGATGTTTATAGTAGAGGAAATTAAGTTGCAGTAGGAAGCTTAAGTTGGCTCATTAACTCTGCATACACACCATGTTTAGTTTTCTGAGAAATGACTTAATGTTTTACAGACATCATGTAAAATATGTTATGAGTGTGCGCTGGGTCATTATTTGAGTAACTTTTAGAAGATTTGAAATAAAGACCCTGTGGAATGTTTGGCAGATGTATTACATTCTCCACGTCTAAGAAATGATGGCCTTTAGCAAAGATGGCGAGTTTTTATTTCTCAAATGTGTAAAGCACTTGGGATTATGGGAAGGCATTAAATGTAAGATATTGCATTATGTTCCTAAGCAGGCCTCCTGACAAATTCTGGGCCCCAGGGCCAGGGCTGTCCCTAGTGGGGCAGGGCCCAGAGCGGAAGTGATGAATTAGTCACATCCAGGAGTGCCCACTGGGCCCCCCCAAAGCATGGGGCCCAGGCTGGTTTCATGCACCTAGGCTCCCTGCGGCCCGCCCGGGCAATTTAAAATGGCTCTGGGATCCCTGGCTGCTGCTGCTACCATGGTAGTGGTGGCAGCTGGGGTCCCCCATGCCCTTTTAAATCACCTGGGCAATTGTGTATGTGTGTGTGTGGTCCCCTTCTCCCCCGCCTCCGGTCAGTGGGCACGTTCATAGGATTCAAATTAAGTTCTCTGGAGACTTTCAACTTTGTGTGACTAAGTAGCCAGACTTGTGTACAATTTTCAAAAAATTGAAGCTGCATGCCTCATCTGTTTTTAATCACTTTTTTTGAGGTATGTGATCTTCACTATTTGTTAAATTAACTTCTAAAATATAAGATGCTCTTTCAGATTGGACTGTTTTTAGCATACCTGTAATGGGAAAGTAGAGCATAACACACAGACACACCCCTCTTTTGCCACAGTTGAATGGAACCTGGTAACCTGTTCAGTCTGTTACGGCACATTAGTAAGTTTATGTTTCAACTCGGCTGTAATAAGTTGAACAGTGTTGGGGCTACCAGGATCTGCTATGGCAGCACACTGCGTACCACAGTACCTAGACAAATATTCAAGCTTCAGAACGTAAGCCATCCACTACAGAGAGGAGGAGGATGGAGAAGTGAAATCTTCCTATATGCATGTTACTGAATAATTTAGTATTGAGAAGGGTTCACATATTCCACTGAAGGAGGCAGGATGTAGGACTTCATCTAACAGTTTAATTCATAATGGCAGTTTGTCTCCTCTTGTTCGCAAGCACAGTGCCCAACAAGCCTTTATCTGTTCATACGAATAGTGCAGTGGCTGAGAAATGGAGCAGCTTTTGTGCTGCTGTTCACCTGGTTGCCTGGGGCCAAAGAGATGTGGAATCCCTGCTCATGTTGTGTGTACATATCATAGGGCAGAAGGAACTCTGCCTTAAATACACCAGTGACTGGTTCATCATCTTGCACTATCTATTTCATAATCCCCAGTGTGATACCAAGAGTTCAAATGTAAATGATTTTAAATTAGAAAGTAATCATCTTATAAAGCATATCAAAAAGTCAGACTGCCAGTGACCAAATTATCCAAGGATAAGTGGCCACCGCCTGGACTTCTCCCTAGAATTCAATGTAGTTGATAATGGAGTAATACTACACTTCCCTATCTAGGGGATGGTGGGCTCAAGGAAAGGCTTTCTAAAATGGCTTGAACCCTTCCTTGTGGTTGACTTCAATAATTCAAATGTCATTAATGTACAGATATACACAGCTATCTGTTGTTCACAGCTGATAACCACAGTTTCTATTCTATGGCCACTTATTCTAGCATTTGGCTGAGATCAGTACATAAATGAGATAGAGCAGTCTGAAATTAAACTCCAGAAAGACAGAAGTAGACAGAGGGAAACACTTCAAAAAGTTTGCTTTTTCTAGCTCGGTCCGCTCTATTTCAGTAGACATACTCTCAGATCATCAAACCAGTCCACGATTTGGGAGTTTTGCTGGGCATCTGAGTAATTCTATTATCACTCTCCATCCTTGTTAAACTCAAGGTCTGGTTTCTTCTTTTCAAAGCATTGAATGGCCTGTCTTTGGGATACTGCCTCTCCTCTTGGGAGCTCAACCTCTGTGAAGTCATTGCTTTTCTAGAAGACTGGAATGCTGGAGCAATGGGAAGCATTGTGGAATTTTTACCACAAGGGCAAAGCTTGTCTGCATAGGGAGTGGCACTTTCTCTGAGGCGTGCCATGCCTGAAACTGAAATGTTGCTCTCTCACAGGAACTCATATGTACCCCAAAGCTCAATATGCTGTAGTCCAAATGTGAAATGCACTTTTTACCTTGCCTTAAGAAATACACCAAGACTTAAGTTTGTGCTGCTAATAATCTACATGTGTGATTTTTTTTTCCTTGGGGGTAGAGGGGTACATGGTGAAGAAACCCTGTGTGAGAATTGTTGGCCACCTTCTTTAACTTGATTCTGCAAGCTGCTCATATTATAGTGTGGGGTACAGTATGAAAATTTAAGTAGAACCAACTGTGTTATGGATTTCTGTGAACTTGCCCACAGCAAAGGGAGTTGCTGTGGTGGTTTGTATTTCTTTCAGATCTTCCTTAAGGACTATATTCCCCCACAGTGTACTGGCAGCTGGCTGTGCTCTGGATCCTAGCTCTGCAGCAAGCTAACCTTTCTGCTCCAGACTAAAACTAACACACTGTGATGAGGCAGTGCAGAGCTGTGCAAAGGAATGGAATGGATGATCTTTCCTCTACCTATTCAATCGCTCCCTTTTGTCCTACAAGAACAGAACTGTACTAAGACCCTGCATGGAGCCATGGTGGACTGGCTGTAGCCCAGATTAAGGTGTCAATTTAAAGGATAGGACAAAAATAAATCTGAGGAATTTTGGCAGGCTATTCCTTTCCTTGATTGTCATTTTAGCTGGGATGGTTCCTTTTAGGCTAATAGGAGTTCTTGCTTCTGCCTCCCTGTGCTTTAGAATACTGGTGCTGCTATTCAAGAAGATCCACTGTCCTTGCAGCTTGACTTTTGCTTAACGGTTTCCCTTGGTTTCATTGCCCGCCTCACAAGACAATGAGAGGGGGCCCCTAAGCAACTGCAGTAAGTGCACCCCTCCGAATATCCTCTCGAGATTAGTTGCCATAAAATGCCTGTAAGCAGCATTAAATGACTGACATGCTACAGGAGGGAGTGCGCATCTATGAACTGCTGCATAGCTTCTGTGGGTTAGATGGACTGGTTTAGTCTGGATTGGGTCCAAAAGTTGCCCACTTTAATGAGGAGTCTTCTGCCATCATTTTTTCACATGGCTGCATTCTAAGATTTATAAAGCGTTAGCCACAATTGACTATAACAAGATTCCTTCTCCCTTATGTGGAGCAGTTAAAGCTTTTTAGAAATCCTGTTTTTTTTCCCCTCCATGTTGAAATAAGCACATTAGATAAACTACTATCCATAAAAGAGCTCTACTGCAGCAGTTGTCTGCATTTCTTACTGCTCTTTAGCAGGAATGTTGGTTGAAAAGATTCAGAAACCTGCCTTACATTCAATCTAGCATTTACCTTAACAGGGAGAAGGTTAAGAGGCAATTTGATCAATCTAAGTACCTAGATGGAGAAAATTCCTCCCAGTAAAAGTCTCTTCAGCAGACAAAAGCATAACCAGATCCAATAGCTGGAAGCTGAAGTTAGACAAATTCAGGCTAGAGACTGGCACGCTCTCCCCCCCCTTTTTTTTTCCTAAGTGAGTATTAAACCTGGTGAACAGCCTCAGTAGGTGAAGTCTTTTGTCAAGACTGGGTGGATTTCTTAAGCAATGTTCTACCTTAACCAGAAGTTATGGGCTTAATGTGGGGATTTTTGGTTTGTTCTATGATCTGTGCTATGCATCAGGTCAGAATAGTGATCATAATTGTCCCTTCTGGTGTTAAAATCATGAGCAAGCTCTAATATGACCTTTCATTAGGGCTCTTGCAGTGAGAAGAATAAGCCAGTGGATCCTACCCTCCAGATACTTTCAGATCAGCCAGTTTTTGAAATGTGATGGTCTCCAAGCAGGAGCATGCTGAGGGGAGGGAGGAGTAAGTGTGAAGCGAATTCGGAAAGAGAAGAGTTTTTTGCAGTAAATGGAAAAAAACTGGAAGAGAGAAGGAGAAATGAAGTGAGAGGAAGGAGCTGCAGGATGGAGGGAAAATCAGGACCCATTCCTACTCCCCAGATGAGTGACAGTGAGGCTGTCAGATGGGGGAAATGGAGGAGGGAGTGGCTGTTTTAGATGGAGAAAGGGAGAAACTGAACTAAAACTGAACAGGCAGACATGGAATAGGAGCAGTGGAGTAAATTAAGGAAAGAGGAAGAACATAAAGTTCAGGAGGAACAGTAAACAAACACATTATTTCTGTTGTACAGAAAGTCTGGTGCCAGAATGTTACAATAACATGCTTTCGTGTTTGATTCCGATCTCATGGATGCAATTGTGTTTTGGAAGACCTGTCTTGCATATAGAGGAGAGGATGCAGCTATTTCCTTCAACAATATTCCTGACCAAGTCAGAGAGTTCACTGCAGAACTAAATGAATCTCTCCCTTTGTTAGGGGAAGAGAGCACATTACCATCCTGAAACCTCAAAGGTGAGGGGCTAATTCCAAGCCTTACCTACCTCCCAGATGATCTGATTGATCTAGTAATTTTATAACCATTGATAATTGTACTAAGTACTTTCCCTCAAAGCACTTTACAAACAACTTGCCTAATTCTCAAAACACTGCCTGAGAAGTAGATAATATGCCTACATTTCAGATGAAGAAATTTAAAGCAGAGAGCTTAATTTACCTAACACTTCAAAGTAAGTCAATGGCAGAGCCAAGATAGAATGGGAGTTTGTCTGTCTTCTAGTCTTTTTGCACAGTTCTCTATGGGAACAAGAGAAGAAGCTTTTATCTTGCTAAAATGCAGTTACCATCTATAAATAGAAAAATGGTCTGGTACAAAACACTAACCTTGAATACACACAGTACACTAAAGTGTTCAAATAGATTTACTTGTTTCAATGCTGTTAATTTTATTGTAATACTTTTAGCAGGACGATTCCTTTATCAGATCAACTTAAACTTGTGATTTTCCTTTGGACAATGCATGAGAACTGATTTTATTCACGTCCTAATAGTAGGTATTGTATTGCAAATATCTTGAAATACTGTATATGCTTGTGACTATTCTATTGACAACCACTGGATGTCACTATTGCTAGACATAACAAAGATGTTTAAAGCGTCTCTGATGTAATTTGTTTACTTTTGTTACCCTTTATCTTGAATCTGTTTTACAAAACTAAATATTTTTCTTTGGCTTCTTCCCCTTGTTTAGGCAAAGATGTGCAAAATTCACAAAGCAGCCTAGCTGCTAATTATAGTCCGTGTCAAAGGGCAAATGTATCAATAACATTCTAAACCATTTTGGGCTGTAATCCTGTCAGATTTCATAAACTAAGTAATGAGGCCCAGATGGGAAACTACCGGGGAAAATTAAACTTCTGTAAGAAGTCATAGTGGTAGTTTCAGCGCATGATACGCCTCTCTGCTTCTTAGAGTGTGATATTTGAGGGCATTTTGTTGCTAGACAAACTGAGAATGTAAAGGATTTTAGGTTTTTTGGTCAGATTATCCATTTCACTCTTTTTTGCCCCCCTTTTTTTTTTTTGCAAGAGCAGATGACAAATTCGACCTGGGATACTAGGTTTCAGCCCACCGAAGTGTACCCTGTAGTTTTAACTGGGCAAGTATTCTTCGCTTCCTGTCTGAAACTGCCATATGGGGTGGGTGTGGGTGTGTGCTGTTAAACAGCTGCAGTGCTGTGCCACTGGTGGGTGAAGTGATTTCTGGCTTGTAGGGGCTGATCCGATGGCCTTTTGTCAATAAGTAGTCCCATGGAAGTTTGTGGGGCTACTTATGAGTTAAGGTTTCGCGTTTGGACATGAAGGCCCCATTCCTCCAAACCCTTAGGCACTAGTGTAACTTTAACCATTTAGGTTCTCATATTGACTTCAACAGAACTACTCAAATGCATAAAGTTACACACTTGCTTTAATGTTTTCAAAACCAGGTTACAATTTGTAAATCTACTTAAGTGATTTTTTTATCCTTCTGAGTAAAAGGTGCTATGTAAATGTAAGTTTTATCACTGATGTAAGAACAGCTGGAAATATTGTTTGATAAACAAATCGCTGCAGGAGCAGAACAATCTTTTGTATAAACAAGAACAGTTTTATATGGTAACTGGAAAGTACTGAATGTTGGAAAACAAAAGCAAAAAGGATTACCCTAGGGCTTAAAAATGAGGTGCCTTAAAACAATAGGTCACAGAGAGAGAACAAGTGAACTCTCATGTTGACAATTTCTGAATTCAGATGTGATCTTGCAGTTCCAAGTAAAGATAATTCCAATTAGTGCCTTATGGCTGTGCGATATTTGGAATAAGTGCATTGAGAGAGAAGCTCCCAGGTTTGGATAGCTCTTTCTCTAGCAAATTTGAATTACACTAACTTTTTAAGTGATTAGCAAATCAAATAGTGACAGTATAAGACTGAGAAATTGAGGCACTATAGCCAAACCTTTCAAAGGTTGCCGGAGAAAGATGTCTCAATTTTATGGGTGCTCAGCTTGAGTCTTCAAGAGCCTAATTTTTTAGAGGTACTTTAAGCTTCTATAACTCCAGTTAGTCTTAGGAATTGTGGGTGCTCAGGTCTTATGAAAATCAGCAACTTGATGTTTCAAGTTGGTCAAAAAATAAGGCACCCAAATGACAACTGTTTCTGAAAAAACATTTGAAATGTATTTCCATCAAGGGTTGGCCCAACTGCCTCTGTCTAGCTATTTCAATGCAAATGTAAACCAGAGATTAACTGAAAACTACCTAGGTTTTTGTTAAATAATGTCTTTACAAGCTTATGTTTCTTCCTTGAACAGCTAGGCTGATCAATAGATGCTGTAATTTTCAGATTGCCCAACAAATTCTGATGTTAGTCTTGGTGTGCATCTGTATTATCAGAGAAATCATTGAGATGGCAACATGGTGTCCTTTGTTCTCAAATGGTTCCATTTTCACTAAAAGAATATAGCCTCTAACAAAATGACTTCTTCTGCCAAATGACTTATCTGACAGACTAATAGGTCTATTAAAAATAAAATAATTCATGTGAACAGCAGTAATCTATGCACCCCGGGACGCTAGATGGAAGCTTACAATCAACTTCAAATTAAGATATGTTCTAAAAAGGTAAAAGTGCTTTTCTTTAACTTTTTTTTAAGTGAAATACTTTTCCAGTTTCTTTTCAGGTTGCTAAATGTTTTGGAGGTTCCCCTGCAGTTTGCCAGAAGGTTTGTGGCATCCAAAGTGAATACTTTTATGGTGGATATAAGAACTTCTAGGTTTTATAAACACTAAAGACAGTCCCTATCCCAATGAATGTATAATCTAGCTCAGATGCAATAGAAATGCTAATACAGTAGATGCCCATGTAAATCATCATTGATAGATTAGATAAGTGTTTTATTGAGGGGTTTTACATTCTTTTCACTTGATCACATTTGCCTAGGCGCTGGTTCTCAGGGTTACAGATAACATTGTCCTAGTGGGGAAAAAAATCTGTTTTGCACTTATCACTGTTAGATGAAAGGATTCTATTTATTTTGAACAAGGAATAAAATTCAGTTCTAAATCAGTTTCTTAGGCTTTCTACTCCTTAATGTAACTATTGCTGCATTTGTTGCTACATTTAAAACAAAAGGCAATGGTATGTGCTGCTAGTATTTGTCATAAGATTTTTAAAATTTAAAATTTTAAAAATCAGTCACTGTGGGAAAGAATGCTTTTTTATTCCAAACATGGCATATCCTTTGTGCATTCCTCCATTCCTATCTGCTTGCTCACTCACTCAGAACTGTACTATTCCCTTGCTCCTGAGGTTCACTTCTGCTACCTTTTAATTTACAAAAATTTCAAATATCTTGGACTTGACAGCTCATCCCACTGAGAGAATTACCTACCAGCAGGAAATAATAGTAAAATAAAACCTCTCCAACCCTCAAGCTACTACTCCATCCCCAAATCCAAGGGCGGGGGGAACTGTGGAGGGGAAAGGATCAAGTCAGGGGAGTGATCTCCAAAGCTGGGGACTGCATGAGAATGTGCCAATAATTTTCTTGCGTTTTAAATGAAGGGGAGCTCCAGTGTGAGTACCTCTGATAATCTCATCTGCTCCACTGTTGCCTGGGGATAGAGTAGGTCACTTCAAGTACCTAGGGTAAAACCATCACCTTGAATTCTGCATGTCCTGGCTGCCAACGTGAATACCAGAGTGCTGGTATAATGTGATCCTGGTGTGAACTGCTTAATAGATGAGCATCTGTATGCTGCATTTAGTTTCTAAATGATTTCAATGAGTGTATCCCCATGTCAAGTGCATTCCTATAATCAGATGTTGAGGTGACAAGACAATCATGGAGAATTGTGGCACTCAAAGTAACATTTCTCGCAAGAAATGTGTTTTCAATTCTCCTGGTCATCCAGAAGAAACCCAGGATCTGCACTCAGGTGTGTACTTGTTTCACAAATAACAGTCATGTTCATTCCATTGAAGTGCCAGAATAACTTTCACCAACTCTTTTGACTGTTTGCCTTAGTCCATCAACCTTGTCTGTTTCACCTAGGTTAAGTCACAGCCAAGTTGAATATCATCCAAGCCTACAACTCATATAGACCATGTGACATTTGGGTAAAATTTTTCCAAAGCACCTACATCAGTTTTTAAAAAGGGACTTAACTCAGCACGACTTCAGCATTTTTGAAAACTTTACTCTTGTTCCAATTCATCAACTAGATCTGCTGGGTGGCATTACTGTACTGAACACAGGGCAGCCCATGTCTCCTGTGAGAACTTTTAAAGGTAGTTATAGTTCAAAACACCCATTGGTTAAGTAATTTTAAAAATCTGCCTGTGCCCTGTTTGTCATGAATGAATTGGATATTTGTTTAGTGGAGTGCAGATATGAAAATTATGAAATTATATGGGATTGATTTGAATAGAATTTAAGGTCAAATAATACATTACAGAAGGTTAAATAATGGTAGTGTTTGTAAAGTTTACTCCTGTTCGCCTAAGACTGCTCCTACTGAAGTCAGTGATAGTTATGGTATAAGTGTATTCTCAGTACAAGTCTGTCAATCTTTCATCAAAACTTATGGGGCTGTTAATGGCCGTCCAACTCAAACTCATTCTGAAGTAAAAATGAGAAATGTAGTGGAATGTAAGTTTAATCTAAAGTTTCCTTCCCAGAGATGGTTTGTAACGAAACCTTCCGTTTGCTCACACACAAATCTTACAAAGCTCACACACAAATCTACGTGTAAAAGGGAGAGGTTGATGCTTATTACCCACTGTTTGTCAAGTGCTGTGAGATCTATGGATGAAAGGCATCCTGTCAGTAGTAAGCTGAGGTGATGGTTTCAGCCAACAGCTCTGATCGAGACATAACCTCTAGAATTGGCAACTGTTTTGTTATCACAAGTCAACGACATCTGTCGCAAACTAGTGACTCTGGTTGGTTGTTCTTAATATTATGTAATTCAAAGAGAACTGAAAAAATTGATCAAGCATCTTAATGCAATGAAGGCATTTGTGTGTCTGGAGTGAGGATATTTGCTATATCTATTAGAAAAATTTGGTTTCAGGGCTAAATGCATTAAGTGGATTGGAATGCCCATAGAAGAATCATTGTCAAATCCTAACCTTTCAAAAGAGTTTCAGCTGGCCTCTGGCACTAGGCACAGGTGCACGTTAGCCTCAGTTTCATTTGTTGTAATGGTCTAACACTTGATCAACTGGAAAAATAACTGCATTTTTTTCCTTTCTTGAACTCGGTCTTGATCTTGTAAGTTCAGCTCTGATCTGCATACTCCCTCTGAGATTTGTCTGAAGGATCAGCTTGTCAATGCACTTCAAGGTTTTGTTGACTTGTAACTGCAATCTGAAAACAGTATCACCTCTTCCAGAAATGTTAGGGAGCCATGAGAATTTAGTCAGTATTTTCATCAGCTTAATGTGTGGCCCCAGTTCAGCAACGCATTTAAGCATATGTTTAAGTGCTTTGTTGAACTGGGAACGATATCAGTGCACAGGAATCAATGGCTCTATAGCATTCTACTACAAGATCACTGGTTCAAATCCAGCACAGGTTTGACGAAGGGGGGGAAAAAAAGAAGGGAGGAAAAAAAAAAGCTGCCATCCAGCAGCTATTAACAGTGGCCTGCGCAAGTGGCATCGTTTTGAGGTGAGTTTCATGGCTTCATTCCAGTTACTATTGGAGAGGTGGTGCTAATACAAACACCAGCCTCTGAACTGATAACTGGAACCCAGGATAGTCTTGCTAGAGAAAGCAAATGTTGAATGGCAGGGAAACAAAATTAACCATTGATCCTTAACGGGTCAGGGTTGAGGCATATGGGTGAGGCAATGTGGGAAGCTTTCACATCTAACCTGAGTAAATGAACAGAGCATTTCAGTCTTTAGTGTTATCAATCCACTGTTGTTCATGAATGGCACCAAACATTCTGTATTAATTTCCCAAACAAGTGTTGCCTTCTGGTAGCTTATTTAATCAAGCTGAGTTTTGGTTCTGTAAGAGCCACAGGCTAATTCTTAGTGACAACTTAAGTTTGTGGCCTGATGAAAAGTTCTGCCATCATGAGCTCTTCTGAACAGGTGCAGGAGAAAGTTAAAAGGATGGGGATTTTCAGAGTCATATGGAGCGACAAATGCCTTGGAGTGCAATTGTGGTGACAGCACATTCTCCTGTATTACACACAGACAAAACATGAGACTTGGTGGAACTGACCAGTGCAAATTGATTGGTTTTTTTGTTCAGTTTTGTCACTTCTTATTATTGAAGTACAGCAGTTGCGTTGTACAGTACATCTCAAGCCAGGTTTTACTTTCACATAACTTCTTCACATTGAGAGATGACATTCACACTTTTTTCAGCAGAGGGAGCCTCCTAAAAACACTGTAGGCAAGATGAAAAATCTTCACTTGATAATGCAGTTCAGAAAAAGCTGGGGTGTGTTTTGGATTTTGGCAGCCAGAGCACCCTTAATGTGTCTTCCTGCTTCCAAATACTGCTGATGGAGTCCCTAGGGGGTGGGTAAGAGAGCTAGTGAGTTGGCCAGGGAGTGTCTGTACCCTTTTTAAATTTCATTCAGCTTGAGTCAATGAAAATAGACCCGTCAGTTTAACTAGAAATCCTAATAAGTCGTCATCTGCTGCTCATATACTACAAGAAATGCTATGTGTTTCCACTTTTGCATGTTCTCTTTAAATCCAAAGAACCCCCCGCTTTCCCTTTAATTAAAATAAGCATTTTGTTTAGATCATGTTTTGTAAGCATCCAGGCCCACCCCCTCTTCTGCTTTTCAACTCTGGTCTAAACAGCAATGTTTTTTTTAAAATGCTCCTCTGACACAGAAAATCTGTCCTCTCTGCAGAATGAAAATGCACTGCTGTTAAAATTCCAACTGCTATAATAGGAAGCCAGCCAATGGCAAAGCCAGGTCACTGGGTTGTTACAACTTTGGACATGTTTCATTAACTGTCCCCTTCATCTGCCTGCTGTGATCATGTTAGTGACACATACCACAGCCTCAGACACCTTGTCTGCTTTCAAGAACACAGCAAAAGGAAAAGATGTGAGAGTTTTGACTCTCCTTCCTTCCCCAGAGGAATTACTGAAGTATAGAGAAGAGGGGGTTGGCTTGCCTACCTGGAGATGCCCTTAATAGTCGGATGCCCTTGTCAGGAGCTGAAAAACTCTTCTCTAGTGGGGCTGCCATTAAAATCTCTAGTTTTTTCTTAATCTTCTTGTTTGAAAACCTTAACATTATCTCTCCCTAAGTAATGCAAGTCTTTGCCCTGGCAGGTTCCTTGGATGATGACAGTGATGCCCTGGTAAAGCATAAGAAGAATACTGAGCTGACCAGATTTCTGTGCGCGCAGTGGAAATGTCTCACTGTACCATTGATTTAAAAATCCAAGAATAATATCTAGACTGTTGTGAGAATAGTCTCTGCTCAAGCAATAGACTGTTATAGTACAGTTCCCTATAGCACGCTTGTATTCAGATTTTATTACCGCAGTCCTAGGAGGACTTGAGTAGATGGGGACTCATAGGCATAAACTGGATTCTTGGACAGGGGCGGGAGATGGAATATTCAGTTTCTGAAGGTTTTGGAAAATGAAAATACCCCAGAAATTAAAAATACCATCCCTGGCTTTCTCTTCTCCATAATTTAAGCACACAGAGATCCATGCTGTAATCAGTGTTAACTACAGTCATATGCCCTCCATTATCGTAAACACAAGTTTTATTTGGCTGCAGTGGGCAGGGCCACCCAGAGGATTCAGGGGGCCTGGGGTCTTCGGCGGTGGGGGGGTCCCCACTTTGGCGGTAATTCAGCGGCGGGGGGTCCTTCTGCTCCGGGACCCACAGCCAAAGTGCCCCGAAGACCCACAGCGGGGCCCCCCCGCTGCCGAATTATGGCCGAAGACCCAGCACTTTGGCGGCGGGTCCCGCTTCGGCAGTAATTCGGCGGCAAGGGGTCCTTCCGCCCAGGACCCTGCTCCAGGGGCCCTGAAAAACTCTCATGAGGGGGCAAATTGCCCCACTTGCCCCCCCCCACCACCACCACGGGCGGCCCTGGCGGTGAGAGCAGACATGTGGGGATTCCTCTTTTGCCCTGGATAGACTCCCTATGCCTCTTAAAATACAATAAAATGATGGATGATGTCACAGGGCAGGGCATTTTCCAAGCATACAATGCCAGGCCCAGTCTCCTTTAAGAAGGTTTATTATCCAAACAGCAGTGAATAAAACAAACTAGGGTTGTCCTAGGGTTTCACAGCCTTCCCTCCCAGGGGTCTCTGGTGATCCTGCTTCTGGAAGCTTTTCCGTTCCAGTCAGCTCTGCTCCCTTACTGGAACACCAGCCCTAGGATGTCTTCCTGGGTACCTTACACCCACTCCCCAGGCACATCCTGTCCTAGTAACGCCTCCTTTTCCTTCCTGCCTGCTGATAGACCTTTATAGCCCCATGTGCAGCCCTCCCTCTGTTAATTAGCGCCATTGGACTCACCTGCTCTGACAGAAGGGAACTGGGTCTGGTCTACTCACAGGGACCAGCTACCCTGTGAGAGATGTGATTTTAGGATTGCTGAGTAGTTCCCCTGATGGTATGCAGATGAAGACTACCTCATATCAGGGTGGTGGTATCTGTGATCTTAACCAAAGGGCAAGGAGTGACGTTTACGAATACCTGTATTATGCAAACTCTCTCTCCATTCTTTTTCTGTCCTATTTGCCCCCTTGTTTCCTTGCCTATCTTTCTTTTGCACATTCTATGCTCTTCTCCTTTGCTTACCTTTGGACTTCGTTGCTTCTTCCTTGAGCGTCCTCCTTCTTTCTTTGGCTTTTTCTCACTGTCTCCTCTCCTTCCACTTCCCCAATATGGCTGCTGCTAATGATGTTGAGATGTCCTTTCTGCCTCTATATACCAGCTATTTCAACCTGAGGGCAAGCCTACACTACAAAATTAAGTCAATCTAAGTTGCATCGACCTTCAGTCACTTCAATAATTAAATTGCTTTTACATGGCCCCCCTACGCTCCTTGTGTTAGAGCATTTGCACTGATTTAACTATCAGTGCGGGGCATTGTGGGATGGCTTCTGAAAGGCAATAACAGTTGATGTAAGCAATGCAGTGTCTGCGTTGGCACGCCATTGCCCTAACTACATCGACCTAAGTGCTATGCTTCTCATGGAGGTGGAGTTATTAGATTGGTGTAGCAGGAGACTTACATTGGCGGGAGCAACATTATAGTGTAAATGCTTACGGAGTTAAGTTGACGTAAGCTGCTTTGCATTGACCTAACTCTGTCGTGTAGACCAGGCATGAATAAGCTGTTCTGTGGAGTGTTTCCCCTCACTTGGTGCCCTTATTCTACACTGGCAACTCTGAGGAGTCGTCAGTTCAACTTAAGGCAACCAGTTGTGAGGGGAACCTGAAATGACGGGCACACAACTGCTAAAGGATGGGGCCAGGGATCTATTCCGGAATCACCTCAGGAACTCACCAGGACAGATGTCTACCCATAGTGATTATTTCCACAGTGAAAAGGGCTTCTTAAAAATGAAAAGCTAACATTGCAGGGGCCCCATATATCAGGCAGTCTGTAACTGTGCTAGTGACCTTGTGGGTCTCAAAGGCTGGTGCTGCTACTTCCTGACTACTCACGTAACAGACTTCAGCGAGAATTGGGGCTAGCATACAAGAACATTGCATGTGCACTGGAAATGGTGCTAGGGTGACCAGATGTCCTGATTTTATAGGGACAGTCCTGATATTTGGGGCTTTGTCTTATATAGGTGCCTATTACCCCCACCCCCTGTCCTGATTTTTCACACTTGCTGTCTGGTCACCGTAAATGGCATCCACATCCTAAAGCCCAGACATGCATGGAAAATTTGTTCTGTAAGCCCATTATGTAGTTTTACTAAGTCTTTGAGCTGACTGCCAGCATCCCTGGTGAAAGAACTGAGTGTACAAGTGGCTTAATGAACTTCATTAAAACCACACTGTGAAACAGATGGATTATCCAAAATTTGTCGTATCTCCGGATTATTTCTAAGTATTGGGCCAGACTGCAATCTGTTCACCTTTGATGCAACTCAGTTGTGAAAAGAGCCAGGAAAACAAATCAGATGAATGTTGATGCAAGGTTAAATAAGCAGTGCTGGTAAAAACACTTACCTTCCCACTGCGGGCGAATTGGGTCAGCTGAGAATTTTCTTTTCGAAAGAGGGAAGCTGGTGCCATTTCCTGCAGCCCTGCTAAAACCACTGTCAGGCTTCCTTTCCTGGCAAACCAATCTGTGTTGGGAACTGGATCCAGTGCTGGGGTTTGAGACATAGGTAAGGAGCAGCCATGTTTTTAAAAGGCCCAAGGCCCATGTGCAAACATGCATATACTTTTGTACTCTTATTTTTGCATGCAGA
The DNA here is from genome assembly GCF_016161935.1 of Mauremys reevesii. Classification (NCBI taxonomy): domain Eukaryota; kingdom Metazoa; phylum Chordata; order Testudines; family Geoemydidae; genus Mauremys; species Mauremys reevesii. The sequence continues at coordinate 100,672,044 of NC_052626.1, read as the reverse complement.
TAGCTAGTTAGGAGGTTTTTAAGTAGCTACTTTCATATGCAAAGGGAGGTGCACAGGCATGTACGCATTCTGGAATATTAATTACAGGTCTCCCTTTAAAAATGCAACCTTAAACATGGGGGGCAACTCTTCAAAACAGCTGAGATCTACAGTATTAAGTTGGTGGAGATCCCTCCCTCCTGCCAGAGCTGTGGCTGCAATGAAGCTTAAAACTCCAGCTGGTCTATGCAACTCAAATATCATACCTGAATCTGCTCCATGGGCCCAATCCAACTTCAGTGGGGTTGGCTCTAGCTTCATGTTGGGCCACAGCATGCCCACCAGTCTGTTCCCTAAATACGGGGCTGCCAGCTTTTCTTAAACTAAACATCATCAAGATTGACACATTAACTTCTTGACTCTGCTTTGCATTAACCAGTCTTCTATCCTCTTACACGCATCTGAAATGAAACTGAAGGTTTATAAATGCAGAAATGTTTGTCCTTAGGCAACACCTTTCCGAACACGAATAAAGTCTTGACACCCATGGGTACATTACCCACTTTGTTAGATGGGGAAACTCAGGTACACAGGTGAAGTGACTGTTCAGAGTCTCAAAGTAAGCTGGTAGCAGCACTGGGTATGGTTCCCTGTGGTGGCCAGTCTCGGGGCTGGGCCCTGGTGCTTGCTCAGTGCCTGCCCCACCCCACACTTGATGGGGACCCTATAGCTGGCTTGGTGGGACTCCTGGGGCTCCCTGCTGGTCCCTCTGGCACACGGACCAGAGAGGCAGAACAAGGGAGTCAGGGCAGCGGGACATGGGGAACTGTGGGGGCACGGCTGAGTGAGCCAGCGCTGCACCAGCAGGGGGCATCCACAGGCCAGAGCAGAGCTGCCCCCAGGCCCTGGTCCACTAATTCCTCCGAATCGGGCCACGCGTCTAAGAGGGCCCCACGCCCAGTGAGAATCCCTTCCCGGGCTAGAGGTGCCTTTTTAATTTTTACTCACCCGGCGGCGCTCTGGGTCTTCGGTGGCACTTCGACTGCAGGTACTTCGCTCGCTCTGGGTCTTCGGTGGCACTTCGACGGCAGGTACTTCGCTCGCTCTGGGTCTTCGGCAGCACTTCGACGGCAGGTACTTCGCTCGCTCCGGGTCTTCGGTGGCACTTCGGCGTCGGGTCCTTCACTGCCGCCAAAGACCTGGAGTGAGTGAAGGACCTGCCACCGAAGACTTGGAGCACCACCCGGTGAGTACAAGTTCCATGTGTGGGTTTTTTTGGCAAGTCATCCCTGCCAGGGCCCCGTCAAAACTGTTAGAATTGGGCCCTGCGCTTCCTAATGCCGGCCCTGGCACTGGGTATATGATTAAGGAGTCCCAGTTCATAGCTTCTGCTCTGATTGCTTTTGCACACTCCTGCTACGTGACTGAACAAAGTTATTCAGCAAAAATGCAGTATAAAATGAAACAGTCCTATTTAGACATCAACCTACTGCTAAGTTTCCTTAACAACTGTATTTCTTTCTTTAAATAATTTGATAGTAACCAATTTAAGAAGTTTGGCATGTCATTTAATTTAATGTAGGGTGTTCTGATCATAGGTCGTTAGGGTGCTGACCCTTTTAATTTTGATATTTTTTATTAGAGGATTTCAAACATCTGATTGTGCTTCAGATACAAAACATCTAGCAATATGCAGCTATGCTTTGCTTGCGGACAGCAATGTTGATTTGCTAGAGCCCATCTCTGATTTTGAGCCACAATACTGCTAAATTATAAATGTTTCAGGAATTAATGTACATTAGTCTAAACCAGGGGAGGGCAAACTACGGCCCGTGGGCCAGGCCCCTCAGGGCTTTCAGTCTGGCCTGTGGGATTGCCAGCCCCATGGTGTAGCGGTGCTAAGGTGTTCCCTGGCCCCATGCTGCTCCTGGAAGTGGCCAGCTCCACGACCCTGCAGCCCCAGGGTGGTGGGGGGGAGGGGCTGAGGGCTCCATACCCCCCCAGATCCCCATTGGCTGGGAATGGGGAATCACGGACAATGGGAGCTTTGGGGTGAGATGGACAATGGGAGCTGTCTGCCCCACCCCACCCCACCCCAAGGAGCCACTGCCGGACATGCTGGCCACTTCCAGGAGCGGTGAGTGGGGAAGTGGTGAGTGGGGGAGGAGGGGTCCAGTGGATGACTATGAGGGTGGGTGTGCAAGGCAGGGCCAAGCTGCAGCATGCGGGGCTGGGCGTGTCCTGCTCCCAGTGCTGTGTGGAGACCCAGCCCCTGGTTGGAGTGCTCAGCTCACCAACAGCCTGGCTGGCAGGCTCCTTCCTTCTCCCGCTGCCTCTGGCTGGGCTGGCATCCCAGGAAAGCCCATGACCCTCTGTCTCAGGGCATGACACTGGCTTGGGGAAGCCTCTCCACCCCTCAGCTAAGCTCTGGAGTGCGGGGAGGGAAGTGATTTCCAGACTGCTCGTGCCCTGATCCTGAAGGCTCCACAGCAGCCCCAGGGGTAGGGGCTTAACGCCCTCTTCACCTCTCCCGTCCTGGGTCCTGCACCCAGGGAATGCGGGGCTGCTCCGTCCCCTAGACACCCTGTGACCCTCCCCTGCTCAGCCACCTGTCTGGCTGGGTTTGCTGAAGCCCCTGCAGTCAGGTTCCCTGAGCCCTGGTGCATAGTGCATGCTTAGGGCTTAACCCTTTCCTGCCCGTGCTGTAGCCAGGGGGCAGGAGATGGCTGGGTTTTGTCGGCGGCCAGCAGCAGCCTGAAGGTGTTAGGTGCCTTTTGACACTGTGCGGGAGGGAAAGGATGGGAGTTGCTTCAAGCCACAGGGGGACAGGGGTGGGGGAAGAGATGAGCTCCGTAAAGACACAGGCAGATCATCCCATCCCCTGTATCTGGACACAGTTCCTGTCCCTTCCAATGGCTGCATTCTGGTGTGAACCCTGGCAGAAATGTATGGGAGTGTGTGTGTGTGTCATCTCTCCCCAAGTGAACCTTAAAGATAAGAAGGTAAATAAAAAAGAATCCAACTACACAGAATTTCTTTTTACCAGGGACTCAGTCATTGTCTTCATCATCATCATGATGTTTCTATTATGCCTCTGGTGTTTAGGGCAGTGACAAAGCTCCTCCACTCCTGTCTGTTCCTGGCAAGTCTTTCAATGGTTCCCCAGCTGTGCCCCAGGTTTTTCAGTTCAGCTTCCACAGCTCTTCACCATGTTGTTTTCTGGCAGCCTTGTTTTTGCCTGCCTTCAGTTGTCCATCTTATTGCTACTCTGGTAATTGGTATATCTCCAATTATTACCTTTCTCCTAGAGTTGGAAGGGACCTTGAAAGGTCATTGAGTCCAGCCCCTGCCTTCACTAGCAGGACCAATTTTTGCCCCAGATCCCTAAGTGGCCTCCTCAAGGATTGAAATCACAACCCTGGGTTTAGCAGGCCAAAGCTCAAACCACTGAGCTATCTCTCCCCCCATCTCCTCTGGAGATGGAATCAGTTTCCATACGATGCACATGACCGATCCATCTCCAATGCCTCCTGGCAATGATGGTGCTCAGATCCTCTTGGCTGCACTGTGTCAATAGATCTTGGTTTGAGATTGTTTTGGGCCAAAAGATACAGAGGATTTTTCTGAGGCAGGTTGTGTGGAATGAAGAGTGTTTTGGACATGTCATACTTTCTCATTTCCCAGGATTCTGTACTATAAAGTAGTGTTGAAAGCACACAGCTCTGATAAATCTTGAGTTTGGTTTTGGTGTTGTATTTTGATTTTCAGACAGTATTTAAGCTCCTGAAGATATTCCTGGCTTTATTGATTTTGTTCCGGATGTCCTGGCTTGTTTCACCATCCTGCCTGATGGTGCTGCCCAAGTATGCAAATATTTCTACATTGGTGAGAACGTAATCCTCTATCCGTACTGGTGATGGTGAGGCAATATTAAAGGGCATGATATCTGTCTTATTGTTGTTGATTTTCAGTCCAATTTGCTGGCCGAATGCATTGAGTTGAGGGGCTCAGTCAACTTGATGTTAATTTGAACGTTTGTACTGCATAGTTCTGATTGATTGCCACTGAACTTGCTTGAATATAAGTAATTTTACCAGATGTCCCATATTCAGCATAGGGAAATATGGTCACCCTAAGGATAGTACAATCTAGTGGCTGGAAGTTGAAGCTAAACAATTGTACATTTTTAACAGTGAGGGTAATTAACCACTGAACAATTTACCAAGAGTTGTGGTGGATTCTCCATCGGTGGCAATTTTTAAATAAAGGTGGGATGCTTTTCTAAAAGTGCCTTAGGAATTATTGTGGGGAAGGTCTATGGCCTGTGTTGTACAAGAGGTTAGACTAGATGATCACAATGGTCCGTTCTTGGCCTTGGAATTTATGAATCTATAAACAATGGCCCTGCATTCCATGCAGAGAAATTCACTGGTAGCCCTGTCCAATCCCGAGTATAATTGTCTGCAGAAGAATTAATTAAATTGCATGTTGTTTATTTGCTGCTTATAGCAAATCAGTACTTTGTGCAGATCACCGTAATGGGCCATCAACACAGGCTGGTATGAGGTACTAGATTTCCTGAAAACATAGGAAACTGGTGATCAATACTGACATTTAGTATAGTTTGAAAGTAGTTAATCAACTACTGGGAGATCAATGTAATCATTAAGATGTTACACATAGGGAAAAAATTGCTGTTTCCCTCCTGAATGTGCTCTGTGGGAAATGCATAGTCTTATAGGAAAACATATCAGATTAACATCTATGTTTCTCTGAATTGTCTCTGTGGATTTAGTAATTGTAGTAACTTCTACCCATTTAAAAAAAAATTACCAGGGAGTGCTGAGCCAGGCAGATTGCCTAGCAATAATGTCTCCATTAGCAGATCCAAATTGTATAGTTGCTAAGCAGAGGTTAAATTCGTTTGTGGGGAGAATACACTGGCAGCTAGCAGATCAAAGTAACCCCCACTCGGAGTTTGCCAGCTCCTGGAATTCTGGATGGAGCCTCTAGGGGATCCTATCCTATGGACTACAATAATCATGGTCACTAGAACCCTCTAAAACCATTTCCCGGGGGCAGGGACAGTAGGGACTAGAAACTTCCGCTGAGGCAGTTGGGGTGATGTGAACAAGAAGTTTGCTGGGAGGGGAACAGCCTGACTCAGAGACAAGTTTTAGTTTCAGTTGAAGGCTTTGAGTTTGGGTTGGGAGCTGAAAGAAGCAGAACAGCTCAGGGAGCCTCTGAGCAACTCCTACTCCCCACAAAGGGAATCTTTGAACTGCTACAGGATTTAGTGCATGGGTTGGGCAGTTCCAGCTCTGCAGAGATCAGGGTCTGGAGTGGCAGAGATGTGACCCAGCGCTGGCTCCTGACAGCCTGTCAAGACCTCCACAGCACTCCAGCCAAGGGAGCCAGGAGAGGACCCTGCCCAACTCAGGAGCAAAGATACTGTGTTTATGTTGGCCAACTGGACTCATCCTCAGCCACCTTCCACTTGGGAGGGAGCTGGGGATTGGACAGAGTTGTGAGTGTTGGGAGGTGAGGAATTGGTTTGGTAATGGTTAGTACCAATTAGTTAACCCTGACTCTTTCCTTCTTCAGAGCCTGTTTCCTGGTCCCAGTAAAGTCCCCTTTTGGTGTCATCTATATATTTTTGCTGGGGTTCGTGGTACCTCACCTTTTTGTGTGCATTGCGTTATATACTCCTTGCCAGCAGTAGTAGCATTAATCGTTTTCCCAAGGACAAAACCCCTTGTCTCTCAGGTGAAGAGTTGCCTTGGGAGGCCACAGACATCAGGCATCACAAAAAACAACCTAGAACCCAGCCCATGTGAAGAAAGGGGAGAAGCCCCTCTAAGTAGCAGGCACCAGGGAAGAGGCTTGAGTAGGGTGACCAGATGTCCGGTTTTTGGCTACACAAAGGTTTGTGGTGCTCAGTAGTAGTGTTCCAGGGGACAGAATGGCTCCTAAGGTTGTGTTATAAATCATTGCACCTCTAGGTCACAGATTCAAATCTGGCCAAGGTGAGTAGTGTGCAAAAGTTACTATCTAGTATCTAATCTGATACTGTTCCTGGTCTATGTGGAAAAAGTAAATTTCACTTCACTTCACTTCAGTGGACTTGTGTCTACATCACACAAGATACCACATTTAGCATGAGGCTGTGTTATCCTTTTTGGTAATCTTATCTGGGAGAACAAGGACTGAACAGGCATTGAGACTATAACCTCTTGCCTTGAAAATGTTGGGAACCTTGCATTCATTCTGTCCTGTCCCTAATCTCTGGTTATCTAGAGAACTTTGGTCTGCCCGACGTCTAATCAGGAATATCTTCTGAGCACTAGAAAAAGTGTAACATTTTTCTGGTGCACAGTATAAAACTAACTCCTAAAGCGTATCCTGCATTATATTTGTGGCTAACTCCTCTATTTTGTATTCTAAATCTGTACCAACTTCTGCAGGCTAATAGTGCCCAATATTATGTATTCCCATCATTGCACTTATGTCTGTGTGACTTAAAGTAGCTATCACTGTGACAACTGAAATAAGTGCTTTGATATTAGCATGCAGTGTAATTTACTGGGTACAAATCACTATAGGAATAAACAATACTTTATTAAACACCTTATCTGAGTCACTGTCTCTGTGGCCCAGCCATCCCCTTATGCAAAGTTCAATCCAAATCTAAAACAGAGTCAGGAAAAAAAACCAAAACATTGATTCTACCCATGAAGTTTTGGTAGGAGATCTGGCTTTTTCACAAGGATTAATTGAGCCTATAGTCCAAATATGTCTGGGCCTTGAGGGTACCTTGTCACAGGTGTTGTGACATAACCCTCTCACCCCCCTACCACATGAACAAAAAAGCACACAATTATCCCATTTCCCATTCCTACAACTAGAAGGGGGTTCAAACAAACACTGGTGACACTACCTGCAGCTCAGAGGCAACATTCTTAAATATGCCAATTAATAAAGGCCCATGGGGACTGCCTCCTGTTGATACTAAAACCCATTTAGGCTAAAGAGAGGCAGCGTGGCCTAGTGCAGAAGGCATTGGACTAGGACTCTGGAGACCCTGATCTATTCCTGGTCCACTGGATGACCTTGGGCCAAGTTATTTCCCCTCCCTGAGCCTGAATTTCCTATTTTGTATTAAGTGGATAAGGATGCTGACCTCCTTTTTGGAATGAACGTTTAGAGCTATGTATGAAATAAATTATTAATGGATTTTATAACAGCTGCCTACAAAATTCTAGTGAACCTCATTTGCAGGAACCTTGTAGGCACTAGCACCCTTTGGAATGATTTAAACACAGAAATTAGACAAATACAGTGGTCAACAGCTATTAAAATATATACCCTTTTGCCAAAAATATTGTACATAAAGTGCAAAGCTTTATGATCCACATAAGCTTCATTTTCCCAGAATTATATGTGATAGGATGCTTACTTTTTTTGTAGATACTTTCTTCTCCTTCCCCTATCATATTGCATTTGATTATTCAAGAACTTTTTAAGAGGCTTGGTTTGTTAATAGCTGGCATGGATCCCAGGTGGCATGGAATCTGTTGTCTTTATCTAATTTTTATGCAATGTGAGATTGCTTTTAATTATGGCTACACACACTTCAGTAGCATGGACCTTCGTGCGCTACCCACTTTTAGCTGGATGGGTTTTAGAACATGATGTGCCCTGAAGCTTGTCTTTCTGTAATGTCTTGCTCTTTGCGAGATTAAACGTACTTAGCATTGTTTCAGTCTTCCTCAGATGCTTTAATGTATAAAAAGCAGCCTTTGAGATGAGGGGGTTTATTATCTTAAAAAACCCACCAGGTATCACATGTCACATCATGGTGTAATCGAGTGATTGCAATACTGCAGGAACAGTACATTATGCACAAAGGAGATTGCTTCTACCAGTAACACAGGCAGAGCTTGCAACTCCTAAACTTGCTGGAGTTTAAATTAGAGTGCGGCAAAAGGTCTGAGTAAGTCTGAGATTTCACTGATTTGCATTATGCCCCCAATACAGCATGAGGCTTAAAAGCCTGCCTACCTTTCAGCATGTGAGTAGTCTCACTGAGTCAATGGGACCACTCATGTTTAAAGTTAGATATGTGTTTAAGTAACTTACTGAATCTCACTGCCTAAAGTCCTGAGTCTGCAACTGGAAACATACTAGTGTATTCGCCTGGGTGATATAAGACTGGTAATGAGGAAAAGTGCGGCTAAGGGAGAAGATTTCAGTTTGGCTTATTTATATTTTTTTAAGCAACACAGCAAAATGCGCTGCCTGTACAAGATTTGGCGTTATACTATTATTGTGAATAAGGCTACGGGCCAAGAGCGTGCAGGAGCTGGAGGGGGAGACCTGCCGCTGCTTCCAGGAGCTGCTTGAGGTAAGCGCCACCTGGAGCCTGTGCCCCAATCCCCTGCCACATGCTGGAGCCCCCTCCTGCCCTCTGAACCCCATTCCCAGCACAGAGCCCCCTCCTGCACCCCGAACCCTTCATCCCCAGCTACACCTCCCAGCCAGAGCCCTCTCACCCCCTCTGGCATCCCAACCCCCCTGCCTCAGTCTGGACCCCCTCCTGCACTCTATTGTTTAACAGTGCAATTAAAACTGCATTTAATCGCGATTAATTTTTTTGAGTTAATTGCATGAGTTTACTGCAATTACTCGACAGCCCTAGTAGGAATCCAATATTTCACTGTCTTGTACAGCTCTGTATTTTCAGTGAAGGCTCATATCTATTCCACAACAGGCAATTGGGATACAAGCAAAATACAGTGTGTTCGTGCCTCTCGGAGAGTGAATGTTCTGCTGGGATTAAAGCAGGCTTTACAAGTATGTCAAAATACAAGTTAGCTGTGTATCGAATACTGAATGTATAAGAAAATTAGCTCTTAGTAGGTGTTCCAAAGGGTTATTGTTGAGCATTTCTGCAGAGTATCTCATTGCTGGGCCATCCCAGGCCTCGCCTCTCCAGTCCCTGGAAATGTCGCTATGTTTATCTGCCATGAATGAGGTTTTCTGACCTTTTTCTTTATTTAGCTTGTTTTGTTGATCTGAGAACTCATGAGTGCTAATGAGCTTGAGTATAGTAACTGTGATGTAAGCAAAAATTGTCTGACTGTATCTGTTTAATACCTTGATTCGGGCTCTGCTATTGCATCTGATAAAACATTGCTCTGTTTTCAGAGGGAATTTTTTTAAGTGTTGGTTATGCTAACTGTGGATAATGATGGGGAGTCGCAGGTTCTTAGTCCTCTCATAATATGTGCATTAGACCTATTTCCCAGCTGCAGAGCTTGCGTTAGATCAGATGCACAACCTGTGCAAGGTCGAGTCTCATTGTGCCCATCAGAAGTAACGTAATGGTCAAACTCCCCCTGCCCCCCATCATTTTATTAGTCTGAGACAGTGAACTCAACCTCTTTTCATCTGCAACCCACCATCTTACACTATCCTTTCTGGTGCCAAAGGATTGTGGGATTTGAGGTATTTTTCTGCCATTTTTGGAGTGCAGAGATATGGCTTGATGGTGTGGGGGAACTGATGGTGGAGGTACGTCCTGCATCCCTTCCCTCCTCGGTCAGGGGGAGGCTCTAGAACAGGTGTCACAGCCCCTTCCCTTCCTGTGCATACAGTGCTCAGTGCCAACCCAAGGGGCTGTGACACCTGTTCTAGAGCCTTTTTGAAGTGCCACTTCTGTTACTGTGAAGCTGAGCCTTCTGTGGATGGTGGGAGGAAATGGGCAATGAGTGTCTGAGGACCGAAAAAGCAGGTCATGGGGGGAAAAAATGAGCTGCACATTCCCTTCTCCTGCTTGGCCTCCTGCTAGGTCTTAATGACTCATGAATTTTATTTTCTCAACTGATAAGTTGTGCCCTAATGGATGTTTCTTTTTTGCCCCATTGCCAATGAATCGGCTTTAATGTAAAAAACACTGTCACACCAAACTCATGACCATTTCCTCAATGCTTTATGGCAGGCCTGCACAACTCGTAAAGCGGTGAGGGCCATATTACTCCAAAGAAAATAGCTGAGGGCCGAATCGCCCCCCCCCGCACCGCCGAACTCCCCCCCAGTACCACCCGCCCTGCGAAAACACCGCCGCCCAGCCCTCCCAAGCCCCCCCCCCCCAAGCGCTGCCCACCCCACGGAAACAAACCCACCTTCCCCAGCGCCGCCCCGCCGAAACAGTGGTATTGAAGCTTGGTAATATGTTATAGTGGGCCCCTAAGGTAGTATAATTAAGGTAAAAGAAAAATGTCTTTTTGCTAGAAGTAGAATAAATAAGATCTTCCCCCCACTTTGTAATCAATTACCCTGTTGAATGAAGGAGGTGTGAATGAGGAAGACGTGGAAGGCTCGCTTGCCTTCTCAGCCCCCACCTCCCCGGCTTGCCTACTCACCCCCCGCCACTGCCTGTCCACTCGCCTCCTCAGCCTCCCACTCCTCCAGCCAGTGATGAGCTGCCAAAATCTTAACAACCGGTTCCCTCCTCACCCCACTAAGGGGTCGTGGCCCACCTCTGGCCCCCCAGTACTCCTGCCCCATCCAATCCCCTGAGTTCCTTGACCCCCCCCCCGGGACACCTGCCCCATCCCCCCTCCTTCCCTGCCCCCTGACTGCCCCCCGCTGCCCCATCCAACTCCTCCTCTCATTCCTGATGGCCCCCTGGAATCCCTGCCCCATCCAACCACCTCTTCCCCCTGTCCCCTGACCTCCCTGAACCCCTGCCCCGACTGCCCCTGCCGCCCCATCCAACCTCCCCTCCTTCCTGACGGGCCCCCGGACCCTCCATTCAACCCCTGTTCTCCACCCTCTGACCCCTATCAACCCCCACCCCGACCACCCCTGAACTCCCCTGCCCTCTATCCAGCCACCCCTGCTCCCATACCGCGCTGCCTGGAGGTGGCTGGCGCCGCTTGGCTGGAGCCGGGTCATGCCGCTGCTGTGCAGCGCCTGGAGCACCGGGTCAGGCTGAGCTTGCAGCCCCCCCGCTTCCCACAAATCAGCTGTTTGCGCGGCTCACCTGCTCCCCCACCACTGCCCACCCATTCGCTTGCTTCCTCAGCCCCCCTCCCCTGCCATTGCCCATCTGCTCGCCTCAGCCCCCTCCCCCACCGCCGGCTCACCTGACCCCCTGCCACTGCCCCACCCACCTGTTCACCTCCTCAGCTCCCCTCTCTCACCCACCGCTGCGGGACGCACAGTGAGCCCATGCGGCCCACGGGCCGCATGTTGTGCAGGCCTGCTTTATGGTAATAGTTCAGAAAACATTGACCGCCTGTGAATATGCTGGACCAAATTGTGCCCGGCCTTAGGACTGTTGAAGCCAGTGAAGCTCATGAATGTAGCCCTTTAATATTCGGAAGCTATAGTTCAATAGGACACTACTTAAGTGGGCTTGGGGCTGTGTGTACATAGAAAAATTCCAGCCTGCCCCAAACCCAAGCCTGGTCTGCTTTTCAGGCTCTAATATGTATTGTAAGTGAGTGATCAGAACTCAGATGGGGTAGAGCTGCCAGAGACACAAGATTCCATGTAAGCTACTATATTATACACCCACATCATGTACTTACATAACAGTTCTTTTCCAGGAGATTTAACACATGGCTATTTACTGGTAGCCTGACAGCTAAAGCCATTAAACTGGAAATGTCAGGGGTCACATCAACCACTCTCTGAATAGTGATATTAGGTGACATAACATGGCAAATATGTAGCATTCGTGCCCTTTTTAGTTGCTTTTGTTCTGTAGAGAGGGATGGTTTGGAGTTTTTTGTTATGTTTAGAAAGATCTGAAATGCTCTTCTCTGGTAATGCTGGAGGATGTACTTGAGGTGTTTAGCTGTATACGGGCTTTATTTTAAGAAGTGGAGATGTTTCTCCAAGTATTTCTATGGCATTTGAATTAAATGTTTTTTCTAACAAAAATACCCAATGTTTTAAACAGTCTAAATCAGGGATCGGCAACCTTTCAGAAGTGGTATGCCGAATTTTCATTTATTCACTGTAATTTAAGGTTTTCGTGTGCCGGTAATACATTTTAACGTTTTTAGAAGATCTCTTTCTATAAGTCTATAATATATAACTAAACTATTGTTGTATGTAAAGTAAATAAGGTTTTTAAAATGTTTAAGAAACTTCATTTAAAATTAAATTAAAATGCAGAGCCCCCCAGAGCAGTGACCAGGACCCAGGCAGTGTGAGTGCCACTGAAAATCAGCTTGTATGCCATCTTGGGCACATGTGCCATAGGTTGCCTACCCCTGGTCTAAATAGAAATGACTTTCCCTTGCATTTGCTCAGGTTTCACTTGTGTGGTCTCTGTTGTTACCCTATCAGCTCTTAAGTAATCTATAGTCGTCTTAGGGAAACATGGTAGGCAAAGCTGAAATTTGTAGAGTAAATAAAGGAGATGGGAGTAATCGCCTGCCTCCCTCTTTCAGGTTTTCTGTATTATATAGAGAGCACCACTTTCTTGTATCTTGTCAATTTTAACAGATTGTACCACAGTACCTGAGCCATTGTGTGTGGGTGTCTTTTCTTAAACAAAAGAGAGAGAAGGAATGCGAGACACCTCCATTGTGAGCCATCTCCATTCCTGACTTTCTTCCTCCTAAATTCAGGGCTGAAGTGGCAGCAGCGATGCTATCGGAAGAACTCTCTGAATGAGGGTCAGGTGGGTAGTAGCTGTAATGTCTCCTTGTGGCAGAGGAGAGAGAAGTGAACAAAGGGAACTTATTCAGGATGCTGAACCCACACATGCCCCTAGTTTCTAGTCTGCAGGCTGAGGAAAACAAAACCTCTACCACACAATGTTACTGAACGTACTGGCCTGGACGAAGCACCCCAGGTATGGATTGCTGCCCATCCTACAATAGCTGCATAACTGTGAACATGCTGGCACATCGTCTGAGCAGCGTGATGTGACACACTGAAGGGCACAAAAACATCCCAGGGAAGTGGCGAACTTGAGGATGGGCTGCTGTATATTTATTTCCTGGTGGATAGGTGTCCACATAAAAAACAGTGAGCACAGTAATCAGCTCTAACTGGCACCCTTCTCAGTACAATAGGCATAAGGGTACAACTGTCCTTTCTCTAGTTTGTCCCACCAATTCAGGATTGAGCTACAGTGATGGGCAGCAGGCTTATGTTGCGGCTGACTGAGGTGCCTCTTGTTTGCAGATAAGTGGAAGACCTTCATTCTCTGTGGCTGGCATTCCATTCATCCGAAAAAAATTAGTGGGTGTGTAGGGGAGAGATTTAAACTTCATGTCACTGCATGAATACGTTCGACCCAAGAACTGACTTGTCTTTCCCCTTCCCCTCCTTGCTGCTATCAAGCATTGAACAGATGGTTCAGGTGCATTATCCACACTCCACTGACTCTCTGAATAATGTTTGTGTGTGTGCTGGATAGTATACACTGCTGTGGAAATGCAGAGAAATTCTTCACTGCTTCATCTTTGTCTGCCAGTTTAATTATCTCCAGGACTTGGAGAAGTCAAGCTAATTTTCCAGGCAAGACCATGAATATTCAGGGAAGAGAGAGACTCCATTTCAGAACACTGGATAACTCTGATCTCTTTTAGTATTCAGTACAGTGCTTGCCACACCACTAAGGAAGATGATTGGTGTAGGGCACTATACAAACTGTATAATGTAGAAAGGGAATCAGGATTTTCCAGTGCTGAAATGTAACAGGGCTTTTGACCAAAAAATTCAACCCTCTCTGTTTCCCCCAGATTTGACCTAGTCATTTGGAGAACTCTTTGAGGCAGGGAATATTACTGTTTATACAGTGCCTACCATCAAGGAACCCCAGTATAATTAATCAAGGTCTCCCAATACTATCAGAACAAATAAGTTATTACATTGATCAGCCTCAATTCATTTAGAAGTAAATTTAAGTTCTCACACCTGAGGAAAATAAGTCCAGTAGCATTTTCCCCCAATAATGTGCAATGCTGGCTAGAATTTCTGCATCAGGAAAAACTCCAGGTCTGAAATGCATGCGTTTGTCAGTTTAAATCTCTTGATATCAGCACTTGAGAACTATCTCACTATTTGAATGGGAAGTTTTTGAAAATTTGGGCCAATCTTTCAAATGTCCACTGGAAATATGAAGGTAGCACTTGCAGGGGTGACCTGATTGGTGTCTGCAAATGTTGTATACATGCAAATTCCTATATCAACATCAGCAAGATATTGATTTTGGAAAACCAGGCTGTTGTAGCATATTTGCTGTTCCTGCTCCTTGGTTGAGCCTAAACAAGAGCCTTATTCTGAACACACAAAATGCCAAAAACTGCACGGAGGGAGTTTTGTGTGAGTGAGTTGAGCAGGGTTTGGCCCAAAATGCATTTAAAAAAAAAAAAACTTTGTTCATGTCAAGCTGTGTTGAACAGTTCTAATCTGTGGTGGTTTGCATTGTTCTCAGTGAAAAGAGAAACGTTTTGAGTTTTCTTTCACCCAAAGTGGGATTCCCAGTATATTTTGTTTTATTACAACATGTGTTGAGGTACATAATTGAGCTGAGGTGTGTATTATCAGTTTACTAAATGGATGGTATTTAAGGCAACTTTGGGATGTAAGAAAAAGCCATGTGAAAAAGAGGAAAATGTTATTTTTCTTGTATTCCTTTAAACATGTACTTTCCCTGCTGTCTCTACAAATTCAATTAATTCATAATGGAAAGTCAAAAACTCAAGCCTTTCTTTCCATTTTACTTTATTAAGAAATTAAGATAACATAGTTGAACCTTCTCCCCAAGGCTAGCTGCTGCTAGGGTTATCTACCTCAGGACCCTACATCTTCTCTTCCCTGAGAGCCATTACCATCCTTACATTGGAATGGGGTAATAAATCACATGCCCCACTGAGTTAGAAGAACCAATTTAATTCTTTTCCAGCAGGGTCAACATCTGCCAACAGTTACAATCCCTTAAAAATACTTGTTTGCTGGATCTACACCATTTTTGCTGTCATCCTGTCAGATCTTAGAAGCCAAACATGATGGGGCCTCTTAAATGTGTAGAAATCTTGAATATGGATTGGAATTATTAAGCACCTACAACGTCAGAGGAACATCACTGCAATCCACAAAGTCTGTGCTAGGTGCCTGTGCTCTCTGTGCAATGAATGGGCAGAGATAGGCACCATACAATGGCTCCACAAAAGCCAGGATACTAGGCAGCTTCTGGCCTAACCTAGCCAATGAGAGATGCTGACAAGAGGTGGGTGTGCGAAGGTTCCTATCTCTGCTAGCGATCCACAAACGGGAACCCACTGCCTGGAATCAGGCACCTAAGGCATTTCTTGTGACAGTGCGTTAAGCTCCTCTTACGTGCCACACAAAATGGCTGGGGGAGAAGAAGGAGGTGGTGCTGGTGGCTGCAGCCCAGGGGTTACAGCATGTACATGGGATGTGGGAAACTCAGGTTCAATTGCGCCCCTCTGCCTCAGAGTTCTACCACTGAGCTATGGGATATTTTGTGTGGCTCCCTCAGTCTCTCCTGTTGAAGCTGTTCCACTCTAGATAAATATTTAAATAGTCATTAGGCAAAAGAGAATATGAGAGAGACTCTGTAGTCTGGTGGTTCGGACACCTATGTGTCAGACCCAGGATTTAGTCCCCTTCTCCAATCACTCGTTGTCATTTATCGTCAGTGGAACAGCTTCACCAGGAGAGGCTGAGGGACCCCTGCATTGGAATGTCTCATAGTTCAGGGGTAAGGACACTCTTTTGAGAGGTAGGAGACCCCTTTTCAAATTCTTCATTTCCCCCTGCCAAAAAGGGAGAATTGACCCACAGGGTCTCCACAACCCAGGTGAGTGCTATAACCACTGGGCTGAAAGTTGTAAGGTGGGCAGTGGTATCACCGCCTCTGGCCAGATTTTGAATGGGACCCTATCTGGTAGGCATGCTCAAAAGCTACCTACCAGATTGAGTGCCACATGTGATTTAGGCAGCTAAATGCCTATCTTCTCCTGCTTTGTGGATTGCTCTGAGATTAAGGTGGGAGATAGGCATAGGACTGTCTAGAGTGAGGCAGCAGTGCTCATGCTCAGAAGCAGGGGCGGCTCTAGACATTTGGCCGCCCCAAGCAGGGCGGCACGCGCTCTGCCGGTTGCTGGTCCCGCGGCTCTGGTGGACCTCCCGCAGGCTTGCCTGCGGAGGGTGCACTGGTCCCGCGCCACTGAAGCCGCAGGAGGTCCACTGGAGCCGCGGAACCAGCGGACCCTCCACAGGCACGCCTGCGGGAGGTCCACTGGAGCTGCCTGCCGCCCTCCCGGCGACCGGCAGAGCGCCCTCCGCGGCATGCCGCCCCTGCTCAGAAGCAGAAATTTAGGTGCCAAGTGAGTTTTGGCACCTACAGGGTTTGGCAGGAGCTGTATGGATTGTGGTTGAGCCAAAACTGGGACTTAGATGCCTAAACCCAAGACTGAGGTGCTTAAATGTGGGGTTTAGGCACCTAACTACGTTTGTCGGTCTAGGCCCTGCCTAATTCTACCTCTCTGAGCTTCCACAAATTGTACTGGAAATTTTTTCCCCTTAGCCAGTGGATTTGTACTGTTATTTAACAGAGGTGTGTCTTGTAACTGCAGTCAGTTGAGAACATTCTTAATGTTCATCTTTCCTCCTGGCTGAGCATAATGTGACATCAGCTCTGTGAGGTGGACCACATACCTGGTACAGACTTACTAAAGGTTTATTTTAATCTGTGGTTTATCTAGTTTGTAACTTACTTTAAGAATTTTTTTTTAAAAAGAGGAACATTTATAAAACCTATATTGCCACATTTTGCAACTTTCTTTGTTAAATCTGGAAATCTTCCGGATTACAGCCAAAATAGCATGTGAGGAAACATGATTGTAGGGGCTTTTAGAGCTAAGCAAATAGTGGAAAAAATTTCTACTAACATTTCTTTGAGTTCAAAAGTTAATTTCATTTTGATGGAATTCACTTTCTGCACCAGTTCAAGTACTCAGGTTCAGGATCCTTGGAATTTTCAAATTATATATTCAATTGTAAAACTTGGACTTCTCATTGTGTTGAGTTATGCTAGTCATCCAGTCAGGGAGCAGAAACAATGCCATGCAATTTACATAACAAATCAGCATACACTGCAAATATTCATGAAGTATTTGCCAATGATTATTCATTTAAAAATATTCAGATATTTATTTTGAATAAATGTGAAAATTTTACAATTTGTCAGCGTCAATTTGCAAACTGAAACACTTCGTATAAATTATTTGTTGCAAAGAGTTCACTTGTCTATTGTGACTAGACTGTAATGCAATCATCCCAAGATGTAATTGTGCCTCCTGTTTCAGTTGTTGTTTTATAGATATTTAAGCAAATGGCATCTTTTTAATAAAATAAGAGAACATAAGAATGGCCATACTGGGTCAGACCACAGGTCCATCTAACCCAGTATCCTGTCTTCCAACAGTGGCCAATCCCAGATGCCCCAGAGGGAATGAGCAGACAGGTAATCATCAAGTGATCCATCCCCTGTCGCCCATTCCCAGCAAGCAGAGGCTAGAGACACCATCCCTGCCCATCCTGGCTAATAAACATTGGTGGACCTATTCTCCATGAATTTATCTAGTTCTTTTTTGAACCCTGTTATAGTCTTGGCCTTCACAATATCCCCTGGCAAGGAGTTCCACAGGTTGACTGTTCATTATGTGAAAAAATACTTCCTTTTGTTTGTTTTAAACCTGCTGCCTATTAATTTAATTTGGTGGCCCCTAGTTCTTGTGTTATGAGACGGAGAAAATAGTTTCCTTATTTACTTTCTCCACAACAGTCATGATTTTATAGACCTCTATCATATCCTCCCCTTAGTCATCTGAAAAGTCCCAGTCTTAATCTCTCCTCAGATGGCACCCATTTCACACCTCTAATCATTTTTGTTGCCCTTTTCTGAACCCATTCCAAGTCCAATATATCTTTTTTGAGATGGGGCGACCACATCTATATGCAGTATTCAAGATGTGGGCATTCCATGGATTTATATAGAGGCAATATATTTTCTGTCTCACTATCTATCCCTTTCGTAATGATTCCCAACATTCTGTTTGCTTTTTTGACCTCCGCTGCACATTATGTGGATGTTTTCAGAAAACTATCCACAATGACTCCAAGATCTTTCTTGAGTGGTAACAGCTAATTTAGACCCCTTCATTTTATATATATAGTTGGGATTATGTTTTCCAATGTGCATTACTTTGCATTTATCGACATTGAATTTAATCTGCTATTTGGTTGCCCAGTCACCCAGTTTTGGGAGATCCTTTTGTTGCTCTTCACAGTCTGCACTGGAACTTAACTATCTTGAGTAGTTTTGTATCATCTGTAAATTTTGCTACCTCACTGTTTATCCCTTTTTCCAGATCATTTATGAATGTTAAACAGGACTGGGCCCAATACAGACTCTTGGGGTACACCACTATTTACCTCTCTCCATTCTGAAAACTGACCATTTATTCCTACCCTTTGTTTCCTACCTTTTAATCAGTTACCAATCCATGAGAGAACCTTCCCTCTTATCCCAGAACTGCTTACTTTGCTTAAGAGCTTTTGGTGAAGGACCTTGTCAAAGGCTTTCTGAAAATCTAAATACACTATACCCACTGGATTCCCCCTTGTCCACATGCTTGTTGACCCCCTCAAAGAATTCTAGTAGATTGGTGAGGCATGATATCCCTTTACAAAAATCATGTTGATTATTCCCCAACAAATTATATTCATCTATGTCTCTGACAATTTTGTTCTTTACTATAGTTTCAACCAATTTGCCCAGTACTGAAAGCAGCGTACTGGCTTGTAATTGCCGGGGTCTCCTCTGGAGCCCTTTTTAAAAATTGGTGTCACATTAGCTATCCTCCAGTCATTTGGTACAGAGCTGATTTAAATGATAGGTTACAGATGACAGTTAGTAGTCCTGAAATTTCACATTTGAGTTTCTTCAGAACTCTTGGGAGAATATCATCTGGTCCTGGTGACTTATTACTGTTTAGTTTATCAATTTGTTCCAAAACCTCCTCTAATGACACCTCAATCTCCAACAGTTCCTCAGATTTGTCATCTAAAAAGAATGGCTCAGGTTTTGAAATCTCCCTCACATCCTCAACCATGAAGACCGATATAAAGAATTCATTTAGTTTCTCTGCAATGAAGAGTGTCCTTGAGTGCTCCTTTATCATGTCAATCGTCCAGTGGGCCCACTGGTTGTTTAGCAGGCTTCCGGTGTACTTACAAATTTTTTTGCTATTACTTTTTGAGTCTGAATTCTTTTTTGGCCTTCCTAATTATATTTTTACACTTCATTTGCCAGAGTTTATGCTCCTTACTATTTTTCTCATTAGGATTTAACTTTCACTTTTTAAAGTATGCCTTTAAAATAGCTAAAAGTTAAGGATCTCTCCAGTGAATGAGAGTAATGAGTTTGCTTATTATGAATAAATGAGCACTATAGACTGCATAAATATTGATTTGGAGAAGGGATTCTTAATCTAGGGATCGTAACTTCATGTCGGGGGTCCTCCTGGTCACCTTGCCTCTTCCCCCATTGGTAAATGGGAAGGGTCCCATGTACCGTGGGTGTGAGATATGTTTGACTTCCCCATGGAAATGCTTCCCAGCAGAATGACAGGAAGAGCAAGAATTAACTCTGCAGCAAGGGAAGATAAATCTCCAGTCCTATTGCCTCTGATTTTCATTACAACTTAAGGAACTGGCTCAGTAGCTCATGAGCAGTCTGTCTATTCACAGATGTGATGTGGGCAGGGGCAGTGCAAGCTTCTGGGTGTACCACGGATGGATGTGGATCCAAATTTTATATCTAGAGCCCTGCAAATCTGCAGATATTCACTTTATATCTGTGGACCATTTTTGTGGATCACGGTTTGGATCCGGATATAAATTTTGTATCTGTGTAGGGCTCTACATGGATCCTAATACCCTAATTTTACAGATGGGGAAACAAAGGGAGAAAGGCTGGGTGATGTGACTAGGCCCTGGGAACTCCTTAGTGTAAACTATCAGGGGGTACATCATACTGTGTGTCAGGCCTGATCTGAGTTACTTATTGCCCCAATGCACTGTTAGCATGATATTCATTTACAAGGTGTCTTGTAATATACCATTTGAAAACTACTAACATGCTGGTCATTAATATCACAGAAACATGTAACAGTGTGTGTGAAATTATGGATACTCGGTGATATGTTTTGTAGTCTGTAAACAAACCAGAAGGCAAACCAGGCTTTTCAACATTAGAACTGGGTCAGCCCAAAGGTCCATCTAGCCCAGTGTCCTGTCTTCCGACTGTGGTCAGCGCCAGTGCTTCAGAGGGAATGAACAGAACAGGTAATCATCAAGCGATCCGTCCTCTGTCGACCATTCCTATGTGCGTTTATTTGTCCGACCAGTTTGAAAGCAGAAGACAATGAAAAATAAAGTAAGGTAAACAAAGCCATCAAGCTAGCAAGTAGCTGGAGGAAGAATGACTGCTTTAAAATCATGATGAGGGGTGCACTATGCACCCCAGGAAACCTTCCTGGCTCTTGAAACAGAGACTGTGAATATTGGTGTAATATAAGGGAGGCAAAGAGACATTCAAGTCATCCATCTCCCAAGGGAACAAAGAAACCAGCACTGTGAGGGCTGGACCCTGGCTGCAACAATCAGTCATGCTGGAGATTACTAACAACTTGATGTGAGTAAGAAACTGTTAAGAAAGCTATATCTTGCTAGACACTGTTTTGTTTTGTTTTGTTTGTAGCCCTTCCATATCTTTCACTCAAAATCACTTAAATCTATGTTCTTTGTTAATAATTCTTTAATATTATTATTCTGTTTTACTACGAATCCTCGCAGTGCTGTGTATTAAGGTGGAGAATAAAACCCCAGCTGAGCTAACAAGCTGTTGTGTGTACTGGCTCTTTGAAGGCAGGAAACTTGGTGCTACTCTGTGAGTATCCAGTAAGAGGAACTGGACACTGCAAGGGAGACTGTTTTGAGGAGCATCAGGAACAGAAGGGCTGTTTCAGTCACCTGGCAAGGAAGAACTGGGCTGGTGGAAGGTAGGGTGAGGCCATTTGTGCTGGGAACAGGCTGCTGGCGTCAGGGCTCTGAGCCAAAGCTGCACAGCACAGAGGCAGCCAGGGTGACAGGGCAGGCAGTGATACAACCCCTTACTGTTCTGGGTGAACCCCCAAAGTGTCACAGAGGAAGTCAGAACTGGAACTGGAATGCAAGAAGTCTTTCTTCCAGCCCCATACTTAGTCCACAGACAATGCTGGCCCCTCATAAATTGTGGCTACAAACCATGCTAACTGCTTAGCAGAGGAGCCGGCTTAGTAGGGAGGAAGCTTGTAGCCGTCTGCCCCCACTCGCCCTTCAGTTATCATTGGTGATCTGGGTGGCATTGCTACCCAGAGCTGTGAATCAGTCTGTGGTTCTTCAAAAATCAAGGGACTTTTGGCCATATGTTTCATGAGTCCCACAGGCCAGCTTTGGACATTCTGAAGATCACAGGATATTCACAAAGATTTGCAGACAAACTTTCCTAAAAATGATTTTGTTTCCGAGGCTGTGTCCATAGGAAATGACTACACACTGTCTTCTGTTGATATGGAAACTTGGAACATCCCTGCCATTTCTAGGGCCCTGAAACCTTGGGGTGGAAGAAGTTGATTTCATAGGCTTTGCAGGCCTCAAAGGCTGCCTCTACTCAGAGCTGAATGGCATTTTAAGATGTTTGTTGCAAATTCATTTTTGTTACTGAAATCCAGCTTTATGGACAACGTCATTAATGTTGGCACTACAAACTATTCTGAAGGGGTGGGAAGAAATGGTCTTTCTGCTTGGAAAAGCCATCCGGAGGGTTCATTGTACACAGTTATTCCTGATGAGTGATGTGTGAGCCACGCCAGCCTGATCTCAGCTCCTTGCAATGACTTAGCGTTAGTCAGCAAGTCGGTGGGGGGAGTGAGACACCCCTAAATGACAGAGCTCACTTTCAGAAGCAACGCCTTCCTGAAGCAAATGACTGCTTTCTGAAACTGGGGACTTCAGCTCCCACATTGTAATAAATGTTATACATTTGTGAAGCAGAAT
Organism: Mauremys reevesii; assembly: GCF_016161935.1. Classification (NCBI taxonomy): domain Eukaryota; kingdom Metazoa; phylum Chordata; order Testudines; family Geoemydidae; genus Mauremys; species Mauremys reevesii. Next base: position 100,649,907 of record NC_052626.1, on the reverse strand, counting down.
CTCATAGTGGCATGGAATCTTTTCCAATCCTGAGGCAGTCGCAGCAGACTGATACAAATGTGCTGACTGTCCCGTAGGAAACATGGGAAGATCTGCCTTCTGCCTAGTACGCTTACACTGTATGAAACAAATGACTGAGGTGTAACATGACACACATTTTGAAGAATTTCCACTATAATCCCAGATTGAGGAGAGTTGATGCATGCTGAGCAAGAACCTGATCCCTTTGATCTCAATGGACTTTGGATCTGGACCCTATAAACCGGCTCTCTTCATCTGAAACAGATCAGACAGTTGTGCTTAGGTATGTTTAAGTGGGCTCTTCCTGTGACGGAGGAGTGGTGATCTTTGCAAAGCTGTCACACTGAATGATAACTGTGAGGTCTGAGGTCTGTACTTCTGTACATAGAGGATTTTTTTATTGTCTGTTTGAAGGCTAATGTTTGAAAGACGCAGGGATTAGGCTATTGGACAGAGGAAGGGTGATGTCAGAAAGATGGAGTTGTATCTGTGGAAACCATAAATAAAAAAGAAATGGTGCTATAGCAGGAAGTACATGAACCACTTCTACTCATCCCTGTTTACAGAATATCTTTAAAGCAGCTTAGCACCATTACATTGCTTTCACCTGAACACAGTATTGGCTAACAAGCTGCTGAAAGCATCCTCCTGTTGTTTGCACAGAACATAAACTAAAGCCTGAGAGCAATCCCCACCTCCTGAAAATACAATGGTACATTCCTTAGATTGTGAGTCCCAACTGAATCAGTGGCTGTGCATTTAATTCTGGTCCCATATTGCATGGCTGTAGGTATCATTCAGCATCCTTGCCATTGGTTGGTTTTCAGAGACAGGTGTCTTACTTTTAAAACAACCTTCTTGTCTATCCCTCTCATTAATTCTCACAGACAATCAGTGGCTCTGTGCAGGAGAAGCAAGTGATAATAGAAGTGCAGCAGCTGACACCCAGAGAATGGATGGTGTCAGTAGCAACAGGACAATGTCGTACAGTAGATGGAGTTATGACAGGTATTGTATGTCTTAATTTTTTTACCTTGCTTCTTTCTGGTATTGATAAGCAAGGCAAAGCAATTAGAAACTGAGTCTGAGATCTCCTATTATTGCCTTTAAAATCTGAATGATACTTTAGGAATACAGGTCTTCTAATTATATAGGCATGACTTTTTCTGTTAGACTCAATGTTGCTTTGAAAATTAGAATGTTTGTTTCATTTATGTATTCTCGCAGAAAGCAAGTTTATTTCCACCAGGGCAGCACAAGATAATTATTTCATTATTTGATGTGGGGAGAGTTGTTAGCTATTTCCATACAGATATTTCCTGGACTTTTTCAGCAAACACTTTGATCACTAGTTTGAAATACAATGAGGAATGAGACAATTGTTCATACAGACCTATGAAAAGAGGCATTTGCTTGTCGGTTTCAGTTCAGAGTTGATACCTGGAAATTAAATAACTTAAAATGCTGGAGCCTGAGATGTTCAGGTTTTCAGGACTTCAGGTTTCGTGGTTGGGTTAGAATAGTGATACTTTCAGACAAGAAGTCTGAAAAATTCTGTAACAAATGTGCAACATAGAGTTGGAAAATGCTGGTTTAGGTGACCCAATGAAGCCGTTATAAATGCTTAGACTGTATTTTGTGTCAAGATGCAACTATTTACACTTTTATTCCTCCACCCCAGAATGTGTAATGGCAAAATTTTGTCTCATTAATTTGCTTTTTATGCGGCTACAAGGTAACTTGCACAAGTAGAATTGAGCACGATTCATGATTATGACTTGATAGATTTTTTTTAAGGCTTCGCTTTAAATAAAATACCCCCACACTTATCAAAACAATTTTAAATCTGTAAATTGTACACTTGGGACTGGATTTATGTGCTAATAGGGCTGTCACCACAGTGAGTCAGTGTGACAAAAACAACCATCAGAAATAATCCTTGAAAGGTTTATGAACTGAAAAAACAATGCTTTGAATGGCACCCAATTTGCCTACGTGTGTAAGGTTACGTGGTTTACACACGCACACACCCCGTGTACTCCTTAACTTCGTGACTGAAAATCCTATATACATCACTAGAAAATGTATGAATATCATTTTATATGTGTCACAATTTATTTCAGATCATATGGAGGAGAGTGGGAATGTGTGTATATAGGTATATTTATGCAAACACACATACAAAAGATGGGTTATACAACATGCTGTGTTTGTACGCATGTAATCCTGTCCCCCCCCATAGAGAGCAGATACCTTCTTGTCTCTTATGCCATGTCCTAAGTAAAGCGTCACAGCACCATGATATATTTGAGTCTATTCCATGTATGCCAAGTTTTGCAGCTGTTATACCTTAATCTCATAGTGTATGTAACAGAAATTTCAAGAGAATTAGTCTTAGATGTGTTTTCTTTGTGGCAGTGTGTTTGCTTTAACCATGTTTACTGCTTTAGAGTCAGTTATCCAGTTCACTGTGACAGAAATGAAAACTGAAAAGTCTGTATTGCTAATTATTAGCATTGCATTCAGTATGTGTGCTGTACTCATTTCTGTCTGGCTTCTTTGCTCTCTGCATTATATTTTTGGGAAGAAATGTAATATTTCCATGTCTCACTTGCTTTCAGTTGCACAGCTTCCAGATTGTTATGAAAAATTTCAGAAACACAATGTATATGAGCCAATGCCTGTGTAATTTATTCTCTCCCAGTTGCTAATGCTGGAAGGTTGAGGAACGAATTGTTGCTTTTTCAACCGTATCTCCCTGCTGAAAAAATGGTGCACAGTTGTTTTTGTACATTGAAACTGTCTTCCTACATCTATCTACAAGAAGATTGCTCCTCTCTAATATCAGAAACCTCATTTTGCTATTTGTATTTGAAGCACTGTACATGATCCATTTTTTGCTGATCTCATTGAATGCAAAAAGCAGCTGTCAGGAGGAGATTACTTATTTCTGTTAGCATAAAAACACCTCAGGGAATAAGCAGGTTCTATTCATGCTAATATAGTATCCTTTGTTCCTGTGGCTATTTGGGTTTGCCTCTTTGTTACATTTATACAAATGACCAACCAGGCTGGAAGTTAATGCTCAAGATAGGTCTGTGGAGTTTCCCTCTTACAAGTGAGAAATGCACCAAACATAAGTATACAGTGTGTTCCAAATGTACTCTTCTTATAGACTCTCTTCCCCCATCTCCCTCATTTTTACATCAATCTTACATTTCCTTCAGTTGTGCTTCCTGGAATTTCTACCCCAAGCACTCAAAAATCACGAGTCAGGTCCCCAAAAAGCAAGAGACTGTCTTAAAGGTCATTACACTTAAAAACCACCAGAGGTACTTTTTATTTGCCTTTTGAACACTTAGGGTGCAGTTAGGTCATATTGCCAAGCTTGTCTCTGCAACCAAGAGAGCTAGAAGTTCCTTTAGAGGAGAATCTCAGCTTTCATTTTTTTAGTCACTTGCCAACAGGAACTTCAAGAAACAAACTAAATATGTGAGACTGGTGATGAAATCATGAGAGTTGGACACCCTGGTGTAAGAGGAAGTTAAAGTTCTACTAGTCCTGGTAACATGTATAACTTATTCCTACTCTGGGGAGGCAGCATGACCTTGGGCAAGTTACCGTACAGTTCTCTGCCTCAGTTTCCCCACCTGTAAAATGGAGAACCTGGTCTCATGTTAAAGAAATAGCACTATACAACCATTAGGTATTTTTATTGCTCCTTCCAAAAATATCAAAAAGTAAAATAAACACCACAATATATTTCAGAAAGGAGGGGAAAGAGAAGACACCTGCTGCTGAAGTACTTGCAATTATCATGAAACATTATGACTGGCTGTCATGGTAACTTCTCACTCCCAGGAAAAGTGGACCACAGTACCTCAAAAATATAAAGGCACTTTTAAAAAACAAACACATGGAGCAAATCTTACGTGATTGGCTCTAGGTCTTCACTATTCTGTAAGAAACATTTTATGGTAAATTTGTATGGGTCTAGTGATCTTAGCAGAGTCAAGCCAGGAACTCCTGAGTTCTAATCTCAGATCTGACATTATTTCCTGTGACCTTGTGATCCTGGGTCAGGGTATGTCTAAACTGCAATCGCAGAGTGTAATTGCAGCACATGTAGACATACCTGAGCTAGCTTTAATTTAGCTAGCTTGGGTACTGGAGCAGGGAAGCCACAGCCACATAGGGTAGCTACCTATGTAATTACCCAGGGTTCCAGGCAGAATTGTACAGCCCACATGAAAGCCCAGGCTCCTTCAGCTTCACTGCTCCAGTACCTGAGCAAGGTACATTAAAGGTAGCTTAGGTATGTCTACATGAACTGTCAGCACACTCTGAGACTTCAGTGTAAACATTCTCTCTTTTCTCCATCTGTAAAATGGGATAACAACAATATTTATCTTCCTCCTAAGGGCATTAGGAAGATGAATTAATGTTTGTGGAGCTCTGTAGGTGACAGTTATTGTGACATTTCTCATTCTTTTTACTCTGGATTTCGCTATGCTCTGTGCTCTTTTTTATATTTTATTTTAAATTAGCAAGCTTAAAGAGCTATTTCAGAGGGAGAAGAAGAAAGGTCTTCAGAGCAATGATCATCCTTAACAGGTTTCCTTCCCATGTCTACTTAATGATGGGGGTTTTCCCTGCTGTGAATTTTGGATAGGCCTCATTTCGCATGCAATAGCTTTGCAGATAGGGGACTCCTTTTGAAATTAGCAGTGTGCATGTGTTTTCAGAGAGCTTTTAGTGTGTGTGTATGTATGTGTGTACACACACACACACACACACACACACACACACACACACACACACACACACACACACACACACACACACAAAATATGCCCCGACTAGAATGTCTGAGATAGGAGAATCCCAGTAGTAGTGAGGCTGACAGCAGTAAGGCAGGGGCAGACATATTGGTCTCCCCAAATGATATAGTTTGGGATTAGAATGCAATACTCAGCTCTGCCATTGACTCACTGAGTGACCTCACACAAGGCACTTCTCCTTTGTGTCTCAGTTTCCCTATATGCAAAATGAGGATTATAATACTCTCCTCACAGGGGTGATGTTGGGATGAGTTAAATCGGCACAGTACTTTGAACAATCAATGCTGAGTATTGCTATTACCACATTTAAATATCCCCATTTGTTTTCAGTTGGGGATAGATAACAGTAAGTATTTTGATCATCAAAAGCTGCTGCACATACTTTAATCGTGGGACAATGTAATTCTTATTGTGTGTGTTCATGGATTTTTATCTGCAAACTTTAGTCAGATTTTTCAAATGTAGTCCCTGGAATTACAATTTACAAACTCCTTACCCACTACTTTGAAGAATTACTCTATAGAAACAATACTGCTAATTCCTGTGTGTGCCTTATGGATATAAAAATAGAGTGGGAAAATCTAATGGTGGCAAGAGATCATCTGACACAAATCCCTCCTTGATCACCATGTTAAGCAGGTAAAGAAAAGAGCCTTGGCTCTTCCCAAAGTAGGGAATGGCGGAGGACAGCACAGGTGTGACAAGGAGTGTATGTCAACGAAGAGAAGGTCATAAATGAGTAAATATACAATATCCATATCTCCCAACTGTTCCTCCTTTAGGAAGGATAATGTCATTTTAGTAGTAAATCTGTCTTTGTTCCACATCCATCTTGTGGTAGCCTGTCATAGGTCTCACCCCCACTTAGAGCTGTTGGGTTCCAAAATGGGGACCTGCATTGGCTCCCCTAAACTAAAATCCTAGTTTAGATCTGGTAAAAGCTGCCACCACCCAATAATGTACGTGTATTGGGACACAGTCCTTCCCCAAAATCCTTGGGGATCCCAAGAGCCCCAAATCCATGGAGTTCTTACACCTAGGAGAAATAAACCATTCCCCCCTGCTTCCTCCCCCCTCCCTTTTCCTAGGAGAGATACTGGGATCCAACTACAGAGGGATGCCTCCCTCCTCAGGGAAAGGGGAGAATACCCAAGGAAAGATCAACCAAGTCCTTAACAGAAAAGATTTATTAAAGAATAAAAAAAGTAACTGTCTCTGTAATACCCAGATTCTCTCAATCTCTGGAGAGAATCCCCCCTCCTTACTTTGCTTTTACTGAGAAAGAAACAGCAAACAGAAATAAAGAATTTCCTTCAGCAAACACACAATTGCAAATGTAGAAATCAAATTATAAGACTAATTCACCTTTCTAATTAATACTCACTATTGGATAGTAGGAACTACCCCAGGAGAACTTGGAGACATGACTGGCCTCTCTTAGATCCAAAGAGAGAGAACACAGAGCCAACAAGGAACACAGACAAAGGCTTCCCTCCACAGAGATTTGAAATTATCCTGTCCCTTGATTGGTCCTCTGGTCAGGTGTTTCTCAGGTTACTGATTTTGTTAACCCTTTACAGGTAAAAGAGACCTTAACCCTGATCTGTTTATTTATGACATAGCCTCATTACTGTACATTAACTTTGTAATGCCAAGATATAGACCAGAGTGGATAAAAATTGATTGGAAACAAAAGATTAAAAAAATTAATTGGATTTTTTAAATTTAAATACATTTTTCATTTTTAAAATAAACCTGTTTAAAATTAAACTATTTGTGTTAAGGCCTAAAATCATTTAAGTTAAATAAAAAATATTAAGCAGCGCATGTTTGCTGATGAACATTTAAAGGAAGTCAAACCACTGTACTGATCCAAGTCACAGGTTAAGCACCTGGATCCACAGTTTGTTGAGGTACTAAACCATCTTTTGACAGCAATAGCATGTATTTTCTTCTTTTCAGTTTATTCAACTAGTTCAGTTCATTCAAAGATAAGAAACTGATTGGAAATTGGGAAAAAAAGGAAAGATTGTTTTCCTCTCCCATTCTAGGAATAAAAATGAGGTTTGAGAGGATGGGATCTACTAGTTCTAAAATCTTGAAGGACATGGTAACTAGAAACTATCAGTTCATTAACTACAGATAAATTATTTTTATTATTTATTTGTATTACTGTAGCACCTAAGAGCCTCATCATGGCCAGAATATACTACTTCTGTTTTTTAATAATCAATTTTAAATGCAAAACATGGTTTAATAAATGTTTTTTCTTATGTATACAGAACATTTTAAGGTAGTTTCATTTAACTAATAAAAACAATTATAAAAAAGCAGGTTCAGTGCATTTTTAATTGAATTCCAATTTTCATTTAAAGAGAGCTTGATATAATACCAAGCAAAAAATTAATAATCTAGTAATTAAAAAATGTATCCAACACTCCATAGCATTAAAAATGTAAATATTAAGAATTTGAATAAATGTATGTTAAGCTATAATACCTTAAATAAATATATCCTCCTAGTCAACAAAAAAGTTCCACGTTTAGTATAATGGCTATATTTAGTTGCAAGTCAACGTATTAATGGTTACCAACCAGTGAGAATCAACCTTTCTCTTGGAAAATAACTGGAGCGTACAAATACAAAACAATATTAAAATAGATACTTTAAATCAAGGTTTCTTCTTACTGATTTAAATCCTGGTTAAAATCGGTGATTTAAATTGCTGTAATTGAAATCAATCCACCCTGTTATAGACCGTGGTTTTTGCTTAAAAAAAAAATAAAAAAATCCCAGATTGTCTAAAGTTTCTTGTACTAATTGTTTAATCTCATTCAGTTTAGATGGTGTGTGTGTGTGAGAGAGAACTTGATTTGGGAAAGAAAGTTGTAGCATCACGAGTATACAACATCAGACATTTTCCTCCATGGATCTTTCTTTAATTTACAGATTGTAAAAGGCTGGATGCTGCAGTATTTGGAAATCTAAAACAGGTGCATATGAATGGAGGTCTGGGTCCAAAATATGCAGTTCCCATAGGGACTGCAGCAATTAATTTAAAGAGTCATTCCAAGTACTTACATATGAGCTATCAACTTTTGAGCACATTAAAAAGAAGAGGGAAGAAACCATAACACCAAGCTAGCAGTCGTCTGCACTGGTTACTGAAAATATAAAAGTTTTACCTGTTCACTGTCATCTGCAAATAAAAACCTACTATAAAGGAATCAGAGTGACTGCTCAGAGAAATAAAGCACAACTCCATTTGCCATGTGATGCACAAACTATTTTAAACAAAAAAAAAGTGTCCATGTTTCCAGGAACTTGGAAGAGTTTGGCATTTCTGAAGTGGGCTGATTACTTGTTAAAGAGAAGGAAGTACAGTCGTACCCACAGGACACTGCTTCTTAGAATGTTTTACTCACAATGTATACTGAGTTCTGATTCTCCCTGAACTAGGCTGTCAGCCTGTTTCCCAAGCGCGCGCATTTCTGGTGCATAGAAAAACCCTGGTCCCAGCTCAAAGCCAAACCTATTCTACCATCATCTCTCCTTCAGTTCTCCATGCTGAGCATGCTTTTGGCTAGGACTATCTTCGGTTCTAAATAATTTTGCTTCCCTCTCCTTGCCAATCTGTTTAGGATTGTCTTTCTAATAGAAGATCAGATTTTGCCCCCATCACTGACACGATGTGGTTCTTTCCTCTGCAAAAGGTCACCCCTGATACCAATAGGACTAATTACACACAGTAAGGCCTTAAAATGTACACTGGTTTAAATAAATCAGTTTTAGAATCTAGTTAAAATGGGGCAAGCCTCTGTTGTAGACTCCAATTGGTTTTACCTTTGATTATATCAAATCAGTTTAAATCCGTAAGTTAATTTACCAATGGAAGCTAAATCAATATAAGCAAGGGCTAAACTGCTTCATGTATGTATGTATTTGGGGACTGCACTCTCTTAACTAGACAGTTTGAAATCGATTTAGTTAAACTGATGCATTTTTCCATTAGACAAGGCGCAAGTTACCACTAATTGTGGTAAAAACAGTGATGAAAGAAGGAGCCATTTCATTAGATTACACTTTGAAAGAGTCTTTTTCTCCTTTTTGCCACAAAAGGTGGGCCAGTGTTGAGCTGTTGTGAATGTGGTTAACTCCAACGCGGTCAGGACTCACTTAACTTCTCCCAGTGGCCTTTGTTTAACCCTTTAATGAAACGTTTACTATTCATTCTGTAATGCATTTCTGTAACCCCCCTCTGCCACATCAATATTTTATTTATGCATTTACATTTAAAACAATACAAAATATACCTATCCAAGGCCCTAGGTACCCTGACACAACATTAACAATGTAATAAATACAGTGAATTCCCAGCAGGGTTAAAGTAATCAACTCAACAGCAACTCAGCCAGCCAGACACATACAGGGTATGTCTACACAGCAATTTTTAGCCTCTCAGCCCAAGCCCTGCAAGCCTGAGTCAACTGACTCAGGCTCTGAGACTAGGTGCTGCGGAATACATTGCAACAAACATATGTGCCCATGGAAACGCCTTTCGCCCTTCATTGCTGTGGGAAGCACATCCTCATCCCTCTCAAAAAAAAACCTGATTGCACAGGTGTCTTTTGCAGCTTGCTCAGAAAGTCACCAGATTTTGGGCTATTTTGTATGTGGGGGGAGTAGGGAGTTCCTGAAGCCCTTGCAGAGATTGTCCTGAAAGCAGTCCTCTTTTTATAATGAGGGGGATCCAGCTAATGCACCTCTGCTGATGGCAGCAATGTTGGTATGGCCTGGGGAGTGAGGCAATTCCTCACATAGGGCTTTATAGGTCATAACTAACCATCAAATTCAAAGACTACCAATATTGCTGCATTGGAAAACATATTTTTCCAGGTTTTACTTTATATTTTCTTGCTGTCATTTGAGGAAAGGAATACAGATATGTCAGTTGGTTTTTAGAAATTAATAATAGGTATATCTCCAATTAATATTATTTTATCTCCTAGAGCTGGAAGGGACCTTGAAAGGTCATTGAGTCTAGCCCTCTGCCTTCACTAGCAGGACCAAGTATTGATTTTTGCCCCAGATCTCTAAGTGGCCCCCTCAAGGATTGAACTCACAACCCTGAGTTTAGCAGGCTAATGCTCAAACCACTGAGCTATCCATCTCCTCAATGTTGTATTAGCAGAGTCAATAAATTGTTACAGAAACATTTTTGTAGTGGAGCTTCACAGTTCCATCAATTAATTCAAGGAAGGTGGCAGTTTAGCAGTTTCCCCTTTCCTCTGCATTTAAAAACCAAGTTTCTAGGTGAACCTCTTGTCCCCGTCTGTCTGTGGAACTCTGCCATGCTGGGTCAGCTATTTAAATCGTAGCATTTTGGAATGAGTTAACTGGTTTAGGAGAGTCGTGTCACTTCCACCAACTGGCGATTGTGATTTGTGCTGCAACTAAGAAACAAGTAATCAGTCCTTTGTATCTCTTATACAGCATCAATTTTTTTTTGGAAAATTAAACAAAAACACTGATGGATTATCTGAACTTCCCAACCTCTTTCCAAAATGTCCTAATTTTTGGACAAGTCCTCTGTGATGGGGTTCAACTCACCACCGCTGGCACCCCCTGCCGGTCACTCTGGGAATTAGCTCTTGACCACTCCGGGGCGTCCTCGCAGCCTGGTAGCTCGCCCATTGTCTCCGTTCTGCTGCCCTGGGACTCGCATTGCTCCCTGCTTGGCGGCGTTCCCTTCAGGACACTCTTCATCTGCTTCAGGACACTGCCCTCTGGCAGTTCCCACTGTTCTGGTCTCACCCCCTTCCAGGGGGAGTTGTTAACAGCAGTCCTTCTGTTTGCCCCTGCCCTGGTGGCCAACCACAACCCTAGAGTCTAGCCCCTCGTCTCAGGGGCAGGTCACAGTCTGTGTCAGCCCCTCTCCTCGGTGGCCCGGGCAATGCAAGCAGGGAAGGGGGGGAACCCGGTTCCACCCACTACTCTGGGTCCTGACCCAGAGACCCTCTAGCAGCAGCCTTTCTCTGTCCTTCTCTCCCCTCTTGTCTGCCTAGTTTCCCTGGGCCACTTCCCCTTTGGACCTATGCACTTTTTCGACCCCTTCTAGCAAGGGCCGCTGCCTGGCAGGTATCTGGGCTGGACCTCTGCTCTCCCCCAAGCCTGCCCAGCACTGCTCTGTCCAAGGTGCTGCTCTCCCTCGCTAGTCAAGGAGTGACTGACTTCTCCTCTGCCAGGTAGCCTTTATATAGGACCTAGCCTGGCTCTGATTGGCTGCCTGTTTCCCTGCCCTGATTGGCTTTCCCCACACCTTGGCTGATTGGCTGCTGATCTGTGCAGCCTCTAGGGCCTGGTTCTCAGGGGGTGGGGCACCGCCCCACCACATCCTCCATATGTGACAAAATCTGCATGTTTCATTACAACTTGGGATTTAAACTTAATGCTTTTAGGGTACACTTTAGAAACTGCAAGTTCACTCTACCAAAAGCCTTTTCAGCATCTAAAAATAGAAATAGATTAGTCAGGTTGATGAAATTGTTGAATCATCCCTCTCCCCCCTCCCAAAAATCAGGTCCAGAACTCTGTGAATGTAGTCTGCTAACTGCCTATTTAACACACAACCTATTTTAGCTATGAAAATATATCTACACAGTATTTTTCAGTCTATTTGATAAGACTGAAGCATGAAGCTTAGTGTTTTGATTTAACAAAGAGATCACAATTGGATAGGTCTCTTCCAAGTTTTGATATTGCTACTATTTGGGCTTCACTCCAGGTATTGAGGATCTCTTACTCTTTCCACTTCTCATTAAAGATCTCTGCCAGTTGTGCTCTGAACTCTGGGAGAACCCATCCAGGCTTGAAGATTTACTGTGTTAAGTGATTTAGTGGTCTCTGTAACTTCATCAGGTGTAAGTGCTCCTGGTCTATCTGATCTGTTTTAGGGAGCTTTAATTCTAAAATTCTAAAATTTAGAATTGCATTAATTCTAAAATTTTTATTTGTTCGGGATGTGCTGGCATAAAGCCTCCTGTAGAAATTTATAAATGCCTCATGTATATCCTTTAGACTTGCAAATGATAATGATTTGGTTTCTTCCAGACTGGAGGTCTGGTTTTTATTATCTTGTATATATTTTAGTCCATTAGCAAGTAGCCTATCACTTTTGTTGCTTTTTTCATAATACTGTTGTTTTGTAAATCTGATTGCCTTTTCAGTTTATAGTAGGTTTGATTTACTTCTAGCCTCAATTAGTCTCTTGTACATGCTCTGGGATTGATTTGTCTGATGTAGCTTTAAGTCTTTCTACTTCTCTCGAGGTTCTTCTTTTCTAACCTTGATATCATAGGATTAATCACTTAATAAGTTACTCCTGAGTTCCAGAGAGTGCTCTTTTAAACCTGGCTTACGTTATGTTTTCTGAAGTATAATTTCTTCTCTAATTTATGGATTCTCTCCTGAGCACGTAAGAGAGGAATGTTTAATCTCCATATGTTTGTTTTAGTTGTGCCCTCAGTTTCTAATGAGAAGCCAGACGGCGCATAATCAGACCAGCACATACATCCTTGTTTAGCCAGAATAGTGTTATGAAACATTGATTTGGAAATTAATAGCATATCAGTTTGTGTATGTATTTGCTGTAGAATTGAATAAAAGGAATAATCTCTTTCATTTGCAGTGAGGCATCTTCAGGAGTCACATACATCATGTGTACCTGCTAGTAGTTTTAGCTCCTTGCCTGACTGTTTCTCTAGCTGTTTTGGTGTCTGATCTGTCTACCTTTAGGATCAGGGCACAGCTATGACCCCATCCACTGTCACAATATCCCCTTCTCCAAATTCTTCCAAGAGTCGGGAGACTTTTTTTTTAAAAAGAGCAATTGACCTCTGCTGCTGAGGGATAGATGCTTCCTAAAGTTAGTATTTTTTTCCAATTGCTTCTTTAATCAACAAGCATTTACCATCTTGGCCTATTATTATTATTATTATTTTATTATGAATAATAGTGTTTACTGTTGTGGTGCCTAAGGGCCAGCCAAGAATGGGTCTCCATTCTTCTAGGTGCTGTACAAATATAGACTTGGTCTACTCTTAAAAGTTAGGTCAACATAGCTATGGTGGTCAGGGTGTGGGGAACCCACACACACACTCTCTCTCTCTCTCTCTCTCTCTTTTGCAGGAATGCCATCTCCTCAAATCAAGTTAGCTACATGAATCCAAAGCCCCCTTCCGTCAATACAGCTGCATCTACTTTGGGGGTTATGCTGGCAGAGTTATGTTGGTCAGAGCTGTGGGTTTTTTCCAGATCCTTGACCAACATAACCCCTAGAGCAGATGCAGCTGTGCTGATGGAAGAGGGTTTCAGGTTGATGTAGTTAACTTCATTTGTGGAGGTGGTGTTCCTACACTGATGGAGAAACCCCTTCTATCAATGTAGGCTGCATCTGCACTATGTGGTTATGCTGGCATAGCTACACTGACCTCACTATGCTGGTGTAGTCTCCATAGTGTAGACATATCTACACAGTAGTTGACAGTCCCTGTCCCAAAGAGTTTACAATCTAAATAGGCAAGATACCCATAGGATGGGGGAGGGGTATAACATACCAGCCCAGTGAACTATGTGATGGCAGGAAACATGTTAGTTCCAGGATTTTTGAGAGGTGGGTTTACTTAAGAGAGGATCAGCTATATATGGGGGGTGGGGTGGGGGAGAAGAGAAGAGAGTGAGGCAGTGGTAGGGGAAGAGGGGCATGTGCGGAGCAAAGCTGAGGTAAAGATACTATCAGGGAGCAGGAGGGGGGAGGGTTGGAGAAACCTGTCAAAACTGTGAAAAATTCTCTGAATGTCCAAAGGTTTCTGCATTGGTGCTTCTGCCCCGTCAGCTGGAGCCTCTGACTAACACCTCTGCAGTTTTCCCCCCAGGTCACGTAGCCAGGGGCGGCTCTACAAATTTGGCCGCCCCAAGCAATCATGCGCGGGAGATGCCCCCGAGCCGCGGGAGCAGCGGACCTGCCGCGGGCATGACTGCGGAGGGTCCGCTGATCGCGCGGCTCAGCTGGACCTCCCGCAGCTGCGGACGGTTCGCTGGTCCGGCGACTCCGGTTGAGCTGCCGCAGTCATGCCTGTGAGAGGTCCAGTCGAGCCGCGGGACCAGCGAACCGTCCGCAGTCATGCCTGCGGCAGGTCCGGTCGTCCCCGGGCTCCGGTGGACCTCCCGCAGGCATGACTGCGGCAGGTCCACCGGCCCAGCCTGCCGCCCCCCTGGGAAAGGGCCGCCCCAGGCGGGTGCTTGCCCCGCTGGGCTCTAGAGCCGCCCCTGCACGTAGCAATGTGTTGGGGAGAGGCATGACCTGGGCAGCATTGCCAACTCTAATGATTTTGTCATGAGTTCCATGATGATTATGTTTCTTAAAGCCCCAGCTCCTGGAGTCATGTAGATATGTGATGATTTCATCCTTTACTCTTAAAGAAAAAAGTAAGTTTCTAGCCCTTGTGGCTATGGAGAAAGCTTCAGAATGTGACCCCAGTACATCCTGATGGCCCCAAAAGCAGAAGACAGATAAAAAGACCACCCAATCTATTATTTTACATAATCTCATGATTTTAAAGTTAACCTCATGATTTTTGGTGAGCCTGACTCATGATTTTTGAACATTCTCTAAGATGAATAATATTTACTTAGATTGGTATTAAAAAAAAAAAAATCCTGCCCAACCTGCTGCTCCCGCAACATTGTTTTTGTTTCTCCAGTTCCCTCTCAACACATTGGTTAAAAGTAATAAACAAAGCCACTATATTATTTTTCTATGTTTTTGTTGTTTTCCCAGCTCTCTCTCCCCCCCACCAAATCCCCATAATATTCTTAATGATATAAAATTCCCCCCTTTCACCTTTCCCTACAATGTGGAGGTTCCCTATAGTCTCAGATACAGCCAGCTGATTAGCCCATTCTACTGGTGTGGTGAACTCCATCTGGGGCATCAAGACTCCCCACCAGGGGTGGAGCTGTGGCACTTTTTGTTTTTTTAAAGAACAGATGTTGGGATCCGTTGCTCAGAGCCATATTTCAGACCCCTTCCTCCTTTATATATCCTGGCTTAAATCACATCTGTGGTGCCACCCCTTCTTCATCCCTTTTCATTGTTATCAACACACATTCATATTCTTTCTTCCCCTTCCTCTTTATGCATCAATTCCAATCTGTAATACCTTTTCCATGAGTTTCAGGGGGTCTTTTAAAGTTTTAAAAAAGGCCAGACTGAGCTCACTAAAAATTGAAGAGCCCACTTACTGACACCATTTCCTCATGACAGCTACCCTCTCTTCTCAAATAGCATTTGGAAGTATAAATTGAAAGGGTATTTTTGGTATTTTTTTCTCAGTTGGTAGAGATGGCTGAAAAATGCCTTTGCTCTCAGTCGTCTTCTTCAGATTCACCCTGCATCTTTATGATTTTATTTCTTGGCTTTTCTGTTCCTGTCTTTTATCTGTCTCTCTCTCTTCCATGTTTAACAAGTTGCCTCTCTATATTTTGGGTCATGGTCTGAGTCTGAATCTGCCTAGGTTTCAGGGCTACCTTCCTTTTAGATTTAGTTTCTTGAGGGTTTTAACCCCTTTGTTTCTCTCCCATTGAGATATTGCTGTCCTTGATGAATAAATGTGTCACAGTTGCACCTGTATTTTCCCATTCTGTGGTCGATTCCAGGAGTGCCCAGTCAGGTCTCAGCACTCTAGCCATCACCTATCTCTGGGCAGGGACCACATCCCACTCCCCTCTGACAGAGGGTTTTAAGGCAGCACAACTCCCTGCCTTCCACTGTAATAGGCAGACTGATTTGCAGTGGATAACGGACAGCACCTGTATGTTACTTTCTCTCCAAGGGCTATAAACTGTGTATTGCCAGCTGTTGCAAGTTGCCACACAGCTCTTTTTAAGTAAGCATATTTTTATTCTTGAGGTTAAAAGCATTACAGAGAAAATGTGTAAAAAAAAAAAAAAATTCCCATCAATCTTAGGATGCCCTAGTAGGGCAAAGTCTTTCCAACCCTTTTGCAAGGGCTGGGGGGGGGGTCCCCCTTGGATAGAAGGGTCTGTTTGTTGGATCAAAAAGAAAGCCCTGAGTCAGTTTAAACCCAGCCATTTTATTTCTTTATCTGTTGGTTCTCTGGAAAACCCGGCTTGAACCTGTACATGCAGCCATCTCTGGAGGTGTTTACAACCTAAATGATTCACCTTAATCACTCCCTATTTTTTTTCATTTCCTGGAGGAACTGTGATACTCCATCCCCCGAGCCTCCCAGAGTCGCATACTATCCTTGGCTCACAGTGATACATAAACAATTACCAGCTCCCCTCTACGTGTGCCCAGCTCCTGCTCCCGACAGGAGGCTCTGCTGTCCAGGTGGCACTGTTACTTGGGTCCTGATGTTGCCTGGCTCCAGGTCTGCCCTGGGCTCCTAGAGGCTTCAGCCCCTGTGTTCCACTATGTGGCCCTGGCTGCAGAGTCCCCAGCTCCCTCTGTGCTGACCCGCTGCCAAGCGCTTTCCTCCTGGGCCCAGCCCTAACACCTGCCAGCTCGGAGAACACTTTGCAGCCAGGGAGGAGAAGGAGCCACCTGGGGTGGGACTGGCAGAAGTACCAGAAATGTGGAAGAAGCATCTTTGTTAGTTAGGGTAGATGTCTTCAGCAAACTGCAACCTATCTGCTGAAGTGTTATGGTGCTGCCAAGAACAAGCCTGTGTTCAGGCTCATTCACTTTGACAGCTGGTCTTGTGCTCACTTAGAGTTGCAGTGTTGATGAACAAGTACAGGCGGGCTGCATTTGAAGGTCTTGCTTCTTATGCTGATCAATACGAGCAGTCCCAGACCACCAGAGAGGCGGGGCAAATTGGAACAAAACAGGTGGAGGTAGCAGAGAGGAACAACCCTGGTCGCAGTTTGGGTGGATACCAGCGGGGACACTCCGAGACCACACCATACCACTGGGGGAAGCCCAAGGCCTCACCTACACCCCAAGGAAAACCCCAGACACCTGATTGTCCCACCATACCATTCTCCAGCAACCCACCTCACCCCAGTGACCAGTCAGCTGGGCGATGTTTTAAATGTAACGAAATGGGGCATGTAAAGGCCAACTGCCCCAAGAACTCCAACAGATTGCAGTTCATTGCACGGGGGTTACATCAAAGGTCCACAGGCCCAGATGCCTCCCAGATACCCTCAGAGCAAAGGGAAACTGAGTGTGGGTGGGAAGGAGGTTATCGCATGTAGGGAATTGGAGCACAAGTATCAGCTATCCACCAATCCTTAGTGGACCTCAAATTCATCAACCCAGAGGCCCAAGTGATGATTCAACCCTTCAAGTCAAATTCTTTTGACTTGCCTACAGCCAAGTTGCCTGTCCAATACAAGGGCTGGTCAGGAATGTGGACTTTTGCAGTCTGATGATTATCCCATTCCTATGCTGCTGGGGGAAGACTTGCCCATCCACGTGAAGCTAGCCAAGAGGGTAGGAATGGTCACCCACAGCCAGGCTAAGCAAGCCTTCACACCTATCCCTGTTCCTAAGCCTTCTACAAGGGTCCTGTCTGTGACAGCAGTAGTGGATTTGTGCCTTGGGGAAGTTTTTCATGCGAGTCCCCATATCTGTACCCCAGAGTTCAGAGTGGAAAGGGAACCCTGACAACAATGGTCACCATTATAAAGGCAACATTTACCAGCTGCTATCAGGCTACAGCATCTTTGATCCCACGTCTAAGCATAGAGAAATACCACCATATCTTAGTGGCTAGAACGATAACTGTTGAATTTCCAGTGGTGACCACTGTAACCATTTAGCTGAATTTTGCAACTAAGCAAAATGTCACGGTGTTAAAATTACCCAGCATGAAAGGGGAAAAATATTTGTGTTTAAATATAATGAAAAAAATGCAACTATTTTTGATAAGCATTTTCATGGATATTCACATCTGGAAGGAAAATGGTTCAAGGTTTTAGTTGGAAAAGAAGCAGAATGTTAGGTTAGTTACAGATTCTCATGAATGATATGTACAGCATGAATAGTTTTGCACTGTGTGGGGTTATTTTTGCATCCAGTCCTGGGGAGGAGATGTTTAAATTTTTTTTTCATTTTACTGCATGAATTAAGACCTTTAGTAATTGCCTTTTATCCATAAGGAATCATTAAATACGCACACAACACACATTCTGTGATTTTACAGCATGCTTGAAACGGCTTGTAATTATCTTAGCCAACAAAGAGGATCATTGCTGCTAGTAAGGGTAGCTTCCATAATAGAGAATATTTTACAGTTTGAAAAGACTTATTAGAAAACAAGTGAAAGCAGGTTATTTTTTTCTGAAACAAAATCACAACAAGGGCATTAGTAAATTATCTGGATTATATTTACTTTCTGCATTTCTCTCCTGAATTCCTGTTCACCATAAATACCACTCTAGTACCCCAGTTACTGAGCAGGGTAATTGCAGGCTGGCACCAGTCCCCAAAGATCTAACTATTAATACTAGTTCTTTTTTATCAGTCCCATTGGCATATCTAACAGTTAAGGGTGATATGTTTTTATGGCTGATATATAATACATGGTTAATGCCTAATTTGTGTCACTTAATATTAAGTTGACAATTATTTTTCTAGGAGTCCAGGAAAGCTGGCAGTATTTTAAAGAATCCTTATTGAGGTTGCAGGAAAAAAACATTCTGATGTGTAGAAAGAATAGTAAATATGGACCAGCTTGGCTTAACAGTGAAATCCTTGCTGAGCTTAAACGCAAAAAAGAAGCTTACAAGAAGTGGAAGCTTGGACAAATGACCAGGGAGGAGTATAAAAAGATTGGTCAGGCATGCAGGAGTGAAATCAGGAAGGCCAAATCACACTTGGAGTTGCAGCTAGCAAGAGATGTTAAGAATAACAAGAAGGCTTTCTTCAGGTACATTAGCAACAAGAAGAAAGTCAAGGAAAGTGTGGGCCCCAATGAGGGAGGCTACCTAGTGACAGAGGATGTGGAAAAAGCTAATGTACTCAATGATTTTTTTGCCTCTGTCTTCACAAACAAGGTGAGCTCCCAGACTGCTGCACTGGGCAGCACAGTATGGGGAGAAGGTGACCAGCCCTTTGTGGAGAAAGAAGTGGTTCGGGACTATTTAGAAAAACTGGATGAGCACAAGTCCATGGGGCCGGATGCGCTGCATCCGAGGGTGCTAAAGGAGTTGGTGGATGTGATTGCAGAGCCATTGGCCATTATCTTTGAAAACTCATGGCGATCAGGGGAGGTCCCGGATGACTGGAAAAAGGCTAATGTAGTGCCCATCTTTAAAAAAGGGAAGAAGGAGGATCCGGGGAACTACAGGCCAGTCAGCCTCACCTCAGGCCCTGGAAAAATCATGGAGCAGGTCCTCAAGGAATCAATTCTGAAGCACTTAGAGGACAGGAAAGTGATCAGGAACAGTCAGCATGGATTCACCAAGGGCAAGTCATGCCTGACTAACCTAATTGCCTTCTATGACGAGATAACCGGCTCTGTGGATGAGGGGAAAGCAGTGGATGTACTATTTCTGGACTTTAGCAAAGCTTTTGATACAGTCTCCCACAGTATTCTTGCCAGCAAGTTAAAGAAGTATGGGCTGGATGAATGGACGGTAAGGTGGATAGAAAACTGGCTAGATGGTCGGGCTCAACGGGTAGTGATGAATGGTTCCATGTCTAGTTGGCAGCCGGTATCAAGTGGAGTGCCCCAAGGGTCGGTGCTGGGGCCGGTTTTATTCAATATCTTCATTAACGATCTGGAGGATGGTGTGGACTGCACCCTTAGCAAGTTTGCAGATGACACTAAACTGGGAGGAGTGGTTGATACGCTGGAGGGTAGGGCTAGGATACAGAGGGACCTAGACAAATTAGAGGATTGGGCCAAAAGAAATATGATGAGGTTCAACAAGGACAAGTGCAGAGTCCTGCACTTAGGACGGAAGAATCCCATGCACTGCTACAGACTAGGGACCGAATGGCTGGGCAGCAGTTCTGCAGAAAAGGACCCAGGGGTTAAGGTGGTCGAAAAGCTGAATATGAGTCAAGTGTGCCCTTGTTGCCAAGAAGGCTAATGGCATTTGGGGCTGTATAATTAGGGGCATTGCCAGCAGATCGAGGGATGTGATTATTCCCCTCTATTCGTCATTGGTGAGACCTCATCTGGAGTACTGTCCAGTTCTGGGCCCTACACTACAAGAAGGATGTGGAAAAATTGGAGAGTTCAGCGGAGGGCAACAAAAATGATTAGGGGCTGGAGCACATAACTTATGAGGAGAGGCTGAGGGAACTGAGATTGTTTAGTCTGCGGAAGAGAAGAATGAGGGGGGATTTGATAGCTGCTTTCAACTACCTGAAAGGGGGTTCCAAAGAGGATGGATCTAGACTGTTCTCAGTGGTGGCAGATGACAGAACAAAGAGTAACGGTCTCAAGTTGCAGTGGGGGAGGTTTAGGTTGGATATTAGGAAAAACTTTTTCACTCAGAGTAGTGAAGCACTGGAATGGGTTACCTAGGGAGGTGATGGAATCTCTTTCCTTAGAGGTTTTTAAGGTCAGGCTTGACAAAGCCCTGGCTGGGATGATTTAGTTGGGAATTGGTCCTGCTTTGAGCAGGGGGTTGGACTAGATGACCTCCTGAGGTCCTTTCCAACCCTGATATTCTATGATTCTATATTGTGTCCTCCATCCTTGCTTCCTCCTTAAGGTCTCTATGGAATACCATATTAATCAAGAGATCCACCTACCAGTGGTTTACCCAAAGTCTCATGCCTCCAGAGAGACCAGCCTATGTACACTCAACATCAGAAGGGCTCTTGCCTTCTACTATAACAGGACTAAGATCTTTCAGGCCTCTCCGAGTTTATTTGTTCCATTTGCAGAGGGGATGAAGGGATACCCTATTTCCACTCAAAGACTGTCAATGTAGGTTTTGGGCTGCACTTTAACCTGTTATGACTCTGTTGGGATGCACCTCCCTGACAGAGTGACAGCCCGCTCACAAGAGGCCATACCACATCTAGAGTTCTACTGTAAGACCTTCCCATAACAGTATGTAGTACTGCAGTATGTAGGACTGCAACTAGGTCTTCCGTCCATACCTTTGCCAAGTCCTATTGCATTTTACTAGATGATACTATCTCCAAACTGTCTTGGACTTGCGTCCTCAACGCCCTCCTCCTCGTTGATTTATTGCTTGGGCATCTCCTGCAGTGGAGCATCCATAGGGATGCGTACTCGAAGAAAAAGGAGAGGTTACTTAATTTACAGTAACTTAAGTTCTTCAAGATGTTGTGTCCCTATGAGTGCTCCACCTCCTTCCCTTCTGCTTTTCAGTCAAGAAAGAACTGAGGGGCAGCGGGCCTGCACCTCCTTATATGCGCTTGTTTGGAGGCACAGGGTACTGCTCTGTGCAGGCCCATGGATGCTGCTCATGCTCTGCATTCTCCAGTTGAGAGCACACTGTGCCCACATCCTATGGTGAAGCACCCACAGGGACAAAACATCTCTAAGAACTCAAGTTACTGTAAGTTAAGTAACCTCTCCTTCCCCTGATGGCTGTACCAAGTGAAGTCCTCTTTAAGGTGAGTTTGGGGCTCTATAGAAACTCTGTCAACTGAAGTGATACACTGAATGTGTGTCACCTTTGTGCCCTGGCCCCACACAACTGCTGATGAAGGCCTTTCAGATTTGAGGCAGTGTTGTTGGGCTGCAGAGTGCTTGATTTATTTTTTAACCTTAATTTTATATTAATATGACGTTGCACTTTTTAAAGTATGCTGCTGAGTGTGAATATAATGTAACTAAAATATGCTTCATGCAAAAGGTCTCTTGTAAGGTATCATTACAAAGCTTATAATCTACTGAGTGTGGTCATCCTATTTGTATAAATGTATCACTCTTGTATCTGAAACTAGAAATATAAAATATAACTCTGAGGGCCTATTGTAATTATGCAAAGTATGGGCCATTAATGGTGGTTTGGAATCTTGATGGCTCCCATTAACCAGGACAATTGTCTGCAGATGGCTCTGTTTTACTTGTAAGCAGGGCCGGCTTTAGGCCGATTCCCTCAATTCCCGTGAATCGGGCCCCGCGCCTCAGAGGGCCCCGCAGTGTCCGGAAGAGGGGCCCCACAAGGTAAGGCCCCGGAAGATGACTGCTGCCAAGGAAGGACCCTCCGCCAAAGTGCTGCTGGAAACAGCGGCAACCAATTGAGTTGCCTCTGAATTGCCGCCGCTATATTTGGCGGCAGCTCAATCGCTACCACTGTCTTCGGCAGCATTTCGGCGGCAGCTCTTTCGAATCAGGCCCCGCACATCCTAAAGCTGGCCCTGCTTGTGAGTCTTCCTGTATACCTGTGTGCTTGCAAGTGGGTAATGAAGTCTTACAGTGACGTGATCATGTCACCTGAACTGGAATCCATCTTTAACCTGGTGCTTTTCCATTGAGAGGGGAGTGGGGGGAACCCAGAGGGACAAAGGATTCCCACCTTACGCAAAAGATATATAAGTGGGTGGAACAGAGAGAAGGGGAGTCATCATGAGAAATCCCCTAGCTACCACCTGAGCTGGAACAAAGGCTGTACCAGGGGAAAGGATTGTGCCCAGACTAGGAAGGCACCCAGTCTGTGAAAGAAAGTTATTGAAACATCTCTGAGGGTGAGATTTTATCTGTATTCAGTTTTATTACTGTATTAGACTTAGATTTGCATGTTTTGTTTTACTTTACCTGGTAATTCACTTTGTTCTGTCTGTTACTCCTTGGAACCACTTTAATTCTACTTTATGTATTTAATAAAATCACTTTTTACTTATTAATTAACCCAGAGTGTGCATTAATACCTGGGGGGGGGGCAAACAGCTGTGCATATCTGTCTATCAGTGTTATAGAGGGCGAGCAATTTGAGTTTACCCTGTATAAGCTTTATACAGGGTAAAATGGATTTGTTTGGGGTTTGGGACTCCATTGGGAGTTGGGCATTTGAGTGTTAAAGACAGGAACACTTCTGTAAGTTGCTTTCAGTGAAGTTTGCAGCTTTTGGGGCATGTGGTTCAGACCCTGGGTCTGTGTTGGAACAGATGGGCGTGTCTGGCTCAGCAAGATGAGGTGCTGGAGTCCTGGGAAAGCAGGAGCAGTAGTAGTCTTGGCACGTCAGTTGGCAGTTCCCAAGGGGGTTTCTGTGACCCAACCCGTCACAATTAAGACTAGGGTTTTTGTTTTTATTTTATTTATTTTGCAAGAAATATGAGTGAACTACAGCTGCAGAGACCTTTCCAGAATGCAGTGTTTTTTAAAGCTGCCTTGAGACACTCTGTGTGCCAACCTGTAGTGCAGCATAAATAGGGCACATTATTTTCAAATGACTTGGCTCCTTGACATTATTTCAATTTGGTTAGATCTGGGATTCAATAAGATGTAGGGTTCATAATCAGGTCCAGTTTCTGAAAATCATTTCAGAACAGAGTCATGCAGTACCTGTAACACTGTGTTCAGATCTGGGCAAATCTACTGGAAAGGTATAGTCACAGAGTGAGTTCAGAGAGAAATGAATGTGAACAAGAGGCTGGAGGGACTGATTTATAGAGAAATATAAAAGTGCTAGCTAGGTATAGCTCAGCTAAGCAATAACTGTGGGGAGAGCATAAATCTGCAAAGAGCTGAGGGGTAAAATAAAGAGGGAGATGAATTCTTTAGAATGAAAGAGAACTACAATTAATGGAATGAAAATCTGAAAAGGAATAGGCTGAAATCAAGAAAAATGTCTTGATAGTGAAATGTGTGACTAGAAAATCCTTGCTGGGAAGTTGTGAAAGTCACATCCTTGGATACATTGAAAATGGTATTGGACAAAACACCTCCATCCTGAATGACCCAATAGGTCTCCATTTCTAATTTCTATGATGCTATGAAGATTTTTTAAAAGTCTCAAACTAATGGGCTGATAATTTAATAGTCAGACATGTGAGTTGGAGCGGGAGGAAGGAATATTTAGAAATTAGTTTACTTCCAAAGAAACATCAGTTGACAAAGTTGTGTAACTGTAACTATTAATAAATAGGCTAACAACCCTTTGTAAAAAGTTTTCATGTGGTTTCTCTTTGAACAGAGGGCCCAATGCAGACAGGGCTGAGCTATTTTACTGACTGAAAGTAGCTGTAATACAGAACTATAGAAATACCTTAACTGACCTTTCCAGCCTCTTCTAACACAAGAGTGTAGTGTAGGCAATAGATTCTCCAGTGTTTTATCCAGTCCAGAGTTTACACAAGTGATGAGACTTCCATCACTTCCTTTGAGAGGCTGTTCCAGGATCCCAGAGTCCTTAGTGTTCCACAATGCATTGCAGTCTCTCAATGCTTAGTTTACATCTCTTCAGCCAATTTGCAATCATAGTATGCTTCACTTCCCATCTTACACTATTCAGTGGTGGGGTTGCCATTCCCTGTTACACAGCTGCTGTATTCCACCCAAGAAGTGGCTGAAATTCCAGAGGGGGTGAACTGGTTTATATGTTTGCAAATCACTTCCCCCTTGCCTGGAAGTTATTCAGGTGGTTAATGGGCTCAATTTGGTTTTATCCAGTTCTCTCCAAATATGTCCCAAAAGGAAGCTGCCAAGTATGATACAGAGTTCCGAACAAAATAAAACCTATCATGAATAAATAAGCTACAGCACTTTCCTTTAGTTACTGGAAAACTACTGGTGGTATATGGATTAGGACTGAAGTCAGAATTTATCACTGGTGTATCAGGCCAGGCCTGTTGCAGTTTAGGGTTTCTTGCGGTTAAAAATGTAAGAATGGCCATACTGTGTCAGACAAATGGACCATCTAGCCAGTCTCCTGTCTTCCACCAGTGGCTGATGCCAGATGCTTCAGAGGGAATGAATAGAACAGGGCTAATTATCAAGTGATCTATCCCCTGTCATCCAGTCCCAGCTTCTGGCTGTCGGAGAGTTAGGGATACTTGGAGCATGAGGTTGTGTCCTTGACCATCTTGGCAAATAGCCATTGATGGACCTGTTCTCCATAAACTGATCTAGTTCTTTTTTGAAACCCATTATACTTTTGGCCTTCACAACATCCCCTGGCAACAAGTTCCATAGGTTGACTGTGCATTGTGTGAAGAAGTACTTAATTTTGTTTTAAACCTGCTACCTATTAATTTCATTGGGTGATCTCTACTTCTTGTGTTATGTGAAGGGGTAAATAACACTTTTCTATTCACTTTGTCCACGCCATTCATAATTTTATAGTCCTCTCCACTTAGTATCTTCTCTTAGTCATCTCCTTTCTAAGCTGACAGTCCCAGTCTTTTTAATCTCTCCTCATATGTTTCATACCTATAATAATTTTTGTTGCCTTTCTCTGTACCTTTTCCATTTCTAATGTATCTTTTTTGAGATGGGGTGACCAGAATTGCACTCAGTATTCAAGGTGTGGGTGTACCATGAATTTATATCAAGTATTTTGTCTTACTGTGTATACCTTTTCTAATGGCTCCTATTGTTCTGTTAGCTTTTTTGCATGCCACTGCACATTGAGTGGATGTTTTCAAAGAACCATCCACAATAATGCCAAGATCTCTTTGCATGGGAACAGCTCATTTAGACCCATCATTTTCTAAGTATAGTAGGGATTATGTTTTCCAATGTACATTACATTGCACTTATCAACATTGATTTGCATCTGCCCTTTTGTTGCCAAGTCACCCAGTTCTGCGAAATCCCTTTGTATCTCTTTGCAGTCAGCTTTGGACGTAACTATCTTGAGTAATTTAGTACCATCTACAAACTTTGCCACCTGACTGTTTGCCCCCTTTTCCAGATAATTTATGAATATGTTGAAAAGCACTGGTTCCAAAATAGATCCTTGGGGAACCTCATTAGTTACTGAATGAAAACTGAACATTTATTCCTACCTTTGTTTTCTATCATTGAACCAGTTACTGATCCATGAGAAGACCTTTCCTCTTATTCCGTGACTGCTTAGTTTGCTTAAGAGCCTTTGGTGAGGGACCTTGTCAAAGGCTTTCCGAAGGCTACTGTGAAATGACACTAGTATTGGTTGTGATGTTGATAAACTGACTCTAGTGTCAGCTTGTAGATGAATTAGGATCTAAATGTAACCTACATTGGTGGAATGACACTACTCCAGGCCTCAGTGAGCATGTGTATGATAGTGGATTAAAGTCATGTACAACCCTATTCTATAAACAAAATGCATCCCTTGGGCAAATTCATCTTCCTAATTCATAATGTGGATTTTCTCTTGCATATTCTCCACTCATTCTGGGTGCAGTAATGCCAGCGGGAGCTCCACAAGTGCAGAATATGCACTAGAGATACATAATGAAAATCCTAGAGGAGATTTCTGCCTTTGATTGGAATTCATGCATCCATCTCTGACGCAATGAGATTCTGGGTGAATTAGCGCACTGACTGCCATCCCTAGTTCTGCCTGGAGCCTCCTCTCTCTTCCATCCCCAACCCCAGTCCATCAAACTGCATGATTTCTCCATGGTTTTAAAATACAGAAATCTGTTGGTCTTCAGAATGCTTTTGGAACACTGGAAAGAGCATGTGCTGTGGTGGTGTTTGTGAAACAATGCTTTCTGTGAATTTTGAAGCCTAAATCTTAGGACTGTAAGAACATTTCTTCTTGCAAATTGTCCCCTTTCCCTTTGTCAGTCTGTCACTACCACTGATGTCAATTGTCAGGAATAGTGATTATATCAGTTAAACAGCATCAAATAGTTTTTCTGTAAAACTCTAATAGGGGCATTGATACCTCTATGTGCATTTGCAGGACTAGTGCCTCTTTATCAGATATTTCTTTTACCAAATCATTCAAACTTACCTTCACATTTTCTGTCTGTTGGTTTTGGTTTTTTTCCCCCTCCACCGGTGGACCCCCCATCCCCAACAAAGTGTCCTGTTATTTTCTTCATTTCATCTGGTCACCCTGGTGGCTGGTGTGAATCCATCAAGGAGTGATGGTAGTCGTGAAAGGTTATTTGACTGTGGGGAACAGGCTGGACTCCTTAACTGTACATTTGCAGTGCTTATTATGTTTGGGTTTATTTGAAGGCATAGAAGTGTTGTAAAGAGTGTTTTCTAACATTTTCGAACATCAAAACATACTATCAACCTTAACTCTTTTTTTAAAAATGATTTGTATATGTGAGTAAATTAGAACAGTTCTACAAAAGTCTGTTCTGAAAACATTCATTTAAAATCACAGAGACGCATCTGGGAAAAGTAACCTTTAGTTTATAGTTTTAATAACATGACTGCTTTTCAGTGTAATAAAAATTACACCATATTATGCCATAATTTTTTTGTCAGATTTAATCTGTTCATTGATTTATGAACATGAAACTTAAAGGGCTTATTCAGAAAGGCCACGATTCAGTGGCCCAGACCTATAAGCCTATAGAATCATACAGCTGGAAGGGACCTCGAGAAGTCATCAAGTGCAACCTTCTGCCCTGTGGCAGGACCAAGTAAACCTAGACCATCCCTGACAGGTGTTTGGCCAACATGTTTTTAAAAACCTCCAACAATGGGGATTCTACAACATCCCTTGCAAGCCTATTCTAGAGCTTAACTACCCTTCTAGATAGTTTTTCCTAATATCTAACCTAAATCTCTCTTGCTGCAAATTAAGTCCTTTACTTCTTGTCCTACCTTCAGTGGATGTGGAGAACAATTGATCCCTGTGCTCTTTGTAGCAGCCCTTAATATATTTGAAGACTGTTATCAGGTTCACACTCCGTTTTCTTCAGTTAAACATGCCCAGTGTTTTAACCTTTCCTCAGACATCAATTTTTCTAAACTTTTTATCATCTTTGTTTCTTTCCTCTGGACTATCTCCAATTTGTCCACATCTTTCCTTAAGTGTGGCACTCAGAATTAGACAGAGTACTCCCGGTAAAGTCTTGCCAGTGCTGAGTGGAGTGGGACAATTACCTCCTGTGTCTTGCATACAACGCTCCTATTAATTTACCCAGAATAATAGCCTTTTTTGCAGTTGCCTCACGTGACTGACTCATATTCAATTTATGATTCACTATAACCCTCAGATACTTTTCGATAGTACTACCAACAACTAGTTTTCCCCCATTTCGCAGTTGTACATTTGATTTTTTTTTTTTTTACTTCCTGAGTAAAGTACTTTGCACTTACATTTATTGAATTTCATCTAGTTGATTTCAGACCAATTCTCCAATTTGTCAGGGACATTTTGAATTCTATTCCTGTCCTCCAAAGAGTTTACAACCCCTCCAAGCTTTGTGACATCCACAATTGTATAAGCATGCTCTCTGTCATTAACAAAATTTTTGAATAGTACCAGACACAGGACTGTCCCCTGAGGGACCCCATTAAATATACCCTCCTAGTTTGACAGCAAACCATTGATGACTACTCTTTGAGTATGGTTTATCAACCAGTGTGCACCCACCTTATAGTAACTTCATCTAGACCACATTTCCTTAGTTTGCTTATGAGAATGTCATATGGGATTGTGTCAAAGCCTTAGTAAAATCAAGGTGTATCACATTTGCTGCTCCCCCCCATACCAACTAGGCCAGTAACCCTGTTAAGAAGGAAGTTGGTCTGGCACAATTTGTTCTTGATAAATCCATGCTGGCATTCCTTATAACCATATTATCCTCCAGGTGCTTACAAACTGATTGTTTAATAATTTGTTCCAGTATCTTTACAAGTACAAAGTTATTTTGGTTTCTTATTCCTGTTCCTCTTTGTTCCCCTTTTTAAAGATAGGTGCTATATTTGCCCTTCTCCAGTCATCTGGCACTTCACTCATCCTCTAGGCATTCTCAAAGATAAATGCCAACAGTTCCGAGATAGTTTCAGCTAGTTCCTGAAGTATCCTAGTATGAATTTCATCAGGCTTGACCACATTTCACTTATCTAAATATTCTTTAACTTGATCTTTCCCTGTTTTGGCTTGCATTCCGTTCCCTCTTGTTAATATTAATTATGTTGAGTACCTGGTCACCATTACCTTTTTTAGTGATGACTGAAGCAAAATAGGTATTAAACACCTCAGCTTTCTTGATGTCATCAGTTATTAGCTCTCCTTCCCCAGTAAGCAGAGGACCTATGGTTTCCTTCATCTTACTCTTGCTCCTAATGTATTTAAGAACCTCTTATTGTCTTTTATGTCATTTGCTAGATGTAACGCATTTTGTGCTTTAGTCTTTCTGATTTTGTCCCTATATGCTTGTGCTATTATTTGTACTCCTTAGCAATTTGTCCGTTTCTACATTTTGCAGGATTTCTTTTTCATTTTCCAGTTATTAAAGCGCTCCTGATGGAGCCATATTAGCCTCATACATCTTTCCTTCACATAAGGATAATTTGTAGTTGTGCTTTTAATATTGTCTCCTTGAGATACTGCCAACTCTCCTGAACTCCGTTATCCCTTACATTTTCTTCCCATGGGACTTTTCCTACCAGTTCTCAGAGTTAGTTAATATCTGATTTTTAAGTCCAGTGTCCTTATTCTGCAACTCTCACTGTTTCCTTTCCTTAGAATAATTAAATCTATCATTTCATGATGACTTTCACCCATATTGCCTTCCACTTTGATTTGCTACTTGTTCCTCCCATTTGTCAAAACCAAGCTTAAAATGGCTGCCCCTCTTGGTTACTTCTTCCGATTTCTGGAACAAAAAGTTGTCCCCAATACATTCCAAGGACTAAGTGAAAATTGTGTGTTGCCATATTACTTTTCCAACAGATGTCTGGGTAGTTAAAGACCCCCATTACTATCAGGTCCTGTTTTGGATATTTGTTATAATCCACTCATGAGATTTATCCCACCAAGTCTCTCTGATGCCTATTAAGTCATAATTCAGCTTATGTATGAGTGCTTCCAGTTCTTACTGGTAATCCCTCATACTCCTTGCATTTATCTAAGAGATTTCAGAGGTTGAGCAGACTCCTGCACTGATTTCTCTCTCGTTGCTCCTATGACCCTATTGTAATTTTCCATGTCCCTCAGCCCCCAACATCTAACCCTCAGTTCAGGTCACTCTTTTTATATTTACCTGTGGGCTTTTGTCGTCTCCTCCTTTTGAACCCAGTTTAAAGTCAATGCATGAAGATACTCTTCCCCTTCTTGGTTAAGTGTACCCCATCTCTTCCCAGCAGACTGTCTTAATGGAACAGCATCCCATGGTGGAGGAAGCCAAAGCCCAGTCATGCATTCATCTCCTGGATGCACATATCCCTGCTAGAGTCCTGATCCTCAACAGAGAGGATGGACAGCAACTTAAATGCTTGCTTGACCACAGACCAAAATTTAGAACAAGGTTTGGGTTCAGATTTCAACCACTCCATAACGTCGACATGAGTTCAGATTTGGGGTTCCAGTATGGTTCATTAGTGGCCCTATGTGCAAGATTTGGATGAGGGTTTGCGGGTGAATTTTGAAAACAATCCCCCCCACCCCCCAAGTTTAGAGTAGACATTTTGTCTCCAGTCTTAACTATATGGTTATCCCAGTGGGTTTACTGCAACTGAAAGAGATGGGGAGTCCTTCTTACTTTGGGTGAGAAATTTCTGGCAATACTGGTAGCCTTAGGGTTTTTTTTCTGTAGTAAAAGCTGACAGTTAAATTCATACCATATATTTGTGTGCAAGAGAGCAGCTAGTAAAAAAGATACCCAAGGAGAAAATAATCCTACTGTAGCTGAACTGATTTTTTTCTTTGTCTCTGATTTTTTTAAATCAATTTAATCCCAACTCCATTCTAGTGCCCTTCTGTGCCAAATGTGCTGGAGTGTTCACAGATGTATGCAGAGCAAAGGCTCTGTTTATGAAAGCATTTAGTATGTGCCTAAGACCATCCCTAAGCATTTCCTTAGGTGCTGGTTTGACTAGAGAGACTTTCTTGAGTTGGGGCCAGAGAGAGGTGCTTTCTATGGATCACCGACATAACTATTAGGGAAGAGATTTACAGAAAATTATACCTTTTCCATAGGTTTTTGAGTCTTCCTAAAGAATGTAAAAGAAATTTGTATCCTAACCAAAGAGTTTCTATAGGATGGTTTAAAATGATTTTGGAAAGAATTGGATAAGGAATTATTTCCTTTTGGTTTTCTACAAAGCTCTAGTAGGTGTTTCATCGGTGTTAAAGATTCTATAGCAGTTTTCCATGTGGGAGTGTTAATGATATGCACCATTTTTAAAAAAAAAAGCATAATGGGGAAGAATGGGAATGGGGGCTGAACTCAAATTAAACTCTCATTGAAATATCTGTATGTTACATTGAGATGTTGTGAGCTCTGATTGTATTTGATCGGTGAGCAGTTAATATACAATATATAGTTTTAGCAGACTTTAAGAAGCCATCTCTCCCTTAAGATAAAATAAAGGATTGATAGGGAAGTCCTTTTAAGGCAAGCACTGTTATGCAGCATGCTTTTTAGGTGATCTGCTTTGTTAAAGCATCTTTCTGTGTTGATAGATCTAGTCTTTGCACTAGTAGCACAGACTAAAGAGATGGTATTTGTGTTTGAAGGCCTTAGTTAAGTACTCACTTCACTACTTGTGTCCATCCACAATATTAAAATCTTTGACTTTTTTTTGCAGTATTGTTAATTGTTTCTGAACCAAACCCTAAGTCTTAATGACACAAGAACAGTTTCTTCTGTGTCCCTTTGGTAACAAGTGCTGCTGTCACAATTACAATGATTCAGGTCCATGCTCGGGGAAATGGCTTCCTTCTGAGCTTTCCCACGCCACTCGTGAACAGACTGGTGCACAAATGACTGTTAATTATCTCCATTCTTATCAGGATAAGAGGAGACTTTATCCAACACTCGAATACACAGCATGTTACCACAGATACACTGTTTACACAAAAAACAAGGAGATCTCAAACTTATTATTTCCTTCTGGTTTCCTTATCACCTTAGAGAGCAATTAGTTATGAAATAGTCACCTTTAGATTACCAGTGCTCCTGCACCTAAGATGATTAGAACCCCAAAACAATCAGCTAATAGTCATGCAATCTCCTGCTACTGCACAGGTAACTAGAAAATTATGCTGCAGCAACACATGGTGGAAAAACACCACTACTGGTACAGTTTGAGTCATACACAGACACCTAGCACAGCACAGGGAGATGTTCTTCCCCAGAGAGGCTGTGAAAGTGCACAGAAGAGTAAATAAAAGTAATGGAACCTCTTTAAGATTAAACTGGAAGCTGGGGTAAACAATAAATAGATTAAGTGTTTACCACTTAGCACTTCCTTGGTACTGCAATCTGTGATTGGAAGGAAATGCCAAACAGTCCAGGGGAGGTAATTATAGTGGGATAAAAATGGCTAAAGGATGAGCAGGAAAGTTACTCAGTGATGACAATTTTCATCACATGAAAGTAAATATATTAATATCCACTGACACTAGAAATAGCCACTTCTGTCAGTACGGGTTGTTGAATCTGGATTGCCACCCTCTGTTAGAGAACATCTTGAAATATAAAGAAATTAAGTAGGATTAGGTCCCCTCTTCTGTGTCTCACAGAGAAAAGAGAAGTTTGACATCAGTCTAAAATGCTCTGCAGACCACAGGAGTGGCATTTTTCATCAGAAGTTGAAGAATTTGAAGTTTAAAATGAACTGAGCTGCTTAATGTATTTTAATTGTAAATAGTGGTAAAAGTTCACCCTTCTCCAGAAAACCTATTTTGGGGGGTGATGGAAGGGGAAGAATTTGCCACTTTAAAAAGAACAGAATTCTAACATGTATGTGGTTCCCCAGGAAGCAAACAGCTACCCTTGCTTTCCAAGAATTCCCCTCTTTATGCCATCCTGTGTGGCCTATGACCTGAAGCTTTTAAGAGGCCCCAGAACTCCTCATATAGCCCTGCCCTCCTGTTGGTTTTACTGGAGAGTTTTAGAGCAGTATGTAGATCCTCTTAAACCAACAAACATCTTCAGGTGCGAGTCTGGGAGGGTGTATGTGTGTGTGGAATGTACCATTAAAGAAGGCACTTTTTTTGTTTGTTTGTTTATTTAAATCATGGGGCAAGCTTGCACAGTACTGATGTAAGAGGTAAACACTGAGACTGCAGATTTCTGTGGTTGGGAACTTACTGTCGTCATCTTCATACTTTTTCGGTTCTCTTGTTATCAGCTCTGAACTTGTGTTTACCTTTCTCCCAGTTTACCGTAGGCCTCTTACCTCTCACCTTTCTCTTTCATGCTCATCCCTTCCCATTCAATGGCTGTTTTCCCTCCACAAGAGACTGGGCTTCTGGCATCAAACATTAATAATAATTTTGTGGCATCTTTCCCAGTGGAAGGGTCTGGGACATTCAGTGGTGATGATCACAGAAGAGTTGATTTTGTTCATATGTACCCAGATCTTGGATTAGTTGTCACGTGGAAGGTTGAATCATCCTCTGAGTTAAACCTGTGCCATTCTCCTAGCATATTAACTGGCAGTTGGATGAAGCAACATGCACTTTAGACATTAGTCATCTTCTGAAACAATGTTACCTTGTGGCAATGTACGGATGTAGTCATCTGCAAGCTTTGTGGTGACCAGGATTTCAATTGATTGGCCATTGCTGACTAGTTTATATTTATCCTTGATAGATTAAAAATATCAAACAAGATTTTTTCTCAGTAATTTGAATCCTGTTTAATAATTATACATCTTTTCCAATGGAATGTACCAAGCAATGAAATGCTGTAACATAAAACTGCCCAGCTTCTTTTTGTGGAATCTGCTTAATAAAAAGACAACAGTGCATGAAAATAACCTTTTCTGTTTGCCATTTACTAAGTGTTTGGTCAAAAGCAAAGGGTACAGTGGCTGTGTTTATATGGTGCCATTTAATTATGAAGGGCAGTAAGACATTTTATGAGCTTTATGAGCTGTACATTTCATTCTGAATGGTAAGTCAGGCTGATATAAACAGACGTCAGTTCAGCTTGTAAACGGAATTCATAGTAGAAGTATGATCAAGCATCAATGCAGTATGAGTACTTGATATCACCACTTTAATTTTTCCAGCTGGGGGAAAAAATCCTTATAATCTAAAGATTTTGAATTTTGTCCAATGTCATACTTCAAACATACCGAAGCACAATTCACAGGAATACCAGTCAGCAAATGGGGATGTATTTAATAAGATACCTATCTGTATAGGTAGGTGAAGAATAAAATAGATGGATTTTCATTAGCTCTTATAATTAATTCAATAGAATTTTAGAATTGAATCTTGCTTTGCCAGACTCATTAAAGGTTTAATCCTGAGAGATACTGAGCACTTGCAATGGGAGTCAACTTTCTAACTGCTAGAACAGGGGTGAGCAAAGTACAACCTGGGGGCCGCATCCGGCCCTCAAGCTCTTGCTGGAGAGTGGAGTCGCGGGCTTGCTCTGCGCGGTTGCTAGAAACAGCGGCATGTCCCTCCTCTGGCTCCTATGTGTAGGGGAAGCCAGGGGGCTCCTCATGCTGCCACCAACAAACGGGGACAATGGGAGCTGCAGCAGGGGTGCCTGCGGACGGGGAAACATGCAGAGCTGCCTGGCTTCACCTCCGTGTAGGAGCCAGAAAGGGGACATGCCACTGCTTCCGGCAGCCGCTTGAAGTAAGTGCTACCTGGAGCCTGCATCTCTGACCAGCTCTCATGCCCCAACCCCTTTTCCCAGCCCTGATCCTCCTCCTGCTCTCCAAACCCCTTGGTCTCACCCTCCTGCACCCCAGAGTCCTCAGCCCCCCACTCACACCCCAGTCCAGAGACCCCTCCTGCACCCTGAACTCCTCATTTCTGGCCCCACCCCAGAGCCTGCACCCCCAGCTGGAGCCCTCACCCCCTCCCACACCCAGCCCCCCAATTTCATGAACATTCATGGCCCACCATACAATTTCCATACCCAGATGTGGCCCTTGGGCCAAAAAGTTTGCCCACCCCTGTGCTAGATGATGGGGAAAAATTTAATGGTCTAAACAAAAATTGCATTATTGGCACTGGATAGGGTGGAAATGAGGGAAGTTGATTAGGTGTATATCAGACATAATGGCTTCCAAGTAGAGCTGGGTGAATAATTTTTACTTTTGCTGGCTGTTCTGAAAAATAATAATAAGAAGATTTCGTTCAACCCAACCTGAACACTTTCAGGTTTTTTGTTGAATTGAAAAAGTTGACAAATTTCCTTTCGGGTAGAATGAAATGTTTTGTTTCTGGGCTTTTTAAAATCTCTTAAATAAAAATAAAGGACTAGAGTCTCAAAAGAGGAGGTTACCCAGCAGCCCAGTGATTGGGGCACTCCCCTGGGATGTGGGAGACCCAGGTTCAAGGTCCTTCTCTAGAGCAGCAACTTCAATCCAGGTCTCCCACTTCCCAGGTGAGTGCCCTAACCACCAGACTGCTGGGTACTCTGAGGAGGGTCTCATTGTCTCCTGTTAAAGTTGTTCCACTTGCATTATTTATACTTTGGAGCAGGGACTTCAATTTGGGTCTCCTCCAATCCAGATGAGTCCCCTAATCTCTGGGCTACAGAGTCTCGCTCTCCCCCAATTCAAGTATGTTCAATAAAACAAATGAGAGACTCACCTCAGAAGTGTAGTACAGTAGGCCCGTGTAAGAAAAGCAATTGCACCTGTACTGACCAGGATACAATTGCAAGGGAGGGCACGCCTCATGCGCAGGGCATAAAGGGCCAAATTCTGCACTCCCGAGTCAGTCAAAACACTCAGTAAAGCTTTTGAGAATTTTGCTTGAGTAGGTACCGCAAGAAGCAGCTCGAACTGCTCTAAACAGAATACCACACAAGAGGGATAATTGATCTCTTCTTATTGGGTTTGCGAGTGTTTCCTAGCTGAGCTGTAAAAGCAAGAGCAAACTTGAGCTACAGTGTTGCATTGTTTCTTGAGCCCAAGACATGTCGTAGAGAGAAAACCAGGACACTTGGTGGTCATATTAAGAATTCTTTTGCTCTGTTTTCTAATACGTGAAACTCCTCAGAGCTGATACTAATATAGTGCTGTCTTCTGAGTGTATTTTCCTTAAAAGCCCTCCTTTTGCTACCTGCTCGGTCAGCAAGTGAATTTAATATTTTTGAACCAGCCGAAAGAATCAGGGTGGTGTGAAGTCTTCAACTTCATTCTCAGACTGGTGTCTTTGCTATACAGTGTGTTTTAGATATCAGTTGTGGTGATGAAGAATTGGATAGTACCTATGGAGCTAGAACCTTCTACTGTGCATTCTGTATCACTGTTGATTGGTAGCCTGACCTTTTGTATTTGTACTGAGCAATTATGGCAGACAAACTTATCTGCTTAAAACAAAAATTGGCTGATGAATCCTGTCTGCCTATGTTCCAAAGGGGTGTAAAATAGACAACTGAAATCAAAATCATGTAGTGAAAGTGCTTGGATAGACATTGTTCCACTGAAGACTTGGGGGTTTTGTTTTTGTACATTACATAAAAGATTGTATAGGAAAAAAAAGATACACTACACAAACCACTATAGAATGAGATAAAGGAAAACCTTTTCTAGGGTTCAAGGATCAGTGAATTGAGTGAAAGTGTATAAATTGCACTGAACTTTGGCTAAGATTAAGGTCACATTCAGCTCTCATTATCTATCAAACAAAACAAAAGCCCCAAACTTGAGAAGACTTATGCACATGCTGAACTTTATATAACCTGAGTAGTCCTACTGAAGTTTCTAGGACAACTTGCAGTATGTAAAGTATGTGAATACGTTTTTTTGGGTCTGTTATCTAAGGATGTAACCCATGAATCATAGAAGATTAGGGCTGGAAGAGACCTCAGGAGGTCATCTAGTCCAACCCCCTGCTCAAAGCAGGACCAACCCTGACAAAATCGTCCCAGCCTAGGGTGACCAGATGTCCCGATTTTATAGGGACAGTCCTGACAGTTGAGGCTTTTTCTTATATGGAAGCCTATTACCCCCCCAATCCCCATCCCGATTTTTCACACTTGCTGTCTGGTCAACCTATCCCAGCCAGGGCTTTGTCAAGCTGGGCCTTAAAAAACCTCTAAGGATGGAGATTCCACCACCTCCCTAGGTAACCCATTCCAGTGCTTCACCACCCTCCTAGTGAAATAGTGTTTCCTAATATCCAACCTAGACCTCCCCCACTGCAACTTGAGACCATTGCTCCTTGTTCTGTCAACAAGGGGGAGGGTCCCATAGACCGGGCTCCAGCCCAAGCCTGGATATCTACACTGCAATTTTATAGCCTTGCGGCCCAAGCTATGCAAGCCTGAGCCATCTGACACAGGCCAGTTGCAGGTGTTTTATTGCAGTGTAGACATACCCAGAAGGTCCTGAGTCTGCAACAGGATCTCCTCATATGGATCTTTATACCTTTGCTGCGTCCCATTAAAGTCAGTGTCTAAAACTGGAAATGATCTTCTCTTGTCACACCTAGTGTGCACTTGTGCCATGAATTTTCTCATGATGGTTACTACATAGAATTTAGAGACATCACACAGAGCCATTGCGTCATGAATGTACCATTTTGATGGTTATATGTCAAATGCCTGTGGAGTATTGAAGAGGTAATGAAGCTACCAATTTAGCTTATGCAATACAAAATGGACTGCAAAATGCTGCTCTCTCAGCATGACCTGCCTGTTTTCCCTAGAGTTTCAAAGGTAGCTGGAATTTAAAGGGGTAAACACCGGTCCCACCAACTGCTTCATGACACCTGGCCACCATGTTCATCATTGCTCTGGAGGCAGCCTGCTTGCTTTTAATTAAGTCTTTCATACAAAACTGAGGGGGAAGTCTGAATGTATGGAGAACGTTGTTCTGTTTGTACCGAGACTTGTTTGTCTACTTTAAAAAGCAGTTTCCAGTAGATCAGATGTTTCCCTCAAAAGGGTTTTCTCTCACCCTGGGTTCTGTCAAGTGTGATGTTTGCAGAAGATGAATTTGATTTCTTTACTGCTCCATTTGAACTAGAAAAAGACAAGACCAGATAAAATAATGGCTCATATGTGAGAACCAGTAATAGGCTTTAATGGCAATATCTGTAAATCTCTCCAGAATATGAAGTTGTAGTAGATACAACAGTTTTAGTTTTTACCCAGATGTTATATTGCACTTATTTTCAGGGCTGTCATTTATTCTTTTTTTGAGTGCACTGCTTTGCTCTGTTGTTCTATTTGGTTAGGAGTTCTTATTACATGATGGGTATTTTGTATGAAATATATGGATTATGGACCAGATCCACAGCTGGTGTCAACGAACATAGCCATTGAAGTCGATGGTATTTCACTGATTTACACCAGAGACGGACAGGTCCTATATTTCTTTACTCAAACTGAAATCAAATAGCTTTTTCTTATGGCTTATTTTTAGGTGGCCAGAGTCAGTGGCTATGCCTATGAAATAAAGTAGGTTTGTGAGTTTGTCTGCTTACTAGTGTTGGCAACTGGGAGTTAGGACTCCTGGGCTCTATTCATAGCTCTGCCTCTGACTTGATATGTATCAAGTTGCTTTGACTTCTCTGTAACTTATTTTTTTCTGTCTGCATAATATATACAGTGGTAGCTCATGAGGAGTTGCAAGGCATAATTCATTTCTGCTCTTGCATTATCCTGTGCCCAGTGCCCAAAGATGGTATGTAGGTGAAAGGTAGTATTATTCAGTTATATAAATCCTTAAACTTCTTGTAATGTTATGTTCACCTCATAATAATCCACTTTGTGGCTTAGAGTTCATTGTACATAGCAGAAAATTTGGTTCAAGTGGGAACATTTCAGTTACATCAACGGCCCAATACATTAAGACATGAAGGAGAGGGATAAATGACATTCTGCAATACACATCACAATCACCGATACAACTGTTCAGAGTTCTCTGAAGCCCTTTCCAGAGGGAAGTTACCAATAACTACATAGCATCCCCCCACTTATCTGCTTCTACTCTACTAGCTAATAGCCTTGGGCTATCTAATACAGGTATGAAGAAATCTAGGGTGACCATATTTCCCTATGCTGAATATGGAACACCTGGTAAAATTACTTGTATTCAAGTGAGTTCAATGGCAACCAATCAGAACTATGCAGTACAAACATTCAAATTAATATCAAGTTGACTGAGCCTCTGTTAAAAAGAAATACTGCAGAGTTGGATTATTTTTATTTACCTTCTTATCTTTAAGGCTTTAGGGTTCACACGGGGAGGGGTGACACACACACCCCTATCCGCCCCTACACCCACCCACATGGGGAGAGATTACACACACACGCTCCCATACCTCTGTCTTGCACGGGGGGTGTGGGAAGGAGACCAACCAACCTGACCCTCCCTGCCCAGTGCTTTCGGCCCTCCATGCCTGGCTGGGCCCTGGGGATGGGCTTGCCTTTCCTGGGACACCTCTACCCCGCTATAACGCAGTCGTGGGGAGCCAAAAATCCCTACTGCGTTATAGCTGAAACCCCATTATATCAGGGTAGGGGTGGCAGGGCCCGGCGGTGATTTAAAGAGCTCCGATATCCAGCCACTGCGGGGAGCCTAGACCCTTTAAAGCGCCGCCGGAGCCCCGCTGCTACTGCGCTATATGCGAACCCATGTTATATCAGGTCGTGTTATAGCGGGGTAGAGGTGTAACTGGTGCAGCATCTTCCCAAGGCAACACATGGTCGTGGGGGGGTGGTGTGTGCATGCAACGTCACATGCCCCCATCTCCAGATTTCTGCCAGCGTTCACACCAGAATGTGGTGGTCAGCAGCCTTTCGGCCCTGTGCGGGAGGGAGGTAAGGGGTGAGAGCTACTTCCAGCTGCAGGGGAGGATGAGGAGAGAAAGGGATGAGCTGGCCTGTGTCATTGCAGAGCTTATCTCTGCTCTCTCCCTCTGTCCCCTCTTTGGCTGGAAGCAGCTCGTCCCTTCCTGCCTGCACAGTGTTGAAAGGCACCTAACACCTCCAGGCTGCTGCTGGCCATCGACATAACCCAAGTGCCTTTTGTACTGCAGCTACAATGCAGGCAGGAAGGGGTTAAGCCCTAAGGATGCATTGTGCACCAGGTCCCAGGGAACCTGACTGCAGGGGGTTCAGTGAACCGGACAGAGAGGTGGCTCAGCAGGGGAGTATCCCTACAGGCAGGAGCAGCCCTGTGCTCCCTGGGGGCAGGATCCGGCGTGCAGGGTGAAGAGGGCACTAAGCCCCTACCCTGGGGGCTGTTGTGGAGCCTGCAGGTTTGGGGCACAAACAGGCTTGAAATTGCTCCTCCTCTCACCAAACTCCAGAGCTTAGCTAAGGGGAGGAGAGGCTTCCCTGTGCCAGTGCTATGTGGGGCTTTGGCACATGCAGGGCTCGGCTCCTCCTGGCCAGTGCCCCGGGCTGAAGGGTCTTGGGCTTTCCCAGGGCATCAGTCCAGGCTGTGGGGGAAGGAAGGAGCCTGCCAGCCAGGTTGTTGGTGAGCTGAGCACTCTGACCAGGGGCTGGGTCTCCATACGGCCCTGGGAGCAGGCTTCACCCCACTGGGTGGGGGAGGGGTGATATGGAGGAGCAGCAGGGCTGGGAGGGGCGACGTGGCAAAGCAGGGAGAGGACGGCGAGAGGGGGGAACACGTAAAGGGCCAATGGGTGGGCAGCGGAGGCAACACATAACCGGCCGCCTGTCGCCTGCCTGCACTCACCAGCCATCTCAGTGTGCAGCCAGTGCAGTCTGGAAATGGGACGGGGTGGGGCCCTGCTGGCCGAGAGTCGGCACGCAGTGAGGGCTGCGCTGACTGACTAGCAGAGGGAATGGCCAGTGCCGCAGCTTCACCTCACCACCATCCTTGCACACCGACCTCCATCAGCCACTGGACCCCCCCACTCACCACTGGTGGGCAGGCAGCTGGGCAGCAGGGATCCAGCCACCAGCAGGACCTCCCAGTACTGGGGTGGGGGGGGTGGAGGGAGACACAGAAAATATAGGACAATTTCCTGTTTCCCACCTGAAGGAGGGGTTAAATATGGGACTGTCCCTTTAAAAACAGGACATACTTTAAGGTCAGAAGGGACCATCATGATCAGCTAGTCTGACCTCCTGCACTTTGCAGGCCACAGAATCTGACACATCCACTCCTATAATAGACCCCTAACCTCTGGCTGAGTTATTGAAGTCTTAAATCATGACTTAAAGACTTCAAGTTACAGAGGATCCACCATTTACACTAATTTAAACCTGCAAGTGTCCCATGCCCCACACTGCAGAGGAAGGCCAACAGAGGAAGGCCCACAATACCATACTCCCCTCCTATTCCCCCTCCTCAGCCCCCATCCAAGGGAGGGAAAAAAAGCTTTGTGAGGCTGAAATACCTCTTTCCACCTGGGTTGATTTTTTATCTTTTTTTTAACCTGGTCATGTGCTGCTTTATGTTAAAGCCAGTGATAGTACAGTTGATGGGTGTTGTATACCATATGATGATGCTAGTAACATGAGGAAGTAGTTTTTAAAATAATGCTTTCATACATACAAGAATACATAGTGTTGACTTATTTCCTATGGACTAGGTAGATGGGAGCTGTACCTAAACACGTCAGTTGCCTAAGTTAATTAAACAAGATTTGAGTTAAATAAGATTTGAGTTATCTATCCTCATTGCTGGTAGAATTCAAGTACGAGTATAATAAGTACAGGGAACTACAAGGGAATAGGGCAGATAAATAGGCGAATTAATAATTCTTAGTTGGCTTGGTAGAACTCTGGTAATCACATCCTACAGTGATTTTTTTATAGCAGGTTTGCCTCATAATTCCCCAGGGTGCAATTACTACAAAGCATGATTCTTCTTGTCAAGCCTATAGTGCATTTTAAGATTTCAAAGAACCAGGCAGCAGTAGTAACGGCTCTGTGGTTCCATGCAATCTGAACAAGGTTGGGTAACAACTCAAATATATTATCTTAGGAACCACCTTGTGACTTGTATATACAAAGGCAGAAATCTGAAGATAAGCACTAGAGACCTGGCTTGATGGTGTATACAGAACACTTGTTCTCATTGTCAAAGGGACAGTTTTGCTACCTTAAGTTTCTACATAATAATTGAAAAACGCCTCTGACTATATCTGTGTTTTCAGTGTCCTCCCTCTCATCTAGCTGCAATAGCTCCTGTTAGTAGCCTGTCAATTTTTTTATAAACATGAATTCCCAAAAGTTTGCCTAATTCTTTTAAAAATTTGTCAGTTCCTCAAACAATGGACCAATGAGAAACTCGCCTGGTTGCTTGAATGTCACTTACAAACTAAATTACTTCATTTGGGAAACATGTTTGCCTTTCCCAACCTGATCCTTTCACGTGAGCTGGATTTAAACTCCAGGTCACTTGTTTTTTTGGGGTTTTTTTTATAGCACAGATGAGGCAAATGAAGTTGTAATTGTAATTCTTATGTGAACTAACCTAATCCTTGCAGCTGATTCAGTAACTGAGCTGTGATAACATTCTGTATATCTGTCTGGTAAACAAGTCCTTGAAAGCTTCCCAAATGCTAGCATGCAGGCTTATTGAGGGAGAGCTCTTTGCAGAGACACCCTTAAAAAAAAGGCGGGCATAACAAAAATCCAAGCATTTACAAGCAGTATTTTGGATATGTATGGAAATAGAGCCTCAGTGGGGTTGAAACTCCTAAGTCTGTATTGGTTATTTGTGCTAGTTCTCCTCATTCCTGTACCATTATAGATCTTTTAGCTGAAGAGACCCCATGTCAAACATTTTCCAGAGTATTAGTGGGGGGAGAAACCGGCAGTAGAAGGGAATAACTACAGCACATCAGTAGATTTGGAGTGGGAATTTCAAAGTCAACTAAGTTACTTAGGAGCTTTTGAAAATTCCATCCTTTGTACATCTAGCTGGATTTTACCTACCTTAAAGTGATTGGGCCCAAATCCCTGATACATTGAAGTAGCTTTGCAGCCCTCCGCCAGTGCAAAGCTTTCCAAAGTTGTTTTAACTAGCTACTGAATTATTTCCCCCAGTATATAGGGGGAGTCTTTGTGTAGTGTACAGCTAGCATAGCAGCTGCTAAGCCACTTCTTCCAGTGGAGGGGGGTATGGGCAGAGTAAAGGGGCCATTGGACAGAATCCCTTATCCCTAGCTGACCCTGGCAGTTGGAACAGCGTTTGGGGGCTGCTGGAAGCCGGCATATAGAAGAGCAGCCTCCATGCTGTTCTAATTTATAGCTGGGGACAGGATGGGGATCAAGACCGCCTGGGATTTGTGGGTCACAAAAGAAGCTTAATGTCATTTTTGCATACCCCTTCCTAAATTGCACAAAGAACTCCTTGGCCATAGGCCAGGATATGGACCATTATACACCATTAAGCAACATTATCTGAGCTTCGAATATTTAATTGACATGACTTTTAAAATAAATAAATATAAATTTCCCAATAGATAATTATACAATTGTCCATGGATCTCAAAGTACTTCACAAACATTAATGAATCAAGCTACACAACATGTGGAAATAATATCCGCAAGGTTCTCTTCACAGAGTAACTCCTAAATTCCAGCAGATGCCTGAGGCTCATTCACAAACCTCACAGCTCAACAGAGGGCCTGAGCCATCGTGAGGAGGCCATGTGCCTACATGCTACATCTGGATCCCCAGTTCCCTACCCCCATTGCTCCCTCTAGATATATACACACACATAACACTATTTGGTATTTTATAGAGCAATGGGTATATATACATATTTATTAAATGCATTTATATACCGATTACATTATAGTGTTGTATAATAATCAACTATATAGATGTATGCAATTCACTATTAGCAAAGCCATGATGAAGTTATGCAGATTGTCCCTGAAGAGTGCTGATAAAACCTTTACTTCATACCACATTGCCATGCATTCTGCATATGCCGCATACTTTGCAGAACCACTGAGACTGTAGGAGTCTCAGTGGATTGTAATCACTGACCTAATTGCTGTCTCTCCTCTCTAGGTGAGGGCATCTGAGTCAGGGAGGGTTCCCTCAGCTCCCTTTGTTAGTGAACAGTAACACCTTAGAAGTCACATGTGCAGACCACATTTTGGATACTTGTTGAAAGAGCCTATTAATCCAGATACTTACTGTCACGTTTCATCACAGCTCTATACTCCACTTTTATTTCCATTTACAACATTGCTATGGTGATCATTTTCCTGGCTAATGTCAACCACATGACCACTCTCTTTAGCTTCTTCCACTGGCTTCTCCTCTTCCACTGCTTCCCACCCAAATGACTTGTCTTCACTTCCATGACCTATCCCTGGCCTACATATAATTACTTATACATTATTGTATCCACATCCTACCTCTGCTCTGCCAAGGATGTCATTCTTGATTGCCCATTTTTCAAATTTTCCAACAAACACCTTTGTACCTCCTCTGGTGTTGAAGAGCAGCTCCTAATAAGAACCCACAAAACCACCATATTGTCTTCCTTCAAACACCTCCTTAAAACTCTCCTCTTACCACGATGCCATGAAAAACTCTCCGCTATAGTTGGGCAGCTGATATGCTGTGACCACGCTCTTCATAATCATTTCATCATTACTTTAT
The DNA here is from genome assembly GCF_016161935.1 of Mauremys reevesii. NCBI lineage: Eukaryota > Metazoa > Chordata > Testudines > Geoemydidae > Mauremys > Mauremys reevesii. Next base: position 100,605,425 of record NC_052626.1, on the reverse strand, counting down.
GCTCCCATCATCTGTTTGTTCTATTGACCTGTTGTTTCTTGTCTTACACCAGGATTGTTAGCTCTCTAAGACAGGGACATCTTTTTGTCCTGCTTGTGCAATCCCTAGCATCATATGGTTCTGCCTTGGAGGCCCCAGTCACCACTGCAATACAAGTAATTAAATAATAGAAACAAATGCGGTACTGATTGGACAACTTGGAATCTCCTCTTTACAACAGTTTTTGGCACCCACCTCAAGATATGGGACCATAAATCTGTCATAGGTCAAGGACTCTTGACCAGTCTGTATTTCGGGCTAGTGTAACTTTGGAGAATCCATTCTGTATTTTGAGGAAAAGGAGGCCTTCTAGGTGGTAATTATTTAAAAAAAAAACAACAACTATCCATTTGAAGCTACTCAGAGTGCAGGTGAGGAAGGCAAAGGTGCCTAATAAAAGCAATATAATTTCAGTGTCATTTCAGAATCATCATTTCTGTGATGTGATTTTTGTGTGTGAATGAGAGAGAAAGTTAATTGAATAAAATTGCTGAATAATCTATTCAATGACTTGTAACATTTTTAATACATTGGGGAAATAAATCAGTTATCAGCACAGCTCCGAGTGCTGGTTGAATAATTTACAAAATATCAAATATTTTAAAAGGTCTGAAAAATACTTTAAATAATACTAACTGTATTCATTAATGTTATTTTTCCCTCTCGTGTGCCTGTCTATGTATACATGTATACATCTTTCCTAAAACAGCAAATACTTTTTAAAAAAGAGAACGTACAAGAAACATTTAAAGTTGGCCATCAAACTGATGCTTTCATTACAATTTATTTGTTTAAAAAAAAAAGAGAGAGATAGAGCCTCATGGCATTTCTCATGGATGTAACAGAGTTTTACAAATACATAAACCCTACTGCTTATTAGTTTACAGCATACACAATTTGAAAAATTGTTGGCATATTCAGGGACTCCAGCAGTGTTTGACAAATGACCTTTCTAACATCTTCATTATTTTCTTTCATCTTACCCTTTATAAAATTTTCTTTCCTCCTATAGTGCTAAGAACACTGTGTTCAGTAATACACTGTTCTATAGAATCATAGAAATGTAGGACTGGAAGGGAATTTGATACTTCACTGAGTCCAGTCCCCTGCACTGAGGCAGGTCTAAGTGTTATCTAGACCATCCCTGAGAAGTGTTTCTCTATCCTGTTCTTAAAAACCTCCAATGATGGAGATTCCTTGGCAATTTGTTCCAGTGCTCAACTACCTTGACAGCTAGGAAGTCTTTCCTAAAGTCTAACCTAATTCTCCCTTGTAGCAGTTTAAGCCCATTACTTCTTGTCCTGTCCTCAGTGGATAAGGAGAACCACTTATCACCCTCCTCCTTATAACAACTTTTTATGTACTTGAAGACTAGTAACACATTTTTTTTCAATCTTTCCTTGTAGGTCATGTTTCTAGACCTTTCATCATTTTTGTTGCTCTCCTCTGGGCTTTGTCCAGTTTGCCCACATCTTTCCCAAAGTGTGGTGTCCAGAACTGGACACAGTACTTATCAATTGAGGCTGAGTAGAGTGGAAGAATTACTTCACATATCTTACTTACAACATTGCTGCTAATTCAGCCCAGAATGTTGTTCACTTTTTTGCAATAATGTTCTATTGTTAACTCATATTTAGTTTGTGATCCACTATAACCCCAGATTCTTTTCTGCAGTACTCCTTCCTAGACAGTCATTTCTCATTTTTTCTTTAAGCAATTGATTATTCCTTTCTAAGTGCAGTACTTTGCATTTGTCGTTATTGAATTTCATCCTGTTATTTCACACCATTTCTCCAGTTTGTCAAGATCATTTTGAATTCTAATCCTGTCCTCCAAAACACTTGGCAATCCATCCCGACTTTGTATCTTTCTAAAAATTTATAAGTGTATTCTCTTTGCAATTATCCAAATCATTTATGAAGATATTGACTAGAACCTGATCCAGGGCAGATCCCTGCAAGACCCCACTTGATAGGCCCTTCCAGCTTGACTTTGGACCATTGATAACTATGATTTTTCAACCGGTTGTGCACCCACTTTATAATAGTTTCATCTAGGCTATATTTCCCTAGTTTGCTTATGAGAAGGTCATGTGAGATAGTATCAAAAGCCTTACTAAAGTTGAGATATGTCACATCTACCACTTCCCCACTATCCACAAGGCTTGTTACCCTGTCAAAAAAGGATATTAGGTTGATTTGACATGATTTGTTCTTGACAAATCCATGTTCATAGTTACTTATCACCTTATTATCTTTTGGGTGCTTACAAATTGATTTGATTATTTGCTCCATTATCTTTCTAGGTAACAAAAATTGCTGACTGGACTATAATTCCCTGGGTTGTCCTTATTCCCCTTTTAATAGATGGGTACTATATTTGCCCTTTTCCAGTCCTTTGGGATCTCTCCAGTCCTCTACGAATTCTGAAAGATAATCGCTAATGCCTTTGCCTTTTCAGTCTGCAACAGGCAAAAAGAACCTTGAGAATAGGAGCTAATTTAATGACTTCAATGGGGTTTAAGCATGTGCGTTAAGTGCTTTACTGAATCAGGACCTCTACTTTTTCAGCTGTGAGCTCTTCTCTTTCCCCCTAGCCCTGAGCTCTAGGATTATGTCTACAATGCAGCTAGGACTGGGCAGACAGACTCTCCTACTGGGACTGGAGCTAGCACACTAGAAATAGTAGTGTGGACATTACAGCTTGGGCTCTCAAGCCCACCCACCCCCTAGGCTTGAGATCCAGGGCTGCTGCCCACGCTGCAAGGTCCACACTGCTATTTGTAGCATGCTAGCATGAGTCTGTCTTCCTGGGCTGAGGGGGCTCACTCCCAACTGCAGCGTAGACATTACCCAGTAGTCCCTTCCTTCCATGGTGGAGTTTTTGGTGGAGCACAAGAGAAAATGTCATCTTACTAGCTGAAGTGTCGTCTTCTTGTCAGCTCCCTGAATGGTGCCCACCATGAAAGCACTGCCCACCAGGCTGTGTCTCAGCAAGGACCTGAAAATTGCAAACCTTTGTCTCTAAACTAGAAATGGTTCAGCTGTAATGTTCAGAGCTGGGCCTAAACTTCCTCAAAATTCAGGAGTGTCTAGAATGTGGGATTTTGTTTTGGACCCTCTCTAAATTTGACTATTCAAGAGTTTTGTTGTAGGGGTTATGTAGTTTTTGTTTTTTAAATAGGATCTAAAGTTTGTTTTTTGCATTAGGGACACTGCAAACTGTTCTATATGTAAAATATGATGAGGTTTCATCTGTGCTATATTTAACTGTGGGGATGTATTCATGTTCTGCTTGTTTAGCTTGGGTCTTAAATGCTGAATTTTCTCAAGATGTTGCAATGTTAAATTACATTTCAAAATGCACTTTTCAAATTTGTTTTCCATATACAATGAGCAATCTTATTTCTCGGTAGAATGACTCCTTTTAAAGAAACCCAATAGTAATGTCTACATGAGACGGCATGGTGTCTTGCTTTAACATGATGCATCAATGGTGTCTTGCAAAATGGCACTTTCCCATGTAGATAGTGGACTCCTATAAATTTCAAGGTGAGGTACATAAAAGTAATTTTACATAACTAGTTACAACAGACTAGGAAATGGCTATAATTTTGAAGTTCATAATGTATTTCTTTCTTAACATATATTAGCCTTGCTCATTTTTTTCAGCCAGGCAGATGGTGGAGTTTGTGTCTTTAGCTTAGCTGACAAGTACCCAAATATTGTCTGCTTAGAATTTTCCCTGCCTAGTCCAAAAGGCTTCAATCTTTTCTTATTTGGTTTGTGTTTTTTTGGGTCTCCTACAAGGCCTGAAGGCTGCTTCTCCTACAGAAAAGTGCCTTTTGACAGTATATGTGACAAATCCCAGGTGTGGCCAAAGACTGTTGCCCTGACAATTAGCTGTTGATGAATCAGACTTGTTGTCAAGGCAACAGTCTTCAGCTCTGACTGGAAAATGCTGAGCTGAGGCCAGAGCCTTCAGGTAAAGAGAGGCTTCCATGAGCTTTCCTAATGCACTTGTCTCTTTCAAACCTTAATTTCTCTTGGCCTGCACTACAGAACAAACAGAACCCAGAACTAAGGGGAAATAAGACAGCAAAGGGAAACGCCAGACTGTACACTGCAAGCAAGAGCTAGAAGTGTGTGTGCTCACCACAGTACAGTAATGTGTGGTTTATATGATTGTACAAATGGGACCTGCTGCGTCTTCAAGTGTGGATGCAGGAGGAGGATAAAGGATACACAGAGTGCCATCTGGTGCTCTGCAAGAGAACTGCAACATCTTACTATCAAATCAGAGAAAATGTATTGTCAAAGAAATAACACCATCCTCGACCATTAACATTGCACTAAGAATAACTTGAGATGCAACACAAAGACTGTACAGTAACATCAGGAAAGGGAGTTATTTAAGAACAGTCATGACTGATCCCCATGGGAGCTTCTCTAGCCTCTGCAGGGCAGTTGGCATCTTGTAAAGAAAAATGTGCTCTATTGTTGGGTGTTCATATTTATGTACACAGCATCAGAGTTATGCATAGTGCTCTACAGGCAATTAGAAAATGACTGGTCCCTGCCCCAAAGGCCTTACTGGCTTGGGGCTAAATTTTGGACCCCAGCCTCAGCACTGAGGGTGAAAACTTGTGTGTATAACACATGTGCCTGTGCTTTCCATATACAAAGGTGGGCACATACCCTTTAACTAGCCTAGGACCAGCATATGCACCAATGGTAGAATTTGCATTTGCAAAACCCACTGTGATCAAAGGGCTTTGTAGCTGAGAATTCTAACACATGTGTGAGTACAGGTTTTCAGCTACTTGAAGTGTCTGAACAAACATATGTCTGTACTATGCAAAGTTCAGGTGTGTGTGTGTGTGTGTGTGTGTACATACATATATGTGGGGTTTGGTAAACTCTGGAGAACTTTCGTATATGGCCCATAATGTACTGATCTGACTTGATAAAGTCAATAAACTTAACACGGTTGCCATAATTTATATTCAAGGAAAATTTCCCTACCATTACCCTACAACCCATAGCTATGGTGGATATGGCTCTTCTATTCCAATGCTTCCCTATGTGGGTGATGCTACTTGCTGTTTTCCAAAGTGGAGTTCCAGTTTTGTAACCATTCTGGAGTTCTAGATGACTTCTGATATGCTGACTCATTTTGGACAGTCCTTACCTCCACATAGGGAAATTTGGGGCTACAAAAAGGGCTAGAGGAGATGGTGGTGAAATACTTCAGCTTTCTCAGAGAATAAAGTACCTCTTCTTTTTCTATTTGAGGAGCTCACACTTTTGGATAAAAACAATAACTTTTGGTTAGATGGAGATTGTTGAAAGGGGCATGTAAGACTATAATAGCTTAGAAAATAACCAGTTGTGAGCATACCTGAGCTCAAAATAGATGTTTTAAAAATCACACACCAGCTATTGAACATCATAGACAATGACACGCTGATTCTAGGCTGCCATACGGGAGCTTCAGGTGCAGGTTTAATATTCAGTGAACATATTCAGTGAACAGATTCAGAGATTGGTCCACATTTAAAAATGTTGCACAATATTATCTGTGCATTATGGCACATAGTTTGAAAGGGTCTCTCAAAGTGCTGTGGAACCAGATACAGCGCAGTCCAGGATGCTACTGTTCAAGGACAGGCCACTTGACCCTTATGCATCTCGATGAGAGAAGCCCCATCACACATTTTGATGTACCTTGAATGTTCCCTCTAACCAGCATTATCCCATTGCAAAGCACCATGAATAGTCTGTAAAAACACAGTATCATGTGCTTACATATCAAGGATGTAGCACAAACCATGCAAAAATACATGAGTCTGCAAAAAGCCAGTGCAAGCATCATAAATCAAATAGGTTTGGAAGTTGTGTGGACTTGGATTTTATTTTTATAGATGAGTCATATTATTTGAATGATACCTGCTTCCCTCCAAAATGGAAATGTAATCCTAATGTTGGATACTGGCCTTTCCCAACCATTTCAGGGTTTTTTTCAGTTGGTTGTTTTCTTTTACTTCACCCAGTCAGAGCTTTCAAGCTGCCCTTTTCTTTCACCCAAAAGTGGCATCCTTTAAACAGGGGTGGGATGTGATTAACATTTTCAGCATCCTGGTCCAGGCTACACCTCCTTTCTAGAGTGTCCTTTTCACATCACCAGCCCTCTATAAAACAGCATTGTTTAATGTAGACTTGGATAGTTTCTTCTTCCTCTTCTATACAACAAGGGACAGGGCTCAGCTGCCCCTCCCTTGCCCACCAAAGAAGGTATGCTGTGAGTTTAGGGTCTGGGGAGGAATGGAGAGTGGGCACAACAGCAAAATGGGCAGGTGGGCTAGGGCAACCCTCCAGGGAATCCTAGGTGTAGCACCAGCTATGGGGAATCACTGGTAGCGCAGATGCAATGGAGTCATTCTGCAAGGAAGCGTAGAGGAACCAGAAAGAGCCAGATCTCATACTTAGGCAATCCACCAGATTTAGCAGCAGGTCCCGTGGCCTTTTCCACAAGGGACAATCTCCCCTGCACCATTGGAATTAAAGCAGAAGGACTTCCATGAGGGATTTATAGAGATTTCCTTTCCTGAGTTCCCTTTGTTGTCTTTAACATGAGAGGGGAGGATCTGGGCCATAAAAACTTGCTAATACTTGTAAATTGTATTAAATGAGCTAAGCAATGACTGTACCCTTCGCAAGTTTGCAGATGACACTAAACTGGGAGGAATGGTTGTTACGCTGGAGGGTAGGGATAGGATACAGAAGGACCTAGACAAATTAGAGGATTGGGCCAAAAGAAATATGATGAGGTTCAACAAGGACAAGTGCAGAGTCCTGCATTTAGGACAGAAGAATCCCATGCACTGCTATAGACTAGGGACCGAATGGCTGGGCAGCAGTTCTGCAGAAAGGGACCTAGGGGTTATGGTGGACGAAAAGCTGAATATGAGTCAACAGTGTGCCCTTGTTGCCAAGAAGGCTAATGGCATTTTGGGTTGTATAAGTAGGGGCATTTCCAGCAGATCGAGGGATGTGATCATTCCCCTCTATTCAGCACTGGTGAGGCCTCATTTGGAGTACTGTGTCCAGTTTTGGGCCCCACACTACAAGAAGGATGTGGATAAATTGGAGAGAGTCCAGCGGAGGGCCACAAAAATGATTAGGGGGCTGGAGCACATGACTTATGAGGAGAGGCTGAGGGAACTGGGATTGTTTAGCCTGCAGAAGAGAAGAATGAGGGGGGATTTGATAGCTGCTTTCAACTACCTGAAAGGAGGTTCCAAAGAGGATGGATCTAGACTGTTCTCAGTGGTAGAAGATGACAGAACAAGGAGTAATGGTCTCAAGTTGCAGAGGGGGAGGTTTAGGTTGGACATTAGGAAAAACTTTTTCACTAGTAGGGTGGCGAAGCAGTGGAATGGGTTACCTAGGGAGGTGGTGGAATCTCCTTCCTTAGAGGTTTTTAAGGTCAGGCTTGACAAAGCCCTGGCTGGGATGATTTAGTTGGGGATTGGTCCTGCTTTGAGCAGGGGGTTGGACTAGATGACCTCCTGAGGTCCCTTCCAACCCTGAGATTCTGTGATTCTATGGGCTTCTTCCTGCTTGGTTCTGGGTATCCTCCTTTCCCAGTGAAGATGAGGGGAGTGGATAGTTAAGGGTTAAAGTCTCTTTTACCTGTAAAGGGTTAAGAAGCTCAGGGTACGTCTACACTACGGGACTATTCTGAATTTGCATAAACCGGTTTTGTAAAACAGATTGTATAAAATCGAGTGCGCGCGGCCACACTAAACACATTAAATCGGTGGTGTGCGTCCACGGTCCGAGGCTAGCATCGACTTCTGGAGTGTTGCACTGTGGGTAGCTATTCCGTAGCTATCCCATAGTTCCCGCAGCCTCCCCCGCCCCTTGGAATTTCCGGGTTGAGATCCCAGTGCCTGATGGGGCAAAAATCATTGTCGCGGGTGGTTCTGGGTAAATGTCGTCAGTCACTCCTTCCTCTGGGAAAGCAATGGCAGACAAGCATTTCGCGCCTTTTTTCCCTGGATTGCCCTGGCAGATGCCATAGCATGGCAATCATGGAGCCTGTTTTGCCTTTTGTGACTTTCACCGTATGTGTACTAGATGCCGCTGACAGAGGCGATTCAGCAGCGCTACACAGCAGCATGCTTTTGCTTTTGCATGACAGCAGAGATGGTTATCAGCCATACTGTACCATCTACCAATCCATAAATTGGTAAAAAGATGAGCATGGCTACCAGTCGTTTTTGCTGGTCATTTGCTGCTGTCATTTGCTGGTCATTTGCTGCTGTCATAAGTGCCCCTGGCTGCTCTTAGCCAGGGGCGCAAAAGCCAAAATTGGGAATGACTCCCAGAGTCAATCCCTCCTTTTTGGTATCTAAAAATAGAATCAGTCCTGCCTAGAATATGGGCAAGTGTACTAGAGAACCACTGTATCAGAGAGCACAGCTGCTCTGTGTCAGATCCTGCAGAAATTATGAGCTGTATGCTATTCACAGGAGGTGCTCCTGCAACAACCCCACCTGTTGAATCCGTTCTTCCCCCAGCCTTCCTGGGCTACCGTAGCATTGTCCCCCCACTTGTGTGATGAAGTAATAAAGAATGCAGGAATAAGACACAGTGACTTGTTAGTGAGAAATGAGTGGAAGGCAGCCTCCAGCTGCTATGATAGTCCAGACAGGACAGTAAGGAGTGTGGAGCAGAGGAGCCCAGCATCCCTCTGCTAGTCCAGGGACAATTGAATCTTTTTTTTACACATGAAGGGTGGGGGCTGACAGAGCTCAGCCCCCTGTTGCTATGACGATGATGGTTATCAGCCATACTGTACCATCTACCATGAAAAATTAGGGCCAGGCACCCTTGATCGACCTAACGGATGCTAGTCTGCATGGTTACCAGTCCTTTTGCACTGCCCCATGTGCCAATAGGCTGATGACGAGGACGGATACCAGTCATATTGCACCATCAGCCACCCATGGCAGGGGGGAGCAAGGATGTTGGTGTTGAGTGCTGCAGCATCGGGTCTATCTGCAGCATTCAGTAAAGATATGGTGACATGTTAAAGAGTCAAGAGAGGATTGTTTTCCCTTTCACTTCTGGGGGTGGGTGGGGGGGTGCGTAAATTGCCGAGCTATGCCCTGACCCACCGCGGACACTGTGTTTGACCCTAGAAGCATTTGGAGCTCAGTCAAGAATGCAAATACTTTTCGGAGACTGCAGGAACTGTGGGATAGCTTGAGTCCTCCAGTCCATGAGCGTCCATTTGATTCTTGGGCTTTCCGTTACGTTTGTCACGCAGCAGTGCGCTGAGTCCCTGCTATGGCGTCTGTCTGGAGATTTTTTAAAAATGATTTTGAATTTCGTCTTCTGTAACGGAGCGCTGATAGAACAGATTTGCCTGCCCTTACAGCGATCACATCCGCACGGTCCATGCGGGAGCTCTTTCTTTATTTTGATTTTTAACTGCATCGCCACACGAGCTGATCTGAGCTCCACGCTAGGCAAACAGGAAATATTCAAAAGTTCGCGGGGCTTTTCCTGTCTACCTGGCCACTGCATCCGAGTTCAGATTGCTGTCCAGAGCGGTCAGTGGTGCACTGTGGGATACCGCCCGGAGGCCAATACCGTCGATCTGCGGCCACACTAACCCCAATCCGATATGGTAATGCCGATATTAGCGCTACTCCTCTCGTTAGGGAGGAGTACAGAAACCGGTTTAAAGAGCCCTTTATTCCGATATAAAGGGCCTCTTAGTGTGGACGGGTGTGGCGTTAAATTGGTTTTACGCTCCTAAAACCGGTTTAAACGCCTAGTGTAGACCAGGCTTCAGTAAACCTGGCTGACATCTGACCAGAGGACCAATGGGGGACAAGATACTTTCAAATCTGGGTGGAGGGAAGTCTTTTGTTTGTGCTCTTTGTTTTGGGTTCGTTCGCTTTCAGGACTGAGAGGGACGGGACATCAATCCAGGCTCTCCAAATCTTTCTGAATCAGTCTCTCATGTTTCAAACTTGTAAGTAACTAGCCAGGCAAGGCGTGTTAGTCTTATTTTTGTTCTCTCAACCTGTAAATGCTTCTTTTGCTGGAAGGATTTTTACCTCTGTTTTCTGTAACTTTGAACCTGAGGCTAGAGGGGGTTTCCTCTGGGCTATATGAATCTAAGTACCCTGTAAAGCATTTTCCATCCTGATTTTACAGAGATAATTTTTACCTTTTCTTCCTTTAATTAAAAGCTTTCTTTTTAAAGAACCTGATGGATATTAAAACAAGAAAAAAATCAAAGGGGATTGGGTCTGAACTCACCAGGGATTGGTGAGGGGGGATGTTAATTTCTCCTTGTTTTAAGATCCAAGGGGTTTGGATCTGTGTTCCCCAGGGAAGGTTTGGGGGGGACAGAAAGTGTGCCAGACACTGATTTCTGGCTGGTGGCAATGTTACCAGATCTAAGCTAGTAATTAAGCTTAGAAGTGTTCATGCAGGTCCCCACATTTGTACTCTAAAGTTCAAAGTGGGGAAAGAAACCTTGACAGGCATTCAGCACCGTGCCTTATTGGCTCTTTGCATCTTGCCATAGAATTTATCTTTAATGGGATATCCTGAAGCCAGAATAAAACGTAAGTGGCACCAAGCACTCCTGTGCTATCTGGAGGATTTTCCTGAGCACTATTTGTTCAGTTTTCATTTTGAGCCTCATCAAAAGCCCATTGAAAGTCTCCCATTGACTTCCCTGAGCTTTGGATCAGGCCCTTCATGTTTATTAGTTTATGCTCCTGGAGGAAAACCTTAAGAAAACCTAGTCCTCAATAAAATGTATAGTAAGAGGGGGGGATGTTGATATTACTGCAGCGTTCAATGGTAACAATAAAAAGAGAGATGTATTCAACAGTTTAACATCTGTTTGCCATTTTCAAACTTGTTTGATAGTGTGTTTGTAGCTAAAAAAACCCAGATCTATTTTTGTGGAATATGAAGCTCATACAGCACTTTAAGATACAGCTCACAAGCACTTTTATATTCCAATGGCAATTTAAGAAGCATTAGCCTTAATAAGGCAGGTTGAGATAGACATATAAATAGTCATAATTTACATTGAGTAATGTTTGTTTTCCAAATTCCATTTCAGTCATCCAGCTTTATTTATTTATTTCTCTTTCCATGTGGCTTTCTGTAGTGCTCATTACCTCTGCATTTGAATTTTGGTTGTAAATTGCTTCAGCAGGAAATCTTGTATGCGAAGAAAAATAAACATGTAAGATCTGTTGAGGCCTGGAATAACATGAACTGTGCAAGGCGGTAAGGTATCGTGTACTGTAATGGAGTAAGATACTTATAGATAAGTGGAAAGAAAAAAATTCTGAAATCCAGATTACACTTTAATGAGGCAATTGCCATGTCTGTACATTTTGGTTTTTCTGAAAATCCACACTGCAAGAATAGTAAGCGCTAGTCATAATGAGGAATGTAATTTGCAAAATTAGGATGCTAATTAGTCTGTTGCCATGAACGATCATGTGATGCTTCTTTTCGGTTACTGTTAAAAGCATTTGATTGTAAGAGTAGAGGGACTCAGTGTTCAAATATCTCTTATAATTAACAACCACACTTGGAAGTTTTTGATATATTTTTTTTAAGTCTAACCAAAATATATCCTACCCATTTTAGTTGAGACAAAATATCCTGCAGAAAAATGTATTTGTTTATTTCAGGTGTTTGGCACCCGTTCCCTACCAAACCAGAAGCTGCCGTGTATTTAATGAATGTTGCCAGTAAGCAGGCAATTACACACGTTAGTATTGCCAAAAGCTAGATCCACTTGCTGTCTTTCAAAACTCACCCAACCCTAAACCCATAATTAAGAGGGAAAAGTGGGAAAGGTGTTGGAGATTCAGTAAATGGCACACATCTCTTTGAGACTGTAGGGAATGGAAACCCTAACATGCTGTTAGTGGGTATTGACTTTCAACTGAGATATAGAATGGTTCTGATCACATAGCCATTTTAGATGTCATAATGCCCTTTTTAAGACTGTGGTTGTTAACATGGGTGTCCTGGCCAGTTATATCCAGGGCCGGCTCCAGACCCCAGCGCGCCAAGCGCGTGCTTGGGGCGGCATTTTGCTGGCAGGGCGACAGGCGGCTCCGGCGGACCTTCCGCAGTCATGCCTGCAGGAGGTCCACCGGAGCCGCAGGACCAGCGGACCTCCCGCAGGCATGACTGCGGAGGGTTCGCTGGTCCCGTGGCTCCGGTGGACCTCCCGCAGGCATGACTGCAGAAGGTCCGCCGGAGCCGCCTGCCGCCCTCCCAGTGCACCCTCCGCAGGCACGTCTGCAAGAGGTCCCCTGGAGCCGCAGGACCGGCAGCGCGCCCCCTGCAGCATGCCGCCGTGCTTGGGGTGGCCAAATTCCTAGAGCCGCCCCTGGTTATAGCTCAAGTAATTGCATTATTCTTAGCTAAATTGTTTCTGTGGTTGCAGCTGAGTATATATATACTTTGTGCATATATATAAATATGTAACTTTCTCTCAAGGATATTGAAGAATATTAAAAATTTTGCTAAGTACTGTTATCCCTATTTTACTGATGCACAAAGAGGTCATGACTTGGTCATGATCACTTGAGCCCTGGTTCTGCAGTCCACCCATATTCAGAAAAGCATTTCAGCACATGCTTACATCCCATTGTTCTTCACTTCATGTACTCAACCGTTACATAGTGTTTCCATGGTCTACAGGGCTGCAGTATGTCACCCCAGAGGTGGCTGCATTTCAGCAGTGGATGAAGTGATCCCTGTATATAGATTGTTAAACTGTTAGGAATGAAAGGTGCTATCTAAATTAAGGTAAGATACATCTAACGTGCATTTGATTATGTGAAATAATTCAGAAGACAAGAACAATAGTAGTTTTCAGAATCTACTGCCTTTCTTGTGACTATCTACAACTTAAGATTTGAATGTACCCTCTATGTAACAGGGTGGTTTGCCCATCATGGTATGTCTACACTGCAATTAAAAATCTGCAGCTGGCCCATGTCAGCTGACTCAGGCTCTTGGGGCTTGGGCTAAGGGGCTGTTTAATTGCGGTGTAGACAATCAGGCTTGGGCTGGAATCAGGCTCTAGGGCCCTGCAAGGTGGGGTCACAGAGCTCAGGCTGCAGCCTGATCCTGAATATCTACACTGCAATTAAATAGCCCCTTAGCCTGAGCCCTGTGAGCCTGAGTCAGCTGGCACAGTCTAGCCACGGGCAGGGCCGGCTCCAGACCCCAGCACGCCAAGCGCGCACTTGGGGTGGCGTCCGAGCGGGAGGGCGGCAGGCGGCTCCGGCGGACCTCCCGCAGGCATGCCTGTGGAAGGTCCGCTGGGACCGCGGCTCTGGTAGACCTCCCGCAGACGTGCTTGCGGAGGGGCCGCTGGTCCCGCGGCTCCGGTGGAGCATCCGTAGCCATGCCTGCGGGAGGTTCACCGGAGCCGCGGGGCCAGCGGACCCTCCACAGGCACGTCTGCGGGAGGTCCACTGGAGCCGCGGGACCGGCGACCACTAGAGCACCCCCCGCGGCGTGCCGCCCTGCTTGGGGTGGTGGAAATCCTAGAGCCGCCCCTGGCCACGGGTGTCTAACTGCAGTGTAGACATACCCTTCAGAGCTGGGGCTAGCCAATCCTGATTACAGAATGAGGCACACCTGGGTTAAATCAGGTAATTCCTTATAAAGGGCAGCAGTTTGCTGCAGTGAAAGGAGAAGCCCAAAAAGTTGTCAGTCTGCAGGGACTGATGAAAGGCTCCTGCAGGGAAGCCCCTGAGACCGTGGAAGTTGTTCCAGACAGAGAGTCCTGGGTGGAGGAAGAGAAATCGTATGCTGTGTGGATTTAGAAATGAACTTTGTTTTGGGATTTTGGGTGTTACTTGAAGTTTATTTTATATTTATAAACCTAGTCTCAAGGAAAGACATTTATGACTAAGAAAAGGTCAGAAGGGAAGTTTTATTTGAACAGTTCAAGAGGCAGGCTTCCTGTAGCATTTCTCTAGGTCATAAAGGGATGCATAGGAGATGGCCAGCTGGGTTAGGGTTACCATATGTCTGGGTTTTCCTGGACATGACCCTTTTTTTTGGTCCTCTGATTTTCATCCAGGCAAATTTTTGAAATATGACCAAATGCCTGTGATTTTTTCCTTGCTCGAACTTTTTCCAACATCAATTCTGGTAGAATTGCAATTCCCAGCATGCCAGCCACAATAGTGACACGTGTTTACTGATTTGCCACCCTTACTTGTGCGATGCTTCTGGCTGTTGAGTTGCTGAAAGGGATCTTGCTTGTACAGTACAACTTCAGGCATATATCTTGCAAAGACTTTCATGGCTACTTGATGAGCAATCAACCACTACTGAGAAAGATATGCTCTACAGAGAAATATGCATGGGCACAACAGGAAAGGACTCACTGAATGTAAAAAGGTACATTTAAATTTGATTTACATTTTATTTTTGAGGACATTACACTTTATTTATAAATGTTTGTCAAAGTAGAAAGGCATTGTACAGTAGAAACTGTACCCCCCTCCCTTTTCCAGCTCCCCCTCCTCCTGGCAGTGTCCTTTTAGTTGGGAATTTGAAATGTGCTAACCCTAGGCCAGTTACATGATACTCCTTACAAAACTGCCACTAATGTTAACACTGAAAGCAATGGGAGGTTTGTCTGAAAAAGGACTGCAAGTTCACTAGCTCTTCCTACACTAACAAAACATCTCTGCCCTGTACAGAAATAATCTATGGAGGAGCTTGAGATAGCCAGGGAAAGAACAGCCAAGCTCTTATACAGCTGTATTCTGCATTATTCTGTAAAATAGCCCTCGCATCCTCCTCCGCTTCCCTTAAAAAACAAACAAAAAACTCCACCCTAAGACATAACCTCAAATCTCTTTTTCAGCCTCACAGGGTCTGATTCTGCCAAGTTGGGACAAGAGATGGGGCTGTTTAATTGCTGTGTAGACAGTCAGAGAAAAAGCAATTCTGGCACAACCCATATCAGCCCCTGGAAATCCATGCGTGCCACTGACACTACTCCTGGAAGGGTTGAAGCCTGGGCAGACTTGTTTAGTTAAGGTAGTTTTGCAGAGTACAGGTGTTTTAATATCTTCATCTTGGCTTTTCTTTCCCTGGCATGCTCAAGCTCCTCTGTACTAGTGAGTTTTATACGTCTGGCCCTGCGGAGACTCTGAAGCAGGCTGTATTATCTCCTCTGCAGAGCCTCTACCCTGCTAGCATGGTTCTAAGGAAGCTATAATGCCAGGTGCCAAAGTGGAGTCTCAGAGCCTGTATAGGAGATGGCCATCTGGGTTAGGGTTACCATATGTCTGGGTTTTCCTGGACATGACTTTTTTTTGGTCCTCTGATTTTCATCCAGGCAAATTTTTGAAATATGACCAAATGCCTGTGATTTTTTCCTTGCTCGAACTTTTTCCAACATCAATTCTGGTAGAATACCCTGGCCTCCCACAGATCATGAGACAAACCCCACCTGCCTGGAGAGCCACAAAGGAACAGTCCAACATGATGGGGTGGGGGAGACACCGTGTTTTTATGAGATTCCCTGAATCATTTCCTGCTATTGTTTTGGGTTATGGCAGTGACCTTTGCTGGCTCACTGAGGAATAGCATTGACAGTTTTGCAGAAAGTGTCTTATCGTGCAGGTAACTATGGGCAAGTCTACACTACAGAGCTACATTGGCACAGCTGCAGCACATCTGGTGAAGACACACTATGCTGATGGGAGAGCATCTCCTGTCGACATAGCACTGGTGTTGACAGAGTGAAACTTGTGTTGCTTGGAGGGGGGTTCACACCCCTGAGCAATGTAAGTAAAATCGATTTTAAGCGGTAGTGTAGACCTGCCCTATTATTAAGTCTTCTAATGGGAGCAATAAGGACACTCTTGCTATCATGTTGTGCAATGTCAGGCTGTTGAGCACCTCAACTATTGGGAGAAAAATAGAAGAATTTGCAGCTCTAACAAAAAGTGTGAGTGAAATTAAAGAACTCCCTGGTCATCGGCTAAAACCCCATCTTTACACCACTGAACTATTATTTTTCTATCTCGATGTGGGTTTTTTGTAGATGAAATGAATATGCACATAGCACTGTATAGCATTATATATTAGAATCCTGTGATGATAGCATATGTACCATAGGCTGCAAAATAAAATTAAATATTTAGAAACAGCAATGATAAAAATATTACATTTGGGAACTGGAGCAGGGCTGAGTACAAATATGAATAATGGATACTGTGAGTATAGATTATGTAAGAAATTCTTAACAAATATGTGATTTCTGAGGTGATATTATGAAAAATGAAACTCTGTGGCTATCTTTCTGATTCCTAACTTTTAAATTAGAGCTGGCAAAAGGCACCAGATTGGTAGGATAAGAGTTCTCAGTTTATCCATTGCCTAATGGTTTATGGTTTTCCTCAGATGAAAAATGTGGTGTGTGGGTTTTTTTTTTTTTGTTTTTTTTCCAGCAAAAAACCAACACATTTTAACCTAGGTCAATGAAGATTTATTTTCGCAGAGAAAAGGGAGTTGCTACAGAACTGTTCTACATTCTGTCATAAAAATTTCCCAGGAAAATGCATGAAAATTATTATTTTTTTAAATACATAATACTAAGGCAAGGTATTTAGTGTTAGTCACACCATTCTACAATATACAGTACAGCACTATGACACTATAGACCAAAAGCATCTGGAGTCTGCTGACTCTGGAGAAATAATATAATATTTGATTGTTAGGACATAATAAAACAACCTTTCTAGAACGCTTTAATCTGAACTGGATGACAGATACATGCAAAATGATTTAACAAGTTCCCTATACCCTAGCATTCAATCTAGGCAGCAAAATGGTTTGGAATAAGAGAACATTGGGGATTAACATTTTTGTAGTTATGCCACAAGTAATCATGTTACTTAACATAGTGTTTCAGGAAAAAGATCAAAGATAAGGAATATGACTTTTTAAAACAGGCTTCTGCTATGGAAAAGGAGCACCTTGTTCAGCAGTTCTATGCCTTGTCTATTGAGTCATTACTTTTTTTTTCTTTTAGTGGAAAGAGTAAGGGAGAGATTCTTTCCCACACACCGGGTGTCTCTTTAAACTGCTGCAGCAGCATACAAGGGCAATAAAGGGCTGGAGGCTACGGTGCTGGTGCGCTGCGCTGGTGGCTTGCCAGCGCTGGGGCCAGCGCCAGCAACACACCCAGGCACTCGCTGGCTGCAATCCCCCCAGGCGGGCAGCTGACTCCCAGCGCTGCTACCAGCGCTGGGCTCAGCCCAGGCTGAGTGCACACAGCGCAACACCAGCGCGCAGCCACCTCACCAGCGCTCAGCAGCGCTACCGCTCCTCCACACAGCCTCTAGCCTCCAGTCATCAGTCTGTGCACACACCTTTGCACTCTCCTGCTCTTGCCTTCTCTTGCCATGTGAAAAAACCAGCTTGCCTTAAACCCCAGTCAATAAATGCCCAAGTTGCATAAAAATCAGCGTTCAGTGCAGTGCAGCAAGGTAATCAGCAAGCAGTTACAGGTAACCAGCACACAGGACAGCACCTGTCCAGCAGGTGGCAATCAGTCATCACAGATCCGGCCGTTGGAGTGAGGTGAGCTGCCTTCTTGGGAGCAGATATCTGGGACATGGACAGACGACATGGGGAGGGAGGCCACAATGGACGGGGAACATCGCAGGACATGCTGGAAAGAGGGGATAAGCCAAAAGAGAGAGGAGATCGAGTCACTATTACAAAGCCCGAATCCCGCGCATTTGATCCGCCCCGAGGGAGACGGGCCGACTACAATGGACCCTGCACCAAGGGTTGGGGTGACCGCCTGGGGAGGGCACAGGGGGAGGGGAGGAGGAGGAGGGGGCGGGGAGGAGGAGGAGGAGGGGGGGGGGAGAGGGAGGAGGGGGGGGGGGGGCTGATGGGGGGGAGGCATGCAGAGATTCCTGGAGGCATGCAAGCAGGAGCTCAGGAGCAGCCAGGCGCAGCAGCAGCCAGCAGTTGCAGCAGCACAAGCAGTGGAGCGGCAGAAGGAGCCGGCTTGTTTGGAGCAGTTTGGGGGTGGAGGGGAAGGGTGGATGCATATGGATGCATGTCTAGATGTGGGGATATGTGCTAGATCAGTGGATGTGTGCTCTATGATGTCTTCATCATCACGCTTCATCCAATCATTCTAAGCTTCCAGCAGGCGTGGGCAGCCATGCCAATGGCAGAGCTGATAGCCAGTGTGTCCCTGCCCCCCGTGCCAGACGCCCGCGCGTCCCACTCGCCAGGGGAGCATTTCACGCCGCAGGCACTGCCGCGCAGGGTCCCGGGCGGTCAACATTGCTCTTAAGCCCCCCCCCAGTTCCCTTCCACTAGTGACAAGCTAGGTGAACATCTTATCAAACTGTTTCCTGTGAAAAAGATTGAGGAGACTTAGTAGAGAGATCAGAAGAAGAGATCACTCTCACTGCTACTCCTACAACCCTCCTACCACCCAGATTACCCCAAACCTCCTCCTCCTCCTCCTCTCCTCTCTCCCCGTTTCTCACTCCATTTTGTGGCTTCCCTTGTGTTTTCTCTTTGCAGAGTGAAAGCTACTGATGTGACAAGTTGGGAACTCCCTCTCCTCAGTGTAATACATCTGGAGATAGTGGATACAATGCTTGTTGTGTGTGTGCAGTGTTGTTCTGTCTGACTGTACAGATGTTCAAACTGGACCAGAATTTCAACATCACAGAGGCTTCAAATTTGAGAAAAAAAAAAAAAAAAAACAAAGAAGACAGAAAAGAAAACTAGAGAAAAGAGAGAAGAGAGAGAAAGGAGAGAAGAAAGAGAGAAGAAGAGAAAAGAGAGAGAGAAGCAAGAGAAAAGAAGAAAAATGCTGGAAGGCCAAAGGCGAGCACTAAGCACTGCTACATCCTGGATGCAGAAGCGCCTGCTGAGTGCATGCTGAGCACTACCTACCGTGCTACTCCCCCCGCCCCCGCCCGCTCAACCGCCCTGCCCCAGCCCGCCAGTCCTGCCCCACCACAGCATCCTCCCACACCCACCTCCCCCACCTCCAGCCCCCCTACCCACCACACCACCCAGCTACCTCCCCCCCACCCCCCACTCTACCCCCTACCCCCCTGCCATTCACCCCCATCACCATGCAGTATATGCATCACCATGCAACATATGCAAACAACAGCATGCCAAACACTGCACATCACATAGTGTGACCAACATGTTACCCTGACCCTCTGTGTGTCTCTGTGTTGTGTCTTGTCTGTGTGTCTGTCTTCTGTTTTCTGTGTTTTTTTTTTCAATAAACAAGATATCAGCTTTTTCTTTACAGTAGCAGATAGAAAGAATAACAAGTAAAGTAAAAAGTAGATAAATAATATTATTATGCAATATTAAAATCATATTATAAGCAGTAAAAGAATGCAAGGCAAAGGCATGCAACATTCCAACATTACAATTGGCTTTCAAGGCATTCCTCCTAGCCTGGGCCCTCCCCTCCTCCCCTGCCTCAAGGCCTCCTCTATCTGCTCTCTGGCTGCTGCTCCTCAGCCTCCCCTGCTCCACTTGAACCTCCTCACTCCATGCCTCTCCCTGCCTCATCCCCTTCCCCCTCAAATATTTATTCGGGTATGCGCAGCGCTTTAGGCTATGGAGCCTCCTTTACAAACTTCCCCAACAAACATTTCCCTCCCCCAAGCAGCCTAAAAGCCTTAAGCACACCCCAGCACAGCTCACAGTCACCGCAGCCTGCTCTCAGTCAAGCTTCCCTGTATCGGGTTTCATGAAAGCTCCTGCTTTGTCCTGTAGGGCCAAGGGGGGGTCCAAGGGGGGGTCCAGGCATCCCACATCCATTCATCCTCATCCCCTATCTTGAAAAAGTCCTCCTCTTCCTGCTCCTGCCTGCATCCTCCCTCTTCCTGATGCACTCTGCCTGTGGCCAGGCCAGCCTGTGTAAACCTCAAGCCAATGGCAAGCGTCAATGAAGCGCCGCGGTGAATCCGAGAAGCGCCAGAAGAACCATAAGAAATATGATGCCAGGTGGGGGGCGAAATGAGGTGGGGGGGGCCCCCATCTATATGCCTCCCATCTCTATCGCCCTCCACAGTTAGGAGGGAAAAATGTTTGCAATCCCCCCCAGAGTGGTCTTTTTCTTAGCAGGTCTTTCTTTTCTTGCCTTGCAACATTGCCCAAAAAATTCCCACTTGCGAACGAACGATTGGTTGGTCGACCACCCCACACTGTCTGGATGGACCTGCTTCCAGATTCTTTGCCTGGATCCGCTTTCCACCAGCCACCCAGCTCTCTTCTTTGCTCTTGTCAGGCAGCTTCTTGCTTGTGCGCTTGCCGCCCAGAAAAGTGGCTTTTCTCATGAAAGGTCCCATGCAGCCACTGCTCGCCACTGCTCGTTTTCTGCCACTTCTCCCACCATCCCCAGACCCACATTTCCCGAGCCCAAGCCACTCTCAAAGTGTTCAGCGCCGTTCCCGTGAAGCCAGCAGCGGTGCGCCGCATTTCTGCAAGCGCAAAGTGATATAGTGCTAGACGGAAATCCATATCTCACTCTGGATCTACGTGGACTAGGACACCTTGCTGAATAGTTAGCTGGGCTGTGGTGCTGGTGGTGTCACTCAACAGTCATCAGCTCAGATCAGATCCAGAGCCACAGAGACAGAAATCGAAGACAACAGACCAAGAAGAGAAAACACACAGAAATCAATGGAATGAATGAATGCTGGATGGATGAATGGATGGATGGCGGCGGGGCGCCGAAGGAATGAGGACAGGGACGACCCACTTCCTCCCCTTCCCCACCCAGCTCCAGCGCCACGCGCAAAAGCGGTTCTGTGGGATAGCTGCCCAGTGCCTGCCAACATGCACCTCTCAATGGCAGCTGAAAAGTGCTGCCACACTGCCACACACTAGCTAGCTGTGTGTGTGGCCCACAGCCAGCGCTGGCCCTTACACAGCTGCATGAGCAGCGCTGTAACTCCCAGCGCTGCAACTTGTAAGTGTAGCCAAGCCCAAAGGCACCACCAGGAGAAAAATTTTCTTCATCTTGTTCCAAAGCCTGTTATAGTCAATTGAAAGGTTTCCATTGATTTTAGGCCATCCAGAGCCCATAGATCAGTCCTATGCTGCTCCCCTACTGCAAGGAGGAGTCCAGAGGATGTAGCTGGGAGTGGCACAAGGCATGCTGGGCACAGGCAGTGTCTCCATTGCATACAATGCTGTGGATTTTCTGGGCTATGACAGAGCCCATCACCAACCCTTGGGAGGCTGCTGTACATTGGAGCAACCCTAGGGGCTACTCTAATTTAGGCACTGGCCCCCAGCTGGCCTAGAATTTGAGTGGAGCAAAGATGAGGCTTAAAGCCACTTTTGCTCCCTTCTCGCTGGGCGACGCCTCCCCTACTGCACATCCAAGAGGCAAAGGACAGACTCAAATCCTAACCTTTTAGTACTTCCCCTGCTGTCTGCCCTACAGAACTCAGAGTGCGAAACACATCTTCCTTTCACACATCATTGCCATAATTATATACTAAAGTCCAATTATAGGGCCACCTGTGCAACCAGAATGGCTTTAAATGATGTTATAAATTACTGTGGAACCCCCCTCCCCCCCGAAGATCTGATTGACTAGGGTATATTTGAGAGTGCCATATGGCTGACAGAATATTTATTGTGGGTGACAATGCACAAGTTAGAACCAACACAGCTTGGCTTTCAGATCCCCGTGAGAGTTTGCAGGGGAGGTAGGGCTTCTGACAGTAGCTCTAAACTCAGTTGGATTAGTTTTGCAGGGCTTTATCCACCCATCTGAGGTTATATTTCCATTCAGACTAATTGGTTGTCTCTTAAAATTCTCCTCTCTTGGGAATATCTTTTGATATGCTGCAAGCACCTTATACAATACAGAGCAATGATGTCTTCATTATCCTTAGTCTGACTTTGGTTTCTAACTTCCATCTGTGAACATGGATACAGCTGTAGATTAGCAGAGAAAACTGGGGAGCTATAATAGCACTACCTCAGGTTTCACAGTCAAAATATCATCTCTAACCTCAATTATTACTCTGACAATGAGTTCTGATTTGAATTCCAGCCAATCCCCATATCCTGCCCTAAATTTTGTCTCTGTTTTTGAAGTCTCATTATTAGCAACATTTTATCAACATGCACACTTTCCTATCAAAGCACCGACAGACTTGTTTCTGCATAAGCTCCTTGCCCATGAAAAAGCATGTGCGCCAAGCAACCCCTGCTGCTGGAAATCACACATACTGCAGCTGAACAAAATGTTAAAGGAGTCATTTCATTTTTAACCCATTGGCTGCTGGAGAGGTTCAAACCCTGCTTTTCCTTAAAATTAGAGTGTAGGCTTTAATGCACATCAGGTGCAGCCTCAGTGGCATGGTATAGCACAACCAGCTATACAGCAGCTATTATGGCCTCTATTAGGCAACAGTTAATAGTATCTTCAATCAGCCTTTGCTCTTCTCCAGCACCTTCCATTTGAAAAGCTTAGAACACCCCTTATCAAAGAGGAAACTGAGGCACAATGAGGTTGTGTTTAGGTCTGTGGCATGCAGCAAGACTATAGCAGAGTCAGGACTGGAATTCAGCAATCTGTGCTTAAATCACTAGTTTGGTGTGTCCCAGGTAAGCGTGAGGAGGGAGTGAAAGGGTGCCATACTCGTTGAGAGGGAGGGAATGCAGAGCAGAAATGGTGATGAGGAAAGCTACATAATTCTGCATCCACTCTGACTCCCAGCTGCAAATGTGGGAAAAGAGATGGGCAACTCCTTGAAACTCACCCCTGCCTAATACATCTGGCCACAGCAGAAACTCAGTAAGCAGGGCACTAGCCTGAGCTACTAGCCTGTGCTCTTGCAACACTCAGTTCAGCTATGAGCATGTGACCTAGCCCCAGAGAGCCAGCAATAGACGCTTGACTTCCTTCATGTAACAGGTCCTGGAACTAGGGGTGCTGTGGCTGCAGCAGCACCCCCTGGCTTCAAGTGGTTTCCATCATATACAGGGTTTACAATTTTGTTCAATGGCTTTCAGCACCCCCACTATAAAAATTGTTCCAGTACCTATGTGTGTGACCTAGTCCCAGAGAGCCAGCAATGGACACTCGCCTTCATTGATACAGCCTTCTGCTGAGTAGGGAAATGGGCAGCAGAAGTAACCCAGGGAGAGAGACAAAAATAGAAAGAAAGAGGGCAGGGAGTCGGGGAGAAACAAGCTGAAGTTGAGCTTCTCGGAGGGAAGGCAAAAAAGTAGTACTGACAGAAGCGACTGGAAAGGGAAAAGGTAAACACCTGGCAACTATACTGGGGCGTGATGGGATTGCGGGTGAGAAGGTATCTATCACAAGGAAGATCCAACAAAAAGGATCACTGCATTAATTAATGCTCCCTCTCCTTATTAATTTCCTAGATTAACATTTCCACATTCATCTTGTTGGGGAGTGGAGGTCTCTGAAAAGCCCCCTAACAGGGTAGTGAGTGACAACACATACAGCAAAGATGGATCCCTGTGAGGCCTACTTAGAGCCATTGACAGCAAGCATAATATAAAGCTGCTCTAAATTACACTGAGGAATCAACCTGACCCAGAGCAGGCCCAGGTTCAGGAGCTCATGAAGATGGTTTATAAATATCTTTTCACCTGCCTCCTTGAGTGACAGTGGTCACCACTCAGCTGCAGCCAGTGATCAGTGCTGTCATTTCTAATATTACATCTTTTATTTATTTGTTATGCATAAAGGCAACTCTGTAGTGTAAAGTAACATAACTACAGAAAAATTATATTGTACTAACAAATATTGGAGAAGAATCTCAGCATAACACTACATTTAAAAGAAGTGAGTTCTTTCATTTACACACACACACACCCCTCTCGTGCCTGTGATAATTTAATCTATCACGAATCTGGGAGACTGGTGAATTCCATTTGCATCTAGCCTAGATCTTTATTATGTACTGTATTTGACAATGCCCCAACATGTGCTTTTATGAGTGCATTGCCAAGAAGCCTCCATCATGGATCAGGACCCTGTTGAGCTAGGCGTTATACACAACCTCATAACAAAAACTCCAAAAGCTTGCACGATGCATGACAGACAAGGTCCCCGCCCTGAAGAGCTTAGTCTGATTTTTAGGGATCACATAACAAGTAACAATAAACCACAACAAGAGAGGGAAGGATGAGGGAAGAGAAGGTTCACAGTATTCGATTGCTTGGTTTCAGATTTGTCATGTGCATAGCCTGATGGTTATTTTTGTCTGTTTGTAAGAGATATGTACATGAGTGAGATCCTCAGATGGTGTAAAATGGCATAGCTCCTTTGCCAGTGACAAACAGAAGATCTGCTGAAGCTCTGGCTTTTATCTATCTATTGTCAAGGATCCCGTGTGTTGTCCAATTATAATGGACTACTGTGTAGCTGTTACTACTCCTTTGTTTGCTATAGTTTGACAGATCCTTGCAAGCACATCTTGATTGGATGACAGTTGTTACTACTGTAATAAGTATTTGTTGTAGTTAGGAAATAGTTTATTCCATTACAGGTACATTGAATCTTTTCCAACTCCAAGATCAGACACTGGTGCAAGGAGTAAAGTGAAAGTATGAGCCCCAAGGCTAACAGGCTTGTAGGGGGAAAAAACCTCTTTTTTTTTTTTCTCTCTTTAGGTGACCTGGGCAAACTGGGGCTGTGTTCCCACTGGCTGCCACATTAATTTGTGCATCGTCTTCATCTCCTTTTTCTAATGCCAAGGTTTGGTAGGAGCAAGTTCTGTCAATTTCTTGGCTTAAGTTTTGCCAGCCACCTCAAATCTAGGCCCATTTTACAGATGGGGACCTGAGGCACAGAGAGGCTAAGTGACTCATGTAGCCAGTCTGTAGTGGAGCCAGGACTTGAAACTAGATCACCTATTGCCTAAGCTTGCACCCTAGCCACCATCCTTTCTCTCTGAGCCTTGGTCTACACTATGAGTTTAGGTCAAATTTAGCAGCGTTAGATCGATTTAACCCTGCACCCATCCACACGATGAAGCCAATTTTGTTGACTTAAAGGGCTCTTAAAATTGATTTCTGTACTCCTACCTGATGAGGGGATTAGCGCTGAAATCGACCCTGCTGGGTCAAATTTGGGGTAGTGTGGATGCAATTCAACAGTATTGGCCTCCGGGAGCTTTCCCAGAGTATTCCATTGTGACCGTTCTGGACAGGACTCTCAACTCAGATGCACTGGCCAGATAGACAGACAGGAAAAGCCCCACAAACTTTTGAATTTCATTTCCTGTTTGGCCAGCGTTGCGAACTGATCAGCACAGGTGACCTCGCAGAGCTCATCAGCACAGGTGACCATGGAGTCCCAGAATCGCAAAAGAGCTCCAGCATGGACCGAACAGGAGGTACTGCATCTGATCGCTATATGGGGAGATGAATCTGTGCAGGCAGAACTCCGTTCCAAAAGACAAAATGCCAGAATGTTTGAAAAAATGTCCAAGGGCATGAAGGACAGAGGTTATAACAGGGACCCGCAGCAGTGCAACATGAAGCCTACCAAAGAACTAGAGAGGCAAACGGCCGCTCCGGGTCAGAGCCCCAGACATGCTGCTTCTATGATGAGCTGCATGCCATTCTAGAGGGTGCCCGTACAACTACCCCACCCCTGTGCTTCCCTCCTCCTCCACCCCTCCTGGGCTACCTTGGCAGTTATCCCCCCATTTGTGCGATGAATTAATAAAGAATGCATGAATGTGAAACAACAATGACTTTATTGCCTCTGCAAGCGGAGATCAAAGGGGGGAGAGCTGGGTGGTTGGCTTACATCAGTAGTTCTCAAACTTTTGTACTGGTGACCCCTTTCACACAGCAAGCCTCTAAGTGCGACCCCCCCTAATAAATTAAATTAAAAACACTTTTAAACATATTTAACACCATTATAAATGCTGGAGGCAAAGCAGGGTTTGGGGTGGAGGCTGACAGTTTGCAACCCCCTCCATGTAATAACCTCACAATCCCCTGAGGGGTCCCGACCCCAAATTTGAGAACTTCTGGCTTACAGGGAAATAGAGTGAACCAAGGGGGCGGGTTTTCATCAAGGAGAAACAAACAGAATTTTCACACTATAATAGCCTGGCCTGTCATGAAACTGGTTTTCAAAGCTTCTCTGATGCACAGTATGCCCTGTTGTGCTCTTCTAACCACCCTGGTGTCTGGCTGCGCATAATCAGCAGCCAGGCAATTTGCCTCAACCGCTCACCCCACCATAAACGTCTCCCCCTTACTCTTACAGATATTGTGGAGCACACAGCAAACAGTAAAAACGATGGGAATATTGGTTTCGCTGAGGTCTAACCGAGTCAGTAAACTGTGCCAGCCAGCTTTTAAATGTCCAAAGGCACATTCTACCACCATTCTGCACTTGCTCAGCCTATAGTTGAACTGCTCCTTACTTCTGTCCAGGCTTCATGAGCCATGTTAGCAAGGGGTAGGCTGTGGTAGGTGCGACCGCACGGTGGTGCCAACTGGGAGAGCAGCCTAAGGCAGAAGCTTCCAGCTGGCATGATAGTCCAGGCAGGACTGAATCTCCATTAGACGAAACTTAAAGAAAAGAATGACCTGGAGTTGTTCCCATTTTTGTCCAGGTGCCCCAACCGACCTCACCGAGGCCGGCCAGGAGCACTCATGTCTGCCCAGATGCTCCCGATCAACCTAACCAAGGTCGGCCAGGGGCACCCACAGGATGACGATGATGGCTAGCAGTCATATTGTACTGTCTGCCATTCGCAAGGCAAGGCAAGGGGATGCTGCTGTGTAGCGCTGCAGTACTGCATCTGCCCGCAGCACCCAGGAGACTGAGCGGGCTCCATGCTTGCCATGGTATGTCATCTGCATGGGTAACTTAGGAAAAAAGGCAAGAAACGATTTTTTGCCATTGCTTTCACGGAGGGAGGGCCTGACGACATGTACCCAGAGCCACCCACAACAATGTTTTTGCCCCATTAGGCATTGGAAGCTCAACCCAGAATTCCAATGGGCAGCGGAAACTGCGAGAACTGTGGGATAGCTACCACAGTGCAACGCTTCGAAAATCGATGCTAGTCTTGGTACTGTGGACGCACACTGCCGACTTAGTTGATTGTGTGTGTCCCCACTAAACGCATTATCAAATCGATTTCTAAAAAATCGACCTAATTTCGTAGTGTAGACATACCCTAAGCTGCAGTTGCACAAGTCTTCTGTCAAGACCACTAAGTCAGACATGCAATTTACTGACTCTTTTATGTCTCCATCCTGCAGGTTTTTTTGCAGGAGGGAATATTCTAGTCCATTGTTTGCTATTTACTGTTATGAAGTAAACCTTAAAGTACACCAGACATTGCAGTCATTCCCTTAATAAATGTTGTAGCATTTCTTCATCAAAGTCACTGTATGTTAGCAATAAAAGTAATTTCCTCCTCCTCTCAGAGATTCAGCATGGGATTTAATGTGGAACAGGGCTTGAATGGGTCTGGCTTGCCCACGCTTTCTTTGAGGTGACTCTTGTGCTCCAAAATATAAGCTTTCTTTTCAAAGAAGCATAAGCCTCTAGCTCTTCAGGTTATAAAGAAAACCTTCTAAACTTTAATGTAGAAGTTACAGAAGTTTTCAGTATGTAACTCCTGAGTGTATGGTATTGGCAGACTTAATAAAGGGTAGTTTGAGTTCTTATAAGCCCTTGTATTCTTGCTCAATCTTCCAATGTGTTTCTCAGTATATCTCTCTTGATGATGCTATAAAGGAAATAGAGTGGAATCGAGGTGCTGATCATTGTGGTGTTTGCATTTACAAATTATCAGTGAATCTTTTTCACGTACAAAATCATGTGGCGTAAACATTGCAATGTATATAACACATGGTGCAAGGGTGGAATGTGTACATAAATGCTTCTATAACTGTACTGGCAGTGTTTTGATATAGTTACAAAAGCTTAATAGTGCTACTTGTACACTGTTTTGGAGAGCTGGCATTGGATTCATCACTCCTCAGGCTTGCATGGGCTAGAAGCAGCATTGTCAGCTCATGGGAGAAGGGAGAAAGAATAGTGCTTGCTTTATTCAGTAAGAGCAGCCTTGCTAGGACCTGAAGGGACTGGCATAAATTTCACTGGGTGGATGGACAGTGGTACCAATTTGCAGGAGAGACATTTGTTTAAAGGGGAATGGCTGCTTGCTTGCGGCATCCAAAAAAGTTATCTGTAAAATATGGCAGGTTAGAACATTCTCAAATGTGAGCCTGTGAAACACTTCCTATATGGTTTTCTAATTGCTCTTCAGTGGAACTTCTGTTTTCTAATGTGGATGGTATAGGAGCCATTATTCTGCCATTTATATTTGACAAGGTCTTTCAGCAGCTCTGGGTATTCATGTGGTGGCTCTGACAGGAACTGACATACAGGATCAGTGGTCCATCTTCCACTTATTTATGATAGTAAAGACTGGGGATTGCCTGAGATTAACATAATGGGGCCCCAGATATTAGATAACACAGTGTGATAGACAGTCCCTGCCCTAGAGATCTAACCAGACAAGACAGACATAGAGTAGGGGAAAGTGGTAAAACATACAAGCCGAGTAAAGAGTGATGGTGGTAAATGTCATGTTAGTGCCCTTAGAGAGATGAGGTGGATGAGGTAATATCTTTTATTGGCCAAAACTATAACTGGGTTCAAAAAAGAATTAGGTAAGTTAATGGAGGATAGGTCCATCAATGGCTATTTGCCAAATTGGTCAACTCCATGCTCTGGATATTGCTAAGCCTCTGACTCCCAAAAGCTGGGACTGGACAACAGGGGATGGATCACTCAATAATTGCCCTGTTCTGTTCATTCCCTCTGAAACATCTGGCACCTGCCATTGTCATAAGACAGGATACCGGGCTAGATGGACCATTGGTCTGACCCAGTATGGCCATTCTTATGTTCAAAGTAACCTGCAGCCAGAGCTTCTTGAAATGGCAGAACTTGCCTTCAGCTTTGTGCATCTTATTTATTTTGACTTTGTATTCCAGATACAACAAAACAGACATTATCCAGGTTCTGGTTGTTCTTGGCAGAAATTACAGTTAAATAAACAGACTCTAAAAACATGATTTTTCTTTGTTGGATTTTTCTATTTATTCTCTGCCAGCAAAATTCCAAAGTCACTAATTACTTCCCAGAACATCAGTGCCAAATCTTAGCATGGGAGATTGATTTCAGTTAGTTAAACCAGGGATGAATTCAACTCAATACTGTTATCTTCAAGATGAAAAGATTGATGCTTTTTCTTTGCTATATAATATAGGATGATTAGTGTAAATCATTTCTCTATTTATACATACTGGACAGATTTACAAAGTATTGGCTTCAATGAACTATGATTAAGTTACATGATTGTGCCTGTTTCTAATAAAACAGTGAAGGATCAAACCAATTTTAATTTGAAATGTTACATCTAGGTTAGCTTTCAGTACTAATAGTGCTGGGTAATTTACATTTCTGATGTATGCACATCAATAAGACCTGGCTTTAAATAGAGCTCGCACTTAAACGATACAGGGAAAGAGTTTCAGGATTATAGCCCTCTTCTGTCTAGGCTTTTTACTTCTATCAGACAGGGTTGGTTAAAATTTGCTTCCTTTCCCCACCCCACTCCAAAGCCCCCCCCACAATGGTTGCTCTGTTGATTTTTGCCATGAATTGGGTGGGCATATGCTAATTCAGTTAGTGCATAAACATTGTTAGTGGCATTCTTGATGTTTTCAAGAAACAGAACCAATGTTCTCCTTGGTTGTCTCTGGTTCCGCCTCTAGGACTGACCCTTAGATATGGGTATGGGATATGACCTTGGTGTGGGTGGCATAGCTATTTCTTCTCAAGCTTGTCAGCTGCTTTCTACCTTCCCTATTTACAATGAGGTAACTGTACAGCATTGCCAAAGGATTTCTTCTGTTTTAGTTTTCTGACATATAGTTATTTGATAAGGCAACATTAATTAACCCTGATGTAATTCAGAGGTTTGTTATATTTTTGGCACTAAGGTTTTTGTTCTTCTGCCCAGGAATAGCTGAACTGGTGACCTCTCCAGTACTGTGAGGTGTTCAGTGGTATTCTAACAATACTAGTTATGAACTCCTTGAATGCATCAAGGCTTTTTAAAATCAAGCCCTTTGTTATTTGTCCTGACTCTTCTGTTATCTCACTTGACTGTACATAGTCATGGCTTGATGTGGTGTGTTTGAACTGATATATCAAAGAGAATTTCCAGAACAAGTGTGGTTTTGGATACACATCGGGAGGGGACTAAGGAAGAAAGTGTATTTTCAAAGCCATATATAGGGAGCGTAGAATGACCTGAGTTGGTCTTTCTGCGTCATAGTGGAAGGGGCAATGGTGGTGTTTCAGGACTGAAAGCGTACATATATCTTTATGTAATGCCCTGTAGTAACCAGAGAAATTTCCTGTTTGCTCCTAAACCCTGACTCTGCATTATGTGGAAGCCCTCTCTGCAAACACCCACTTAGATACAGCTTTTGAGATTCCTTACACGGAGGTGCAAGTAAGCTGGTACGCCCCGGTACGGTGTACTAGCAAGAGCCGGTGCACCGTACCGGGGCGGCCCAGCTTCCCCAGGTGGCAATTTAAAGGGCCTGGGGCCCCAGCCCTTTAAATTGCCGCCAGAGCCCTGCTGCCGGAGCTCTGGAGTGACAGCGGGGCTCTGGGGATTATTTGAAGGGCCAGGGCTCCCACTGCCTCTACTGCCCTGGGCCCTTTAAATAACTGCTGGAGCCCCGCCACTGCTACCCCAGGGCTCCGGGGGCTATTTAAAGGGCCGGGACAGTGGAAGCAGGGAAGTCCTGGGCCCTTTAAATAGCCCCTGGATCCCTGCTGCTGGAGCCCTGGGGTAGCAGTGGCAGCTTGGGGCTCTGGCAGTGGTTTAAAGGGTCCAGGGCAGTAGCAGCGGCTGAGCCCTGGACCCTTTAAACTGCTGCTAGAGCCCCCGGCTGCTGCTGCTACCCCGGTGGGGGAGGGGGAGGGCACATACTGGTACAGGGCGGGCTGGGGCTGGCTCTGACCCCCCCCCCATCATTGCCCCTTCTGCCTGAGGCCTTGCTCCTTCTGGGGGCCAGAGCCAGCCCCAACCCAGCCTGTACCGGTAAGTCCCTATTTCTACTTTCACCCCTCTTCTTACATCAAAAGAATGTGCTCTTATATTCTTCATTTTAGTAAAAAGATAAACACTGTAATATTTCAGTAATTCTTTCAAAGAGTATATCTGCCTCAAATCAAGTGACCTAGTGGAGTAATTCAGTTGCCTGCCTCTTCTGACAACATTTAGCACAGGGGTGGCCAATCTGAGCCTGAGAAGGAGCCAGAATTTACCAATGTGCATTGCCAAAGAGCCACAGCAATATGTAATGATTGTGAGTGTGTGTGTGTGTGTGTGTGTATACACATATACACACAAACGTAATCATTATATATTTATTATACATTTGTAATGTATAGTTAATGATAACTTAATTTTTTACTTAGTGGGACTTCTGGCATTCCTTGCTTTCAACAATTCCCTTGAAGTTTGGTTTGTGTTCAGTTGTGCTCACGTGCAGCAGTTCTCTTAAGTGGCTGTCTGTCAAAACAGATCGGTGCTTGGATTTCACATGTTTGAGTGTTGAGAAAACAGACTCGCAAACATCAAGATTAATTTTAGGGCTGCATCTCTGATGTTGGGGTATTTATCCTTTGGTATAGATTTCCAGAAAGTAAGGGTCCCCCTCTGTCTTCTGAACAGATTTCAATCTTCCAAAAGTTCTATTATTTCTATGTGGTATATTGCTTCGTCAGTGACTAAAAGGGGCTTCAGACAATCGGCTTCAGGACTAAAATGCTTAATCAGAAATCTGATTAGAGGTCTTTTCTGCTGCAGATATTGGAATCTTTTCTCAAAACTGTCCTTAAGATCTTTAATCACGTTCGCATATCTAGTTGTGCTCCGTTTTAGGGGTTCGGCTGCATCTTCTTTTGAGCTGGCTTGAAGTTGTGACATTGAGGGAAAGTATGTCAGCTCTCCCTCAAGCATTTGTCTGTGAAACAACTGCAGTTTGTTCATGAATGCAAATACGCCTTGTACTAGATTAGACAGCAACTGGAATTTTCCTTGCAAGTCCACGTTTAGTTTATCCAATGCAACAGCATGTCTGTCAAGTCTAGAACCCACCTAGGATCTGTAAATTTGGGGTGTATTCTGTGCTTCTTCTCCATAAACAATTTTACTGGTTCCAGGAGCTCAAAAAAATGGGAAATAACTTTACCTTTCAAGAGCCATCGAACTGTGCAGTGAAATGGCAAATTGGCAGGGGAGTCGTCTTCATCCAGTTCTTCAATTAGATTTTGAAATTGTCTGTGATTGAATGCATTTGAGAGAATGAAATTCACAGTGTTCAAGACAGGTTTCATGACATAATCAAATTTGAGATTTGTAGATACCAGTTGCTCCTGATAAATAATACAGTGAACTGTCCAAAATTCAGGAAATCTCTTGTCAGACTTACAAAGCCCGACTAATCCATTCACAGATCCTCACGTGGACACAGCCCCGTCCATTGCAATGGCAGTGAACTTCTGTGAAGGGCAGTGGCTTTTTGCAACTACCAACATCAATGCCTCCTGTAGATCTCATCCATGAGTTCTGTCCTTTAGTGACACAATATTGAGGAGTTCTTCCCTTACAACACAGACGTCAGACACAGTGCGGACAAATACCGACAATAAAGTTTATCCTACATTGCACAACTCATCCAAAGCGATGCTCAAATACTCACACTGCTGAAGTTGTGAGTGCAGTTGCGGTTTGATGTCCCTGTTCAGGTTGGAGATTCTGTGTTCTATTGTGTGGTGTGAAAGCTGCAGGCCAGAAATTTTCTTCTGTAGATTCTTGTTCTCTGGTGACAGGATTGAAATCACATCAGTGAGGCACATTGTTATAAGCTCTCCTTCAGAGTAGGGTTTTTTTGCACAGGCTATGTGCCAGACCACATAACAGGTGGCTAATGTTACAGTCTGCAAGTGGTTGGCAAATCTGGTGAAGAACTAGGCTTCTACACCTGTTTGTTTTTTCAGTTTTAAAGTGTGGAGTTCAGAACCTTGTGGGAATTCTTGGTCCATATGTGCATGGCTAGAAGCTAGAAACGCTGCAAGTTTGAAGATTTGAACCGAGATTCACATGTCTGGCAAAGAAGACACATGGCCTTACCATTATGTTCAACGAAAAAGTACTTATTCTCCCATTCCTGTTGGAAGCCTTGATTTTCATCTGTGTATTTGCTTTTCTGTTTGCACTTGCCTTACATTGTTAGATGGTGTCAGAAAAATTTTGATTAAAAATTTCCACACCAGCTAGTCACTGTGTGCTGTATTCAAGGAGGCACTGGCACCAGCCAGGGGGTGCTGGACCCCTGGCTCTGTCCCAGGCCCTGCCCCCCACTCCACCCCTTTCCTCAAGTCCCTGTCCCCGCCTCTGCCCCACTTCTTCCCTCCCCCTTCCCCTTGTGAGCTGTATCCTCGCTCTCCCCCTGTGAGTCATAAAACAGCTGATCGCGGGAGGCGGGAGGCACAGGGAGGGAGGAGGTTGTGCACCACGTCCTCTCTCCTTCCCGCTCCCCTCCCCCCGAACCTCCTCAACGCTGCGAAACAGCTGATTGCGGTAGGCAGGAGGCACAGGGAAGAGAAGAGGAGGCGCTGATTGGGGATGGGGTGACGACGGACAGGAGGTGCTGGGGGAGGGGGGAAGCTGATAGGGCTGCCGGTAGGTGCTGAGCACCCACCATTTTTCCCCCAGAGTTGGCTCCTAGCAGGGGCCACATGTTCTCTTCTGAAGAGCCACATGCGGCTCTGGAGCCACATGTTGGCCACCCCCGATTTAGCATATTGATACTAGTAATTTGGATAGAGCAGTTTAAACTTGATTGGTCCTCAGGCTGACACTGAATCATTGTAACCTCTAAGAACAGTGAACTGAGATAATAGGCTTTTTAAAACAAACAAACAAAACTACAGACCATTCATTGAAATTAACCTTATTAAAGGGGTATTGCTTTCATCTGTCTTTAAAACTACTACAGTGGAAACCTTTTGTATTGTACCTGTCTAGTCTCTTTATTTTCCCTCTATTTCAGAGGAAGTCTGGTTTTTATTATTCTGTAACTATCCCCGGGCTGCTTGTCTGGCCTTTAATCCTCAAAGAGCAAGTGGTGGTTCATTGCCTAAAAAAGAACTTTGCAGTGGGGACATCATACAGCTCCTTGGTTCTTTCCCTTGCTCTGCCACTGACTGGATGTGTGACCATGAGCAAGGCTATTGTCTGTGCCTCGGTTTATCCATCTTGAAAACAGGTATAATACACCAAGGGGCATGTGCAACTTGAAAACTAGTCAGTTACAGAAGATAAATGTAAAATAGTTTTTTGGTCTTTACAATAAATTGATAGGAAGATGTAAGGGTAAGGGTAAGCTTTTTGCAATCTCTGGCCCTGATTCTTCATTGCTTGATACTTTAGGTTGTCAGTTGCATCTGTGCAACCAAGTGTGAAATGTAACTGTTGGGATTTGGTAGTTTCACAAAGATTCTTCACTGGTGTCGGCGATTGCACAAGATAAAACACAGTAGAAAGCAGAGTCCTTATTCTCCTATTCTTCAAAATTATTTTTCTCTCTTCAGTTGCTCTGTGAAGTAGCCAGGCAACAGGAGACACTGTTTGACTATACAGAGGAAACAGAGAAACTACTATATACAAAGTGTTGTCAAATGCACGAAGTAAACCAACATTCAAAACCAAGAAAAATATTTCTTCTAATCTTTGATGGGACTCTTGTAACACAAGTAAATAGAATATTTTTATGCGTAAATGGGCACTTTTAAGGTAGCTGTGTCCTTTTAATCACCTCACAGGTGTGTTGTGAGCTTTAACGTTTGCATAGTGCTTTGAGGATGAAAGGTGCTACATAAGCACAAAATATTAATTATAAACAGGGAAGCAGGTGGCCCCTCTCCCTTAGTGATTTATAATTAGTCCTTTTAGGATTGGAAAAAGTGGAATGTTTTTAACAAGGAAAATTTCAAACCTTGGTGAACTATTTGTCTGAGTTTTCAGCTCTAGTGAACAAACCTTCTAAGCTCTCAAGCTGTAGATTTGTACCCATTTAGATTCAAGCCTGACAGAGTGACTGATGCTGCAGACGCCATTCAGCACCTAGCAATCTGGTCTGTTTCCATGCTTAATTAGTCAATGAAATCAGTATAAAAGGGCAGCAATTGCCCTGAAAGAAGCACCAGAATGGGTTACTACTTCTTCCTCCCCTGCCCCCCATCTTATGATCTGTGTCAGTTCAGTGCCCTGAAGATAGAAGTCAGCTGGCATTTGCTGCTAAGAGGTAAGACTAGAAATAATTTTCCCAGGGAATGAGAACAAGGTCCTCGTGGAGGAGAGAAAATCTAATCTGGTTACTATGTAGACGGTTGATAATAGGAGTGTACTTTAACAGCAATGTGAGATGATCAAATCAAACTCTGGCCCTGACAGCCCAGTATAACATTTTTTCTTTAGAATGCTGGGAGATGTTAGATTCAGAAAAAAACGGTGCCTATTTTAGTCATGCAGTATGGGCCCATAAAATTGTTAACACCTATAGGAGGAATGGTTTACAATTAGATTGTAAGGTCATCATGACAGGGATTCTCTTTCTTTGTGTATCAGCGTCCAACAGCCCCAATCTCAGATGGGCTCCTAGGTGCTACAAAATGTAAATAAAGGCATAATTTCAACAGAGTCAAATAACTTTATGTTTCACATGGGGTGTGATGGGGCAGCTGCTCCACACTGTCAGAAACGGGGGGTTAAAAGCAGCCCTAAGGAGGCTGCATGGAGGCAGCCAATCATGGCCCAGCAGGCCCATATAAGAAGGGCTTCAGGCAGAGCAGAGCTCAGTAGCTGACTGGAGCTCGAGGGGAGAAGACCAGGCTCCTAGCAGGGGGAAGAAGTCCTCGCACCTGGGACAATTTAGTGCTGCAAGCAGGAACCAGGGAGCTAGAGAGAGCTCCTGGCTGGCTGCTAGGGCTTACAGGCTGAGGTAAGGGCAGAAAAGGGTGTTGGAGCCACATGGGAAGCAGCCCCAGGACCTTGGACTTCAGTTGCCACTGAGGCCTGGTCTACACTAGGCGTTTAAATCGGTTTTATGAGCGTAAAACCGATTTAACGCCACAACCGTCCACACTAGGAGGCACCTTATATCGATTTTAATGGCTCTTTAAATCGGTTTCTGTACTCCTGCCCGACGAGAGGAGTAGCGCTAATATCGGTATTAACATATCGGAATAGGGTTAGTGTGGCCGCAATCGACGGTATTGGCCTCCGGGAGCTATCCCACAGTGCACCACTGACCGCTCTGGACAGCATTCTCAACTCGGATGCACTGGCCAGGTAGACAGGAAAAGCCCCGCGAACTTTTGAAATTCATTTCCTGCTTCGACAGCGTGGAGAGCTCATCATCACAGGTGACCACGCACAGCTCATCAGCACAGTTAACAAAGCAGTCTCCTGAGAATCGAAAAAGAGCCCCAGCATGGACCGCTCGGGAGGTACTGGATCTGATCGCTATATGGGGAGAGGATTCAGTGCTAACAGAACTGCGTTCCAAAAGACGAAATGAAAAATTATTTGAAAGAATTTCTAAGGCTATGACTGCTAAAGGCCACAGCAGGGACTCCGTGCAGTGCAGAGTGAAAGTTAAGGAGCTCAGACAAGCCTACCAGAAAACCAAAGAAGCAAACGGAAGGTCCGGGGCAGGTCGAAAAACATGCCGCTTCTATGATGAGCTGCATGCAATTTTAGGGGGTTGCACCACAAGTACCCCACCCCTGACCGTGGATTCCGAGGTGGGGGTTGTAATCTCTGCCATGTCTGAGGATTATGCAGACAGGGAAGATGAAGAGGAAGAAGAAGAGGAAGACCTCGCAGAGAGCACACAGCACTCCGTGACCCCCAGCAGCCAGGAGCTTTTTATCACCCTGACGGAATTACCCTGCTCCCAGCCCTCACAAGCAACTATTGCAGAGAATGACGCCCTGGAAGGGAGCTCTGGTGAGTGTACCTTTGCAAATAGCAAACAGTGTTTTTTAAGCAAGCCTTTTTTAATGATTGATTTGCCCTGAGGACTTGGGATGCATTCGCAGACAGTATAGTTACTTAGAAAAGTTTGTTAACATGTCCGGGGATTGAGAGGAAATCCTCCAGGGACATCTCGATGAAGCGCTCCTGTAGGTACTCCAGAAGCCTTTGCAGAAGGTTTCTGGGCAAGGCATCCTTGTTCCGCCCACCATGGTAGGACACTTTACCATGCCATGCATGTAGCAAGTAATCAGGTATCATTGCGTGGCAAAGCATCGCAGCGTATGGTCCCGGGGACTGCTGGCATTCAAGAAGCATCCGCTCTTTATCTTGTTCTGTTATCCTCAGCAAAGTGATATCGTTCAGGATAACCTGGTTAAAAATCAGGAATTTAAGTAAGGGGGGTGGCCATTTTTCTACTGGGTTCGTGGAATGCAGCAGCTTAAAAAAAACACTTTCCTGCACGTAGCGGCGGGGAGGAGGGGTGAAATGCCGATGATCTTTTCTGTTTGGTCACCGGCGGCGATCTTCCCAAGCTACCGGACAAGCAGTGGGTGGGGAGGAAGGTTGTTGATTAGCAGGGAGCTAGCGTGGTATTAGCCATGCGTTGGGGAGGGTAAATCACTGAGACAGTGGCTTACCATGGCCGCATGCAAGCTGAATCCTGATGCCTGGACCTGTGTCTGTGAGATCTGTAACCCCAGAGATGCAAGCAGTCACTATTAAGATGAAAAATGCGACCTTGTAGGGAAATCACATGTGCTATGTAAGGTGAATAGTGCTTTTCACTGTGAAAGAGTATAACCATTGTTCTGTAAAATGTATCTTTCTAAATATTTATCTCCCTCATGCAGCTGCAAATTTTTCAAGCGTCCCTCCTCCATCCCAAAGGCTAGCACAGATAAGGCGGAGGAAAAAGAAGACGCGAGATGAGATGTTCTCGGATATTATGGAAGTTACACGCAATGAAAGAGCTCATCTGAATGAGTGGAAGGACGTGGTTTCAAATTACAGGAAAGAGGCCAGTGAACGTGAGGACAGGAGGGATGAACGTGAGGACAGGAGGGACAACCGAGATGAGAGGTGGCGGCAGGAAGACCGGCAGGAAAATCAGCGGTGGCGGCAGGAAGATCAGCGGTGGCGGGATGCAACTCTGGGGCTGCTGCGTGATCAAACTGACATGCTCCGGCGTCTTGTGGAGCTTCAGGAACGGCAGCAGGATCACAGAGTGCCGCTGCAGCCCCTGTATAACCACCCTCCCCCCTCACCATGTTCCTTAGCCTCCTCACCCAGACGTGTAAGAACGCGTGGGGGGAGGCTCCGTGCACCCGCCCACTCCACCCCCGTGGACAGCCCAACCAGAAGGATGCCGTTACTCTGAATTTTTTTTTAATGGCCTTCTCCATCCCTCCTTTCCTCCTCCCAAAGCACACCCTTACTTCTCTCCCTCTTTTTATAATGAAAAAATAAAGAATTCATGCTTTTTAAATGAGAGTGACTTTATTTGCATAAGTAAGCTGTACTCGAAGGGGGAGGGGGAGTTGCTTACAGGGACTGACTCAATCAAGGGGGTTGGGTGTTCATCAACAAACACAGCAGTCACACTGTACCCTGGCCATTGATGAAGCTCGTTTTCAAAGCTTCTCTGATGCGCACCGCTTCCTGGTGTGCTCTTCTAATCTCCCTGGTGTCTGGCTGCGCGTAATCAGCGGCCAGGTGATTTGCCTCAGCCTCCCACCCTGCCATAAAGGTCTCCCCCTTACTCTCACAGAGATTGTGGAGAATACAGCAAGCAGCAATAACATAGGGGACATTGGTTTGGCTGAGGTCTGAGCGAGTCAGTAATGTGCGCCAGCGAGCCTTTAAACGGCCAAATGCACATTCCACCACCATTCTGCACTTGCTCAGCCTGTAATTGAACAGATCCTGACCACTGTCCAGGCTGCCTGTGTATGGCTTCATGAGCCATGGCATCAAGGGGTAGGCTGGGTCCCCCAGGATAACGACAGGCATTTCAACATCCCCAACTGTTATTTTCTGGTCTGGGAAGTAAGTCCCTTGCTGCAGCCGTTTAAACAGAGTAGTGCTTCTGAATACGCGAGCGTCATGAACCCTCCCTGGCCATCCCGTGTGGATGTTTGTGAAACGTCCCTTGTGATCCACCAGTGCTTGCAGCACCATTGAAAAGTACCCCTTCCGGTTTACGTACTGGGTGCCCTGGTGCTGCGGTGCCAAGATAGGGATATGGGTTCCATCTATCGCCCCCCCACAGTTAGGGAATCCCATTGCAGCAAAGCCATCCACTATGGCCTGCACGTTTCCCAGAGTCACAACCTTTCGTAGCAGCAGCTTAGTGATTGCTTTGGCTACTTGCATCACAGAAGCCCCCACAGTAGATTTTCCAACTCCAAATTGATTCCCGACTGACCGGTAGCTGTCTGGCGTTGCAAGCTTCCACAGGGCTATTGCCACTCGCTTCTCTACTGTGAGGGCTGCTCTCATCTTGGTATTATGGCATTTCAGGGCAGGGGCAAGCAAGTCACAAAGTTCCATGAAAGTGCCCTTACGCATGCGAAAGTTTCGCAGCCACTGGGAATCGTCCCACACCTGCAACACAATGCGGTCCCACCAGTCAGTGCTTGTTTCCCGGGCCCAAAATCGGCGTTCAATGGATAGAATCTGCCCCATTACCATCAGGATCTCCAAAGCGCCGGGGCCCGCGGTTTGAGAGAATTCTGTGTCCACGTCCTCATCACTGTCATCGCCGTGCTGCCGTATCCGCCTCTTACTCGCCTCGGTTCTAAGGTCCTGGTTCAGCATATACTGCACGAGAGTGCGCGAGGTGTTTAAAACATCCACGATTGCGGTATGGAGCTGAGCAGGGTCCATGCTTGCTGTGCTATGGCGTCTGCACGGTTCACCAAGCAAAAAGGGCGCGAAACGGTTGTCTGCCGCTGTCAGGGAGGGAGGGAGGGGTGAGGCTGTACCCAGAACCACCCGCGAAAATGATTTTTGCCCCATCAGGCACTGGGATCTCAACCCGGAAATGCCAAGGGGCGGGGGAGGCTGCGGGAACTATGGGATAGCTACGGAGTAGCTACCCACAGTGCAACGCTCCAGAAATCGACGCTAGGCTCGGACCGTGGACGCACACCACCGATTTAATGTGTTTAGTGTGGCCACGCACACTCGATTTTATAAAATCTGTTTTACAAAACCGGTTTATGCAAATTCGGAATAGTCCCGTAGTGTAGACGTACCCTGAGAGAAGTGGCTGGGTGGAGATTGCAGGTCCCCTGGAAGGGGAGATCACAGAGTGTGGCACAGCTGGAGGCCAGTGTCATGAAGAAGATACTTCGGTCCTGGGAGTGACATGGGTCCAGGAGCAGAGGTGACGGTGGGCGAGCCACCACCAGAAGAGGGCGCAGAGCTAATGTCCAAGACAGTCAGTAGGAGGTGCCGCAATGGTGAGTTGCACCCTGTCACACAGGGGGAAACCCAAATGGCATAGGGTTCAGACTGTACCAATACAGATCATAGACAATAGAAAAAGGAGGTGATGTTTGAAGTTTTAAATTTTTTATTGCAAATTTGATTTTTGGCCTCACCTTCTCCCCCTTGCCCCATTTGCTAAAAAAGCTTTTCAACCAATTTCTTAACTGTCAGCATTTTTCATTTTATCAACCTTTGGAAAAATTCCTATGAAAGTTGGGTTTTTTTGTTGTTGTTTTCAATCAGCTGTAGTCTAGAGTAGTGAAGTTTGCCATAGATTTATTACTTAGGATTTTGCAGCCTTTTAAAGGAAGGAATGTGAGCAAGAGGGAGGTGATTGTGTCACAGGTGATGTCAGAGCAGAAGGCATTCCAAGAAAATGTTCCTTAAAAACATAAGGATCTGACTTGTCAAGCTCACAAGGCTGGTCAGATTAATAAGTATGTGTGATGGGGAGATTGGATAGCCTTGGAACAGGAGATGAGAATGCCGCCCCCCCCCCAAAAAAACCCCGCCCTTACCTCCCTTTCCTTTTTCTTCTAATCCTCCTTCTTAGATAACACACAGGCAGGATCTTGAAAAAGAATGTTACTTGTGCTAGAAAGTCACAATGATTTATTTACTGTGATTCAAAATGCCCCCAAAAGGTACAAAATGAAACATTCCTCCCTTCTTATCTTTGACACTGGTTAAGCCATGAACTAAGAATAACCTTCAACCCTCCCTTCCTGCTGGGAGCCAGTCTAGAGGAATATGAGTATCAGAGCTGAGTAGAGTAGATTGGCTATTTCAGAATGCCATCTAATTAGCTGACTGACAAAAACTAAGTTTTCACAATTGTGATGGTCTGAGTCACCCTCAGCAAATTGGATATGATGGAAATAAATTGCAAACACTTCTATTGTGTGATATATATTTGTAGATAACGTTTGGTTAAATAGCAAAGTGTCTTCAGAGAGGAATGTGCCTGTACCTCAGTGTTGAGACTGGTCCTGAAGGCACCACTGAAAAGTTGCTAAGCTGCCAGTTTCAAGGAAGGTCTGTACAAAGAGGGTTTATGTCCCAAGCATATTGTGGGGAGCAATGAAAGAGGGTCCCCCATAAAGTAGGTTGGGTAGAAGTATGCTGGTCTGTCCAGAGGCTAATTTGAGATAGGACTTGAAAACCAGCCATTTTTTACCACCTCCAGGTTTGACAAAGAGAGAGACAAAGATGGAGTATTTGGTGGTAGAGGCAGGTAAAAGGTACCTGGCCCAGAGAAATCCGCCAAAGACTTTTTAACTCATATAGCAAGTGATGCTATATGAGGTAAAAATGCATGGAGAAAGGCTAAAGACAATGGAGTGGTGAATGCAGTGAAATGCCCACTACTAAGATTATTGGAGAACCATACTAGCCAAGGAAGAATGAGCCATTTGCTGTTCTGCTGCACAGGTCTACTAAGGCTTCCCACTCATTCCAGAGTTTGCATTGCTTGACTTAAAAAGAGCACATCTTGATTCTCAGATCCCAGGGTGATATCTTACTTCTAGTAGCTACAAAAACCTCGTCTTGATGTATGTTTGAGCCATATATATGCTCCATTCTAGGTCACGTTGGGAAAATAGGTTTAGGTTACTCAGAAAGCTTTGGTCATCTTTGCCTCAGGGACTTTTTGGTCCCTACAAAGCCTGAGGGTTTAATAGGAAGGTAGTACCCATAATCACTGTATTATTACACATCTAGCTTTCAGTGCTGGGATCTTGGTGGTGTCACTTGCATCTTCCTCCTCAGCCTTCATGACAGCTTTTCTGGAGAGGCTGTATCAGAGAGAGTTCCTGTGTCACTCATTCCTTGTGTTAGCAGAGGAGTTTAATCCTAGTCCACTGTAAAACTTTAAACATCTAAGGTGCTGTAGCCTTGAGTCAATGTGTGTGACACACTATCTGATGTGGCAGGGAGGGAGTATTGGCAGGAGTAATCAGGATGGAGGAGGTACTTTTTCTCCCCACAGGCAAAATGCCAGTTGGGGTAGAGGATGGCAAGAGTATTATTGGGTGTGGAAGGGTGCAACACAGGAAGAACACTAGCTGAGTAGCAAGGACTGTGAGCATAGGGAGTCACCCCTGGGTGAAGGGGTGCCAGTTGTATGGGACAGCAAGGCCGTTACATTGAGATATAGGTGTTCCTAAATTATGGTACACGAGACATCTCTTGAGGGGTATGCGGGAGAAATTGTGTAATAGTGGATTTAATTTATTAATTATTTTATTTATTGCATTTTTTGTAATAGGCTACTCAGATGAAACTTTAAAACTCTGTGGGAATTTATGTTATAAAATATGGTAGTTAATTTATTTTTAAGATGTACCAGTAAGAACACAGATGCACAGAGACACTGATGTACAGAGCCCTCACCTCCAATCACCATATAGCATGGGTTCAATTGCTAAGCAACTGTCCAGTCTAACTGAGGTCAGAACTTAGGGTTCCCTACCCCCAGTTGTATATGTTGCATTGTTACTATATCTGTACATAACAGTGAAATATGGACAGATGGCTAAAGGTAGGTAGTGTGGAGAAGAACACACGAAGTATCAGTGATAAGAAAGGTAGTGGTACGTGGGCAGCTGGTAGATTTGGAAGGGGGTACACAATAAGAAAAGTTTGGGAACCTCTGATATAGACCCATTCTACTTGGGGTTTTTTTGCCTGGGGGGATGCTCTTGTCCTAAACTTCTGCTGCCAGTAAGTGTCTGTAGCCAATGGTCTCTTCAGAACAGTTTTTTTAAATAAATCTTGATGTGTAAAATAGGCTACAGGCTTAG
The DNA here is from genome assembly GCF_016161935.1 of Mauremys reevesii. NCBI lineage: Eukaryota > Metazoa > Chordata > Testudines > Geoemydidae > Mauremys > Mauremys reevesii. The sequence continues at coordinate 100,561,811 of NC_052626.1, read as the reverse complement.
CCCCTAAGCTATCTAAAGAGCAAGCTAAAGAGGAAAATCACATATCTCTGCTCTTGCGGGAGTAGACTCTGTAATGGTAAAACAGTGCAGCTATGCCTATGACTTCCCAGAAGCTGGAGAGTGGTTATTTTGCGCTATCCTTTTATTGTGATTGACAAAAGAAGTTGGTGGTAGAAGAAAAGCTCCACCCCTAACAGAGTAGAAGTCACGTGACTGGGAACAGTTATGGCAGACCAGGTGGCAGGCTGAGGCACCAGCTAGAGAGCTGTGGGAAATGAAAAACCATCACTGGCATTATTTGGAGAGTCCCAGTGGTCTGTTTGTGTCTTTTTCAGTACTGTGAGCTCAGGAATAACCTCAGTACCAATATAATAAAAGCTTTGTGTTCATTTTCATGCTGTTTTTCTGTGCGTGCGTGTGTGTGTTCATTCCTGTTTCTGCATGTTTCACCAATACATCACTCTGCAGTTAAGAACTGTGCCTGATGGCTTCATTTATCTCCGGCTTGGAATATTGCCTCTGCCACCTCCACAGATACAGCAAGATGTCACTTTTACCAATTTACTTTTGACCATGTCTAGCAACAGACACGTAATGATGACAAAGCATTGGTAATATGGGCAGAGTATTGCTTCTGTTGACTGCTCCTTATGGAAGCTTTTAAAATTGCCTCTTTTGCAGCATTTGTGTGGAATATATTTTCAGTGTGGCTGTGAACGTTGTGACTAACAATAGTTTGAATACTGAGACTTGAAAATTGGTGAAATGCATAATGATAAACTTGAAAACTTTTCACCCAGAAGAATACACATCCAACGCTGCGGGTACAAATAATGATGGGAGTTGAACTAGACCAGTTAAAGAGGCTACCACTTAGTAAAAAGGATTTCTTTAAAACTAACCCTCTGATTCTATAATGGCACTGATTAATCTCACCCTTCCTGAACAGATGATGACTGATTGAAGGGTTGGGTGTGTTACCAGTTCATGTCATAGAGTTTAAGGCCAGAAAGGACCACAAGATCATCTATGTATTTCAAAACTAATATTACCTTCCTTCCCCTTACACTGACTACAGCTAAGGTGCTACTATAGAAGCACAAAGAAGGCTGGTTGCTTTTGATATTTCATCAATAAAATTAAAAACGAAGTGCCCAAACTCAGATATGCTCTTAATCTGTTTCATAAAATGAGGGGGCTGGTGAACTGCCCCCAACTCCAATCTAAATTGCTACCAGATGCGATGTTTCCTACTTCTAATGTATCCCATACATTAAATCAGTGATAACTGCAATGAATTGTCTGATACTAGATGCATCATGATCTAATAAGCTGACCAGAGGCCTGAGATCCATAAGAACATAACATGGCTATACTGGGTCAGACAGTTTCTGGGTTTGACCTTCCACAGTCATCTTGGTCAACTCTGAACCGAATTCGAACTAACCATGGTAGATGCAGACACCTAATGGAAAAGCAAGGACTCTCCAGTGCGCGAGTGTGGTTCCTCATGATGGACCATCGAACATATTCCTACCTACTGCCCAATTTATAAATATGAAGGAGGAATAACTGCAATAAATTCTGCTACTTCTGATGTAGTCATTTGGCTCGATCAGCTTCAGGTGAAATTGCAGTTGCTGCTCTACACCAGACATACGAAAGAAGAACTGGGTCAGACCAAATGGACCATCTAGCCTGACTGACTGGTGCCCGATAGTTCAGAGGAAATTAACAGAACAGGGCAATTTCAAGTGATTCATCCCCTGTCATCCAGTCCCAGCTTCTGGCAATCAGAGGCTTAGGGACACCCAGAGCATGGGGTTGCATCCCTGACCACCTTATCTAATTTTTTTTTTAACCCACTTATACTTCTGGTCTTCACAACATCCCCTAGCAATGAGTTATGTGAAGAAGTACTTCCTTTTGCTTGTTTTAAACCTGCTGCCCATTAACTTCATTGGGTGAGCCCTGATTCTTGTTATGTGAAGGGGTAAATAACAATTTCCTATTCACTTTCTCCACTCCATTCATGATTTTATAAACCTCTATCATATCCTTCCTTAGTCTTCTATTGTCTAACTGAACAGTCCCAGTCTTTTTAATCTCTCCTCATATGGAAGCTGTTCCATATCTCTATTTTTTGTTGCCCTTCTCTGTACCTTTTCCAATTCTAATATATGTTTTCTGAGATGGTGTGACCAGAACTGCACACAGTTTTCTACCGTGCGGGTGAACCATTGATTTATATCGTGGAATTGTGGTATTTTTTCACTCATTATCTGTTCTGTTAGCTTTCTTGACTGCTGCTGCACATTGAGTGGATATTCTCAGAGAAACATCCAGGATGACTCCAACATCATTCTTGAGTGGTAACAGCTAATGTAGTCATTTTGTATGTATATTTTTCCCAATATGCATTTCTTTGCATTTATCAATGCTGAATTTCATCTGCCATTTTGTTGCCCAACCACCCAGTTTTATGAGATTGCTTTGTAATTTTCAGTCAGCTTTGGACTTAACTATCTTGAGTAATTTTGTATCATCTGCAAATTTTGCCACCTCACTGTTCCCACCCCACCCTTTCTAGATCCCTTATGAATTTATTCAACAGCATTCATCCTCAGGGAACCCCGCTATTCAACTATCTCGATTGTGAAAACTGGCCATTAATTCCTACCCTTTGCTTCCCATCTTTTAAGCAGTTAATGAGCCACGAGATCTTCCGTCTTATCCCATGACTGCTTACTTTGCTTAAGATCCTTTGGTGTAGTCCCTTGTCAAAGGTTTTCTGAAAGTCCAGGTACACTATATCAACTGGATCACTCTTGTCCACAATGCATGTTTTAAGGACTTGATCCGGCAAACAATTTAACATGCATGAATATTGTCATTGATTTTAATGAAACTACTTACCAGGTTACAGTTAATCATGTCATAGGTGTTCAAAGCCTCAGGGACTAAAACCATTTTTATTAAAAACTTTTTAGTGGTATAAAATCTTTGAAGCAGTTTTTTGTTTTGATGTAACAATGAAAAGTTATTTAGATCTTTAATACACTGACAAAGTTATTCTGAACACTTTTACATACAGGCCAAAATTTTCAAAAATAACCAAACTTTAGGCTCCCAAGTCCATATATATGCATCCAAATAACTTAGCAACACAAATCCCATTGACTTCAAACTGCAAACACTGAGGCAGTATGGCCTGGTCATAGCACCTGAGGCTTCTTTACTTGGAGAAAAGTTCAGTGATTTGGAAAATGGTTCTGGTTACAAATATAGCACTTGCTATGGGCTTATCAATTTTGTGTTGTGTTTTCTCAGTAAGGGTGTTAATGAGGCCCTGGATTTGTCTTTGTCTGAAGAGATGCTCCTTTTAAGTAGGAAAAACCATGTAAAATCTGAAAGTCTACTAACAACTAGGAAAGTGAAGAAACCAATCCAAAGCCTTCATTTTAGGAATTTAAGACTATAAAATGGGAAGCAAGTAAAGAGACTAACGTCAGTTACATCTAATTTAAATTTAATAAATAGATTTAAACTAATGTGATTTAAATAAGAAAAAAGAGATTGTTCTAATGTTTTTTTTTAAAAAAAAAAAACCCTCATGCCTTTTTTTCAGCATGGTGCTGGGAAAAGCTTCTCTACCAAGACAGTAAAGCCATTTTCAGCCCAAGTGAAAACAGTAAGGACAAGAACAAGCTCTCATGAGCTTTATGAAAGGATTTTTCAGCTCAGTCTTACAGACCCAAAGGAATCTCAGTAGTCTGGATAATGTCCAGATAAGCATCTGAATTTTAGATGTTTTATTTGAATAGAACTGCTAAGCCTTTGGAGATTTGCTTGTCAGTCGGCAGGTTGTACAACACTATGCTACTGAGCATGCACATTGTGATCTTTTCTGCTGCTGAAGATCTTTCTGTTTTCACAATGGACCTGTTGCTAAGGATGCTCATCTCAGCTACTATTGACCTCAACAGGAATTGGGGGAACTTAGCAGCTTGTAGGATTGACTTCCTAAGAAAGCAAAATATCCTCAGACATTATAACTACTGTTATCAAATTGTAGCAAACGTTATAGCAATCAAGGGAGGAGTCATGTTGCAATTACTCTTGGGTATGATTTTATATGTAAGATTTAGAACACAGGGGCTCTTAAACTTGAGGTTTCTGAACCAATTCCAGAAAGTTGGTATGTCAGCAGAGCAGGTTCTAGGTGGCCAAGTTATTGGTCGGAGCAGGAGCCTAGCCTAATGGTTGGAGTCCAAATGCCAAAGCCAGGGGTCGAGACAGGGCCAGAACCAAGAAGCAGGGCTGAAGGTCAGAACCAGAGTCAGAGTCCAAAGGCCGGAGCCAAGAGTCAAACAGAATTGGAGTCAGAGTCAAGGGTCAGAACGGACTTACTAGGAGGCAGGGAAGGCAGGAGCAAGGCTGGGACAGGACAGAAATGAGGCTGGCTGCAAGGCAGGATCTGGATGGAGCTGTGGAGGACCAAAGAGGAGTAGGGCTTGGCGGGAGACGCGCGCAGGGAGGCAGAGTGCCCGTGGGCATGTGCGTTGAGCAGCTGCTGAGCTTCAGAACTGGCCTTCTAGCATCCTCCGGCGGCCTGCTAGCATCCAGAGGCACAGTCCATCAGGCAGCCTAGCTGACTCATTAGGGTGTCAGGAGAACTGAGCAGGCGCTGCTCCAGGGCCTTACTCCTGACACAGTACTCCCCATCACACTATATTGCTGAATGCATTTTGCAAAACTTTTGGCCTAAATTAGCAGAAGTATCTAGTGATCTGAAGTGCTTTAGTTTCAGTGCCCAACTTCAGATAGCTTGATTTCCACAGAGCAGCCACTCACTGTAAATCAGACCCAATTAAGCAGTGTCACTTTGGGAGTGTCAAGTTGAGCACCGTCATGAGGTATCCTAAGTCACTAGTTAATTCTGAAAATGTAAGCAATTACCTAGCAATGCCTGCTGTCAGACTGAACAGGAAAAGCTGGGGAACATGAGAGGGGATGAGAATAGGGGATCAAAGGTTGCACTTTGTTTGAAAGAGTCATAAGCCAACTGTTGCAACAAACCTCTGTTCTGCAAAAAAGGGCTCATAGTCTTTAAAGCCAGAAGGGACCATCATGATCATCTAGTCTGACCTCCTGCATATCTCAGACCACAGAACCTCACCCACCCACTCCTGTAACAGACCCATAACCTCTGACTGAGTTACTGAAGTCCTCAAATCATGATTTAAAGACTTCAAGTTACAGAGACTCCACCATATACTCTAGTTCAAACCAGCAAGTGACCCATGTCCCCATGTTGCAGAGGAAGGTGAAAACCCGCCAAGGTCTCTGCCAATCTGACGTGGGGTAAAATTCTATGCTGACCCCAAATAGGGTGATCAGTTAGAGCCTGAGCATGTGGGCGAGACTCACACCAGCCAGACACCTGGGAAAGAATTCTCTGTAGTAATTCAGGGTATGTCTACATAGGAATAAAAAACCCGCAGCTGGCCCGGGTCTGCTGACTCAGGATCATGGGCTCAGGCTCTGGGGCTGAAAATTGTGCAGATGTTTGGTCTGTGTAGAAGTTTGGACTTGGGCTGGAGCCCAAGCTCTGGGACCCTGCGAGGAGGTGATAGTGAGTCCCATATCCTCCCTCTGGGTCAGCAACTAGTGGGGGTGGGGGTGGAGGAAGGAGGAATCACACTCTCATGTGCACAAAGCCAGAGCCCTACCAGCTCGGCCCAGCATTCTGAACATTCACATAGTGAGAGAAGCATTTCTTACCATGCATGGAATGAACTGTACACTACTGTTTCAGAGTCTAGTACTGGCCCTTATGCACTTTTTCTGGCTGCGAGCAGCTTGCTGGACTATCACTGGTAGGCCTGGTCCTGTAGGATCCAGTGCCAGAGTCTGTAACCAGGCTTCTACCTGTCTTATTCTTTTCAGTAGAAAATTCTGAAGGATTTTCTAGTGGCTGAAGTGCAACAGTCCCAATCCTGCACTCGGAACGGTGCCAGAGGGCTCTATGACCGTGAAAGGGGTGCAGAAATGAGCTATCCCTGCTTTCTCTAAATATTAAACAGTGACATTTACTTGCCTGGTAAGTCTGCGTGGAAGCTGGTTTACTTGCCATTAGAAACCAATTCCAGCTGAGAGCATAGGTAAGGTCACTGTTAAGCAAGTTGACCCTTCTCAGTACAAACACTAGGGAGTCCAATGTTGAATTAAAAATCTGCTGTGTAAAGATATTTTCCCCTGGACTCCTCAGGCTCAGCTCATTTATACCTTGATGCCGTAACTCGAGTCTACCCTTTCCTCCCCAGCTGCCTCATGTGAAATGCGAGGAAATCATCATCAAGACCTACCCCTACCTAGATCTTCAGCAAATACACCAGTTGCAGGTCTGAGTGCTTGTATTTGTAATGTAACGAAACCAATTTCAATAACTAGGTGGTTAGCAAATATGCCAGTTCAGTAGTTCAAACAGTTCTGTCTCAAGCTGACATTCTACCTACAGTACAAAGGGCCAAAGATGATAGAAAAAACTTCTTTTGGTGCTGCATATATGTCATGTCCTGTTACTTTTTAGAGCTGAATCTTTTGGCTGAGTTTATTAACCTTTCAATATTTGGTTTGTTTAAATGTTAGTGATGGGTTGGTATTTGTTTGACCTATCGTTACGCTATCGTATTCTTATAAATTGTAAAGAGCTCCTAGCTTTGCAGCAGACCAGGTTAAAAATAAGCAGTTTGATAGAACTGAACTCCAATGCTAGAAAAAATAATCCAACAAGATACTTAGAAAACAGACACATTTGGATTGAGGGAAATACTGATAAGAACATATTTGCTCATTAATGTGTGTTGTTGCTGCTGGTCTTGGAAGCGCCTATGTACGTGGCAACAGCAGATTCAGCCAACCTCAATGTTATTCATAAAGAAAGACCACTGGCTCAGTTCGGTGGCTAAGGTGCTTGGCCAGGTTTATTGTCTACAAAGCACGGTACTAGTGCCCCAGATCAATGGTTATAGGTACACTAACACATGTATGCCCGTGGCAAGGTGACAGCTCAATCAACGGAACACAATGCTGTCCCTTAAGCCAGTATTATGATGTCCCCTTTGATATAGTGATACAAACAAGTTACATATTACACTCTAGATGTTAATTACCACCTTGTACCTGCTAGTTTGAACAAAACATCCTCATCCATTGTCCTGTCATTTCCTCCTTATCTTACTATGGGTCTGTGTGTCCCTGTACCATTTTCTAGGAATGTGATTACGTAGTTACTTGAGACCTCTGGCTGTTTCTGTACCATCCTCTCAGGTCAGGAATGTGCTTACTTGGTTGGCTAATAGCCAGTGTGTTGCTATTCTACCAAGGCCAGGCCTGCTCTGGTTCACATTCTTTGGTTCATACTGTTAGGTATATCTAGGGCTCAGGTAATGCGTACAATATATAGTATATATGTTTTCAATAGTTCGGAACAGTGTTTATTTAAATGCAGAACTGAAATACATTTTGGCAATGATCAGGTTCCTGATATTAGCCCTAGACTGTAAAGGGTGTTATTGTGTTAAATCAAATAGAACTTTATGTACAGCTAGTATTTTTTCAAGATTTCCTCCACTGGTGCTGTTTATTTTCTCCTCACATATTAAATACAACCTGTTTTCAGTGAATGATTTTAAATACAAATAAAGATCTATTACTTGAATGCACCCACTGCGCAATAGATTTAAATTTGGATTCCTAAGCATGGAGGGGAAGCAGCAAACTGTTCAGGGACTATTACTAATGATGGGAAATCACTTTTCTTTATCACAATATCTTTATATTTGGCTTTCACTACAAGTCTCCAAGATTTATTACTGTCCAGTGGCAGTTAAGTATGCCTATCAGAGGGAGACGTGAGCATTTTTAGTGGCTCGGATACACCTTCATCTGTGTCTAACAGTAAATTCACTTTGGTGCCTTCAAGTACCTTGGCTATCACAGCTTTCATGCTAGTTGCTGCCTTTTGGGAGGGAGAAATATTGCCATCTTGAGGCTACTGTGTGATTACTATGAGTAAGATAAAAATGCAGTGGGAAAATACTTCTTTATATGTAACTACTGCAACTGAAATTCTCTTTGGGTTCTGCTCTCAAGGGTTGTACCTGGTGGAATACACAAGTGCAGGCTGAAGTACTGGAACAACTTTATTCTTGTTAAATGCTCACATGCCTCCTAAAGAAAATGTATGAGCAACGCTTGTTGGATGATGGGAATCCAGTTAAAACTAACTGTCCTATTTTTAGTGCAACACAAGAAAAAAATAAACCAAATAGCATTTAGTTTTACAATGTCTTAAATTAAGGCAACCTTATTACTATGCATTATATATAGAGAGATAAATAAATAATTTTGATTCACTGACAGTTCTGAAAAAAATAAATTGTTTGGTTTAGGGTCTAACCAAAACTTTTCAGAAATTTTGGTGAATCAGAAAAAAATGTATTGCAGATCTCTTTAACAAACCCAAAGGAAATGAAGGGCTAGATGGACAAAATGGAAGATGAAAAGGTGGTGGTGATGCTGGTCCTGGTACCAAACAGTCCGGTGGTTAGAGCACTCACCCAGGAGGCCCAGGGTCAAGTCCCTGCTCTGAAATGGGCAGAGTGGGGACTGAACCTGCGTCTGCCATATAGGAAGGCATGGCACTACCTCCTCCTCCTCCCCCAGTTTTGTGAATGGTACCTAAATCTCCTTATGAATCTAGGTCTCAAATTATTTTTGGCTGAAACTATTCAAATACTTTTGGTCAACCCAATACTTGCCATTAATCCCATTTTTTTTTTGCCCAGCTATAACAGCAATCCAGCATGCAAAATTTCAATATCTGTTCTTTTTTTCAGCCTATATATATTTGATATATTCATTATCTGTCATTCCTGAGCATATTATTTCACGTTTCTTGCTTGGATTGCATATTGTTTTACTTCCAGGAATCTGAAAGTCATAATCTGCATAGCTCCACTGATGAGATCGGATAAATACAATGGCTGAAATGCTGAACTAGGAATTACTTGCTTCTGCACAGTGCAAATAGTGGATTTTGGGGGGGCTGATTTAGGATGTGTGAAGGCCAGATTCTCCCTGCTCTCAGGTGCCATAAGATTCTCTCTTTTGTAAGCATTCTGTTTCAAACTAAGGCTGGGAGAACTTGTAAAATTTTGGTTTTGGACAAATATATGCACCTTTGGACAGCTAAACAAAAGGTTGCCTACATTTTGTGAGATCTAGGAGACCTTAATTAGGTTCAATAAATAAATTAGTTTCAATAAATTAGTTTAAAAAACCAAAAACAACACAGGAGTTAGGGACTTTTGTGTTTATATTATGCACATATCCAACAAGTTTCAACTGCACGTACAAAACTGTGAGCTAATTAATACTGGTGTTATAATGCATACCAGGTTGCAATAACAGATATCCTTAAACCATGTTTTTCTGCAACAGTAGTCCTCCATTATCCTAACTTCAAACCTCTCATTGCATGTTCCCGAAAGGTTCTGAGTGAGAATATTATTTCTTTAGTATTATGCATATGCTAATCATAAAACAAAGATTCTTGCTTGAAAAAGTTTGTAGTCTAAGGCCTTGAAGAGGCATGGTGTGGATAAGAGGGCACAAATATATTCATATGATTGGTGGAGGAGATGGTCTTTCACAAGGTAGCTTGAGGAGGACAGGAAAGGGGGTTGCTTGGCATGGGGTCTGGGAACTCTTTTCCCCGCCTCCCCCCACCCCCCCAAAAAAAAATACAAACCAGAGAGCTCTATTGCCTGCCTGGAGGGGATGCAAAGAGCTCAAATACTGGCCACATCTGATACGAAAGGAAGGGTGAGAGAGGAGCCAATAAGGCATCTATCCTCCTCCTTCCAAGATGATAGAAGCCCATCCATGGGGAGGGATAAAAAGGAGCAGATCCACAGGGAAGGTGCTGTAGGTAGCTTCATTCCCAGCTAGTCATTAGAAATACAGCCGAATAGTTCTATTAAAAATATCTAACTGCTGGATTGTTTTAACTGGAAGATGCGGTCACACTGTCTGGAGTGGCTCATGACCATGAATGTCTACCTCTGGGCAGACTGTCAAAAACAGAGCAGGCACCCCAAACTGGTGTATGTTCTGTAATTAGATTTCACCAAGCCAGTAACAAATGCAAACTCCTGGATCATTGCATCAGTCTTACCATGGAGTCACAGACTCTCCCTTAGACTCTCCAGCCTATCTTGCCACCCAGACAAACTGCACTTAGTGGTAAACGGTCACTTATACCAAAAATCACATCACATTCAGGTTGCTTCAAGTCGCAAGAAACCAGTCACTTACTTCAGATCAGTTGGTACCCTACATTTTACATCAAAGACAATGCCTGTAGCTAATCCTGTAATAAACTATCTATAGGTTTATTAACTAGGAGAAAAGAATAAGAGCGTTATTTACAGGTTAAAGCAAATGTGTACACACAAATGAGTTACTGTCTAAATCCTAAGAATGACAGAGTTGCAGTGATCTGTCAATTCCAAGTGTCTTTCCGGGGGACCTAGGAGGCAGCCCCTGGGGATCTCTGGCTTCAGTTTAGAGTCTCTGGCCCTTCAGAGTTCAAACAGCCAAAAAGATAGAAAATTTTTCCTTTGACTTTGTTTTATTTCCTTCATTCAGCTTCCAAGTCTACCGGATGAGCTTCCTTGCAGGTAGCATTTCCCAGGTGAGAAAGGGCCATTAACCAATCCTTTGTATTACAATGTTCCTTGATATTGACCCATCTGATTTGATAGAACTTCTGGATTGGGAGGAGGGGGTGGTGATTCCCATGCTTGAATTCACAAGTTCACAGCCAACATTTTCAAAGTTACGATGCAAAACTTATATATTTTCTTATAGCATGGAATTACAGACATTGCAAGTGAAATTAATGTATGGAGCAACTTACAAGCATTTCATGGAGTCTAAACACTAAATATATGCTTGTAAGATTATGATAAGACTAATACCTATTTGGAGCAAAATTAACATATAGATGAACTGGTTTGGTCTCCAGTTATGAGTTTGTTAGTTCTTAACTTATGCCTGCAGCCTGGGCAAAACTTGGCTTCTGGCCTACCAGCATTACAGACGTATTTACTGAAAATACTGCAACGAAGGTAGGGAAAGTCAGGGAGAGAAAAAAGCATTTCTTATGGACAATGCTGAAGCTGATGACTTCTGTAGCTCCTAAAAATAAAGTTCCATCCCCCAAACTTTGATATCGTCTTAGCAACATGCAATTAGACAACTTGCAAGTAAATCACCAGGTATGACAAGAGCAATTATTTCAGCATGAATAAAAATAAACATACAGCGCAGACGTCTCTAGCATGACATGTTATTTTTAGGTGTTTAAAAGCTTTAAAGAAAATTAATTGCATTTTAAAATGCTGTCAACTATAAGAGCAGAACAAAGCTTTCCGTATTGACAGCAGAATTCTAAATCCAGCATAAGCCCCTTTAAGCAGTGTAAAAACAATCTAAGCATTTCTGTTAGTTAAAAATGTAGGGATAAAACCTTTACTAAAGTTACTTTGGTTTGATGAATACTCCCCATCTCTATCTGCTCTCCCTGTAGTTCTTAATGGTGGACTACTCAAAACCTTCTTACAAAAGGCTCCATGTTGCAGCAACTTTCTTTAGACAAAGAGGGCTGTGTAGATGGAATTCCTTCTATTTGTTTTCTAATTTGACATAAGCAGTTGCTGCAGAATGATGCTCCTTCCTGCTGGGGTTGAGTTCTCCAGTCAGTCAACATGTCCACCAACACAGAATTGTGAAGTAACATGGGTTGTCTGTGCATAGTGTTATTAATCAGGGGACCTATGTTTCAGAGGTACTAAACACCTGCAGGTCCCTCTAACTTAAATGAGAGTTGAAGGTGCTTAGCACCTTTGAAAATCAGGTTGCTTATTTAAGTGTCCTAATAGGTGTGTTTAAATGCCTAAAAAGCACCCAAATTCAAAGCTTTTGGTCAATGTTCCTACTGCATGAGTGCACTGGATTTCGTCACTACTTTTGAACAGGATGGGAACACATATGCCAGGATGAAACTTGGTTCCACTATAAAAGGGACCGGCTGACCCTAGCTGCATAACCAGATTATGCAATCTTCTTTCCACCCAAGTCTGAGGGTGCGTGTAGGGGTGGGAGGGTGTGTGTGTGGGGGGGGCTGTGTGTTGGGATATCCCAAAGTGACCATGTGACAGTTGCCGAGTGCTCTGTTATAGAGCACTGAAACTAAGACACTATGGGCTAGCTGGCCAGATTTCTGTAGATTGCACTGATAAAAACACATTTGTGTGGTGTGTTGAGGTCTGGATGGGTCAACATGGAGGAATTAAGAGAAATGCTATTGCGTGCATGTGCTGAACCATGTTAGGTTCTCTTTATCCTGTAGAAACTGCCATGTCAGGGGACCCCAGTTGCAACATGGTAGTCACCTGACAAAGTTAAAACACAGGTCAATCTTGCAGTGTAGAGGGGCCCATAATATGATTTGAGAACTCAGCCAAAACACTGTTTAATTCTAAATTCACTGAAAAACCAAACCACGTTTTTTAAGCACACCCAGGGACTACTGTGTTGTAACTGTGCACCCCAATATGGTATTTTGTACAACGTAGGTAGGACATTAACTGTAACCAGGTCACATGAGGATGTCAAATCCTGGTTACATTGAACGTGGTTCCATCTGTATCAATGGGTGGAGCAAATAACCTGTTTGTTGAATAGGTTTTATAGCTTATAAAGCTTCTGTTTTATATGGATCAGTTGGTGTATGTGCACATGCACATACATACATGTCAAGTGGAGAGGGTGGGGAAAATGGTATTGTCGCGCGCACAGACACACACACACACACACACACACACACACACACACACACAATCATTGCTCAGTGTTAGGTTTCTGCTCCCATCCACTGGGACGTTGTGAGGAAAGGAAGCCTGCTGTCTGATTGCACTTGTTTTTGATTACGTTAGCTTGGCTTCGTGAGCATCATCTCTAAAATGTAGTTGTATCTCAGTTTTGAAGAAGATGGGCACTAAAAATCCTGAATGACTGAATACAGTAACTGTAGTACACGAGCTAATGAAAAAATAGCATCTAAACAGAATACAAACTTAGTCCTCAGTCGTGAATATTTTAGCCTTGTGTTTCAGACTCTTGGTGTTTACTTCCCAGTCACCCCCATCTTGGTGATATGAGTTGTGGTTATGTTTAGTGTTAAAAGATTAGTACAGACATATATAAAATAAATATTAGAATCTTGAGATGTAGTGTTATGGAACCAACTCATCCATGCAAAGAATTAAATCTCTAGCATGCAATTCAAGGGAAAATAATCATTACTGGATGGAAGCACGATCATAAAAATACATATGTTAAGCACACTTTTTAAGTGGTAGAAATAAATATCTTCATAACTGGCATTAGAACAGGCCAAGAAAGAAAGTAGTTGTAGCTTCAGCATGGGGTCAAGGCTGACATGGGAAAGAAGAAAACCATTTATTCTTTCTCCTTCCCTAACACTGTCAAAAGAGAAACCAGCAGAGGTTACCTTATAATCACAACTCCTAGTATCCATCTTCCACTGAAGCACTTTTCAGTAGCTGTGTTCCTACACAGGAGTGAGTTTTATTAATTTACATGGAATACAGGGGCCCAAATATGTTAACATAATCCAGTCACTGTTCAACATTAAATTGTGTCGAACAAGGTTTGGGATCTGGTATATGGAGACCTCAGCCTGCTAAGTATTGTGGCAAACACAGCATTAAAAATCCCTTAAACCTTTTATTAAAGATAAAGTAAAGAAGGAAAAACAGTTAAATCACTTCAAGTGTAAAATATTAAACGAAACTTTCATTTTAACAACATTGTTCCCTTTCCCTTTAGGTGGAGAATATTGTAGAATGGAAAAAAACAACCTTGTTTGACAGTCTCCTAGATGGTAGCAAAGATGGCAATACCTGTCTTCTTGGGGAAAAGAGAGGAACTTAGGTGGGAGAGGCTGAAGCTGTTGTTAAAGTCCGATCCCATTTCATCCCAGGTGGTGGCTGGGATTCAGCTGGAGCTAGTAGAGGTGCAATGTCATCTGAGTCCCTCTCTCTGCCTGGGCAGGACGGTGAAGAAGGTCCAGGTCCCAGGAGACGGCAAGGGTACCAGTTATGATGGCGAAGCTTCTTCAGGAGCCAATTTTTCTCTCCCAAGCCTCTTTCTGTCAGGACCCACAAAGGGAGTGGTGGGTGGTGACATCCCCTATCCCTCATTATTTTGTCCACCAGTTAGGCCTAGTTTCTGACACACCAGTTTTGGTTCACTTCTTGTTTACAAAGCACGATCCTAACACAGTCCTTGAGTTAGGTAAGTAGGCCTTTTTGTTTGGACTAATTCAGTCTGCTTCCCTTTTCGTACGTTTTTCTATCACCTTTTGTTTTTATTGGTTATTGTTGCATCTTCTGAACTTTCACATACACTTTACAGTTGAACTCAAAATTAGGGTAAATTATCGCAATGGGTGCACTAGATTTTTCCCAGGAAGGTGGGGCAGTATGGCCCCAGCTATTTCAAAGAAGGGAACATTTGTGGCTCTAAAATAAATGCAGTTTAGTCCAGTTGAAAGCCATCTGTTCAGTTAATCAGAAATAATGAAAATTCATGCAGCATGTCTTGCCTTTACTGAGAGTAACACACTTGGGATAGTGGTAGAACTCATCCACGGAGTGGTACTTTGCTTCCCTTCTTCAGCCTTCACTCTTTGCTCTGCTCCTCACTGTTTGAGTTCAATCTCTTACACTTCTTAAGGAAATGATTTAAATAGACTAGAAAAGAAGGGCCTGATTCTTTAGCTATTCCATAGTGGGATCTCCCATTGTTTTCAGTGGGAGTTCTGTGCACAGAACAGCTGGAGACTGGACCATTAAAGATGTGAGAAATCAGGGGCTGGGAATTCTGAAGTTTCAAGTGGAAATGATATCAAGTTTAGCAGTAAACTGCAGTATTGCCAACCCCAAAAATTAAAAAATAATCAGTCCTCTCAAAGTCGTAATTTTGAAAAAATGTTGGGTTTTAGTTTTTGAGCCTTTAGGGCTCGTGTTTTGAGGCTTTGCTCTGCAACTGTAATGGCTACAAATGCTTTTCTTTTTAAATGAAAGTTGAAATTCTCACACAATCACATGACTCCAGGTGCTGGAGCTTTAAGAAAAATATCAAAGAATCATGATAAAATCATGAGAGCCGTGAAATTACTGGGTTTCCTATTACTTTTTTTTCACCCTCCTCGAGTGCAACATGTACTTCACACTGAAGGAAAAGAAATTTAGCCCCATCTTTGCCCAGCATTAATCTTCTTCCCTTGAATTCTGACTGTCCATGCTGGACTCCTTCATTCTGTGTTTTCTGGGAGTATAAACACTGAGGGGAAAGGTTGATCTTGAGGCACTGCACTGGGACTCTGTGATCTGGATTTATTCCAGGCTCTGCCACAGGCTTCCTGAGTGACTTTGGTCAAGTCATTTAACCTCTGCATCGCAGCTCACCATCTGTAAACTGGGTGTAATAATACGCCCCCTCCTCATAGGTTGTCTTGAGTTTAATTTCATTAGTTTGTGTGAGGTGCACAAATAATAATGTGTCAGGAGCCATATTAATACCTAGTTAGCCATTCCTAGGCTCTATGTGTGGCTCAGAGCAGGGGAGGTTCCTTGTTTCTCCCATATCTGCCATAACTGAGAAGTGCTAGATACAACATAGCCTTATGTTTGAAAAGTCCCATGTAGTTTCTAGTATGGGGTGCCCTTCCCCCCCCCCCCCCAGGAAAAGGAACAGTTAGGCTTGTGAAAATGTTTTCAGTACATATGTTACAACCGAGAGGAGGTAGGAGACTTGAAGTCAGCTGTGAGCAGTGATATGTCTATCCTCCGCTCCTACCCACCCCCAAGCCACTAGCTTTGCTTTGATCTATAATTCGGGGAAAGGGATTTTCAAAGTCCTGAATGTGCATGTTAGCAAAAAGCACTCTAATAATACTTGCTTAATTGTGTTAGTTGCTGCATAAAATCTAATTGTCGGTTGCAGAACATTTTTTAATATTGCTCTGTAAAATACCTTAATTGTAAGAAGCAGGACAACCTACTCTGGTGTGAAATGGTCAGGTCGGCGTATAAAAGTTTATCAAAGATAAAGATTGAATTCCTTTCTAAAAGAGATGTTCAACCACAAGCCATCGGGTTTGGTGCAGGAATTGCTAATTGAGGTTGTGTGTTATGCAGGAGGTCAAACCAGATGTTTGACTATCCCTTCTGGCTTCAAATCTATGAATCTGTGGGAGAGTGTAGACATTTAGAGTAGGCCAGCCTTTCGTCTACATTACAGTTGCAGAGCTGGGCAAGTAATCGAAAAGTCTTTCTGTGAATAATTCATTTGTTTTAAATATTTGTCTGTTTTTAGAGGACCTGAATTTGCCACCTTCTGTTGTGTACGACCTTACTCCCTGAGTGATTTCAGGTGGGACTGTTTGTGGAGAAAGGAGAAAACAGCATGACTAAAGGTAGCAAAATCTGGCCCATAATGTGAAATAGTTGGTGTGGAGGTAAAGCTTTTATTAGCATGATTTTGGAATGGTTGCAGTGGTCACTAGAAGTAAATTGAAGTGAGTTATGCAGGTCACCTCAAATACATGCCTATTAAACCTTTAGATTACACCATCATCTATTTTTATGTTGTATTTTACTGAAATTATGTTTGAGAAATTTAAATAGTTTTATTGGTGGGGTTTTTTGCATTTCTACCCACAAAGTCCAGGTCTCTACATTACCCAGCTGACTCCCCAGTTCCCAGAGGGAGAGAAATGATAAATACATTTTACAAGTTATTAAAATTGCCTAGTATAGCTCTTGTGATTTTCAAGTATGATATGAAGTTCACAGAAGGCTAGAAGCAAGTTCACTATATACCACTGGAAGAATGGGAAGTTTTTTTAAAAAATAGTGTTTATTGCCCATTTGTTCCTCAGATCGATTGTGAGATAATGGAGCAGAAGTTTGTCATTTGTCCTAGACTGCAAATTCTCTTGTGCACTTTGGACAAGTGAAATTTTGGTGAGAAACTTAGTTGTTTGCTGGAAAGATAGTTATGAAGATATTTATTTATGATGACTGTCTGAGACTGCTCAGAGACTCTTAAAATAATACTCGTAGAGACAGATCAGTGGTCACAGTGCAGGTGAGGCAGCGAAAGCTGTGCAACAAATGGAATCGATAACATCCCTTATGGAAAAAAATTGTAGAATTTAACAGGGATGGAGCCATTAAGTTTCTCTCCACAAATGAAACTTAATTCTATAGAAATTATTCTTTAAACTTATAGAATTTAATAGAAAAACTATCACTTTTCTACAGAACTTTTAAACTTTGCTATGGTATTTAATGGCAAATTACATTTTTTACAGAGGGATACCTTATGCGGAACTGTTCCATAAGGAATAACTCTCCAGTTTATCCACATGGTTGGGTAACTGGAGTCTCCTGAATAACTTGCTAACATATCTGAGGACTTCTGCAATCTTATGAGTGTGTTTATATGACATATGCATTTTATATATATATTCCAATCTCTCTGTGTGTGTGTGTGTGTGTGTGTGTGTGTGTGTGTATGTATGTGTGCATATATATATATAATATGAATCACCATTAACCTACTGCATGGATTTGTTCTATGTAGCTTATTAACTGTGCATTGTTTGGTGTCTTTTTTAAAAAAAGATGTCTACAAAATAACGGTAGATGTGACTCCTATTTATGAACACATGGTAGTCTTGTTAAACTAGGGCATTGTCTTCCTGCACACACATCCCTTAATTTGTTACCATGGAAACATCCCAGCTGAAATTATGCAGGCCTTTAACATTTCCATGGAAACTAGAATAATGGTGCCACCTAGTGGATCAGCTATGCATCTGCAAGACTGGCAAAGGCTGTGATTATCAGCTTGAATGTGGTTTATATATCAGCAGAACTGGCCCAGATAATTCAATCAGTATTTAGGAAAGGGTTATCAAAAGCTCCTACTGTCTCTTCTCTTCAGTTTTAAAAATCAATAACTTTTCTGTAAATAAATATAGTTACAGACATCAAGAAAATATGATGATTACTTTGAATCTTTGTTTTATATGAACACAGCTGGCCACTGTATTTTTATTGAATGTTCAGTTTAAAAGAGGTGAGGGGGAAATCTCCTCTCAAAGATATTCTAACTTTCTCCTCATAAGATTTCCAGTGTTGTCACTCAGGATACGTAAAGTATTTGCAAGGCAACTCATTAAAGGGATGCTATAAAGATAAAAATCTTTCAAAATTAATTTCCCTAATGGTGTTTCTAATAGCACTAGAGATTATTAAAATAATTGGAATGTACTTAAAATCTGATTTCATTTTTGCACTTTGCTTGTCTTGCTGTAAATGGGAATAAAGTGTATTTTGTGCAAGGTGAAAATGCCTCTCCTGCTCACCCAAAACTAACTAAACAGCATTTTTTTGGCTGGAAAGATCACTACAGATACAGACCAGGAGTAATTGCCTCTCTAGATAGTTACTCCCTAAAGAGGGGTTGCAATTATGAGGCTGCTTGTATTTTTATATGTGCAGTGATGAGGGTGGGGTTCTCAGACTTTATCACAGTCAACCACATCTTAGTTGCAAGATGGTCTTGTGGGTATTTCCTCTCCCATTAATGACTGACCTCACCCACCCCTCCTGACCTCCTTGACAATTGCTTAACATCCCTCTGGCAACTAGAACAATTGATTATATGGAAGAGTAGTACTGGTAAAATATTTATTGAGTTATTAGCCTCTTTCTGTATAGCTTAGCAGGTGGGAACAAATAATAATAATATATGGAGATATACCTATCTCATAGAACTGGAAGGGACCCCGAAAGGTCATCGAGTCCAGCCCCCTGCCTTCACTAGCAGGACCAAGTACTGATTTTGCCCCAGAACCCTAAGTGGCCCCTTCAAGGATTGAACCCTGGGTTTAGCAGGCCAATGCTCAAACCACTGAGCTAGAACCAGGTAGCCAGCCTACTTAGTTGGTGCACTAGCTGGTGTTCCGCAGATCATAGTCTAGGCCCTGCTGGTCACATCCCTAGTGCTAACATGCCCAGTTTTAGATCAATATTTATTAACATGTATCTGAGAACATTACCATAACTTATGAACATATGACAAAGGAAAACATGGGTCACTATGGTATAAGTTTGTGCAATTTGGAGTGGTCCCCTGTTACTGCCATTGAGTAGGGATTTTGATGTTGATTTCAACTGTGTAGTATAATGAATGGAACTGGAAAAAGACACGTAGGTTTCCAGAGGAACGTAAAAGCAACAAAGAGTCCTGTGGCACCTTATAGACTAACAGACATATTGAAGCATGAGCTTTCGTGGGTGAATACCGATGAAGTGGGTATTCACCCATGAAAGCTCATGCTCCAATACGTCTGTTAGTTTATAAGGTGCCACAGGATTCTTTGCTGCTTTTACAGATCCAGACTAACACAGCTACACCTCTGATACCAGAGGAACATAGTTTGGTGTGTCAGCAAGGGGCGCAGTAATACAAACAGTGTCTAAACTACTGTCTCCATTATTTTATCTATTATAATCCATACCTCTCAGCGTGTCCTCTATTGGTGACTGAACCACGTGTAGAGCTTGAGCCTGCTATACCCTTGGCTTAGAGGTTGATGAGCCTACTTGCAGGTGATTCAGGCAGTAGAGGCCTATACTTCAAGGTCCAGAAGTCCCAGGTTTGGTCCCTGCTGGTCCATCCAGGGTATAGCTTTTTCATTATTATTGTTTGCTCTCTGTTGGCCACTAGGCAGTATCATAAAGCTCCATTGTGCCAGGTAGAGACTAATAAGAGTGTCCCTGATATGCTTACAGACTAAATAGATTAGACAATAGGTAGAGGGAAGGAACATAACAGCAGCAAGTGGACTGCAGAGCCTCAAAATGCATGACTAGTACTGAACTCAGGCACTGGAGGTATGCTAATAGGGAGGCAGTAAGGTGGCAGGGTGGACCTCTGCCGCATCCCCCTGGCTTCTGGCAAATCTCCTAGAACCTGGGGGAAAGACAATAACAGAAAATGTGGAAATGGCAGAGGTGTTTAATAACTTCTGTGTTTTGGTTTTCACCAAGAAGGTTGGTGGTGATTGGACATCTAATATGGTGAATGCCAGTGAAAATGAGGTAGGATCAGAGTCTAAAATAGGGAAAGGACAAGTCAAAAATTACTCAGACAAGTTAGATGTCTTCAAATCACCAGGGCCTGATGAAATGCATCCTAGCATACTCAAGGAGCTGACTGAGGAGATAGCTGAGCCATTAGCAATTATCTCTGAAAAGTCATGGAAGACAGGAGAGATTCCAGAAGACAGGAAAAGGGCAAATATAGTGCCCATCTATAAAAAGGGGAATAAGGACAACCCGGGGAATTACAGACTAGTCATCTTAACGTCTGTACTTCAAAAGATAATGGAGCAAATAATTAAGAAATCATTTTGCAAACACCTAGAAGATAATGAGGTGATAAGTAACAGTCAGCATGGATTTGTCAAGAACAAATTGTGTCAAACCAACCTGATAGCTTTCTTTGATAGGGTAGCAAGCCTTGTGGCTAGGAGGGGAAGCAGTAGATGTGGTATATCTTGACTTTAGTAAGGCTTCTGATACTGTCTCACATGACCTTCTCATAAACAAACTAGGGAAATACAACCTAGATGGAACTACTATGAGGTGGGTGCATAACTGCTTGGAAAATCATTCCCAGAGAATAGTTATCAGTAGTTCACAGTCATGCTGGAAGGGCATAACAAGTGGGGTCCCACAGGGATCGGTTCTGGGTCCGGTTCTGTTCAATATCTTCATCAATGAGTTAGATAATGGCATAGAGAGTACACTTATAAAGTTTGAGGATGATACCAAGATGGGAGGCATTGCAAATGCTTTGGAGGGTAGGATTAAAATTCAAAAATGATCTGGACAAACTGGAGAAATGCTCTGAAGTAAATAGGATGAAATTCAATAAGGACAAATGCAAAGTACTCCACTTAGGAAGGAACAATCAGTTTCACACATACAAAACTGGAAATGACTGCCTAGAAAGGAGACCTGTGGAAAGGGATCTGGGAGTCATAGTGTAACACAAGCTAAATATGAGTTAATAGTTTAATGCTATTGCAAAAAAAAAGCAAACATCATTCTGGGATATATTAGCAGGAGTATCGTCAGCAAGACACAAGAAAAACAGGAGTACTTGTGGCACCTTAGAGACTAAGAAGTAATTCTTCCCCTATACTCCATGCTGATTAAGCCTCAACTGGAGTATTGTATCCAGTTCTGGGTGCCACATTTCAGGAAAGATGTGAACAAATTGGAGAAAGTCCAGAGAAGAGCAACAAAAATGATTAAAGGTCTAAAAATGAGCTATGAGGGAAGATTGAAAAAATTGGGTTTGTTTAGTCTGGACAAGAGAAGACTGAGGGGGGACATAACAGTTTTCAAGTACATAAACAGTTGTTACAAGGAGGAGGGAGAAAAAATGTTCTTCTTAATCTCTGAGGATAAGACAAGAAGCAATGGGCTTAAATTGCAGCAAAGGCAGTTTAGGTTGGACATTAGTAAAAACTTCCGAACTGTCAGAGTGGTTAAGCACTGGAATAAATTGCCTAGGGAGGTTGTGGAATCTCCATCATTGGGGATTTTTAAGAGCAGGTTGGACAAACACCTGTCAGGGATGGGCTAGATAATACTCAGTCCTGCCTTGAGCGCAGGGGACTGGACTAGGTTACCTCTCGAGGTTCCTTCCAGTTCTATGATTCTATGATCTCTTTGGACATGTCTAAAGTTCACCTTGACAGAACAGGAAGGAAAAGATTTAGAGTACCCTGATCTCTGGCTTTTCAGAAGTTTTCCTCCCTCTGCCATGGCAAGTTTTAAAGTCTTCAAGTATTTTGCAGATAATTAAGCTGCTGCTTTCTTACAAATCATGTGTCTAATTGGCAGCAGCTGTCATCCAAATTGGCCCTGACCTCACTGGTCATGCATTTTGCAGGATCTGTTTGTATTTTGCTGGTCTCCTCAGTCTGGATGCCATTCCTTCTGGAGAACAGTCAGTCAGTAGCTATGCTTGTCTCAGGGATGCCAACGCAAATTCAAGGAGAACAGTGACATTTTGAGAAGGATGTCATTTATTTTAGACAGTGGGAAATGTTCATCCATTTGTCACAAATGGATGTCATCTTTCCCTGCACTCTGGCATCTCCATATCAGTCACACACAATACAGCTCAGCACAAGGGAATGGATCAAATTACTATTATCAATCATAAATCCATTCACATTCACTTCAATACTTACAAATGCAATAAACCTTTTCTTTTCACCCTGACCATCAAACTTTGCTTTTTTCAAAAGCTCATTTTTAAAGCAAAGTGATGGCAAAACACTGGCAAAGGTATATAACTGAAAAGCCTCTGAGACTGAACACACACAGATGTGTTCCCCTGTAAGGAAGCCATGGATTTGTCACAAAGCCTTAATTTTAAAGACGTGCGGAGAGCTTTCTTCTCCCCAAATACATCTTTTGGTCTGAAATGCCAGCCTACCTTTCAGCTTTTTCTGGATCAGAAGAATTCAGCTTCCCTCTCCCCATGGTGGATAACTAATGAGGAAACATTAAGTGCTTGACTAGTTCTCAGGGAAGTGGCAAAACATTTTTTCTTTTTGTGCCATTTCACCTGAAAAAAATTGTGTGTTCAGCCACAAGTCCCCAGAAAAATGTTAGTTGGAAATTTTTCTTATAATGTAGGGTCTGATCTATGGCTGCTAGCTTCAATACTGTTAAAAATGTAAGTAGTTTCATTTGCCAGACACTCCCTATCTCCATTAGTGTGATAGAAATCCAGGCATGCATGCCACAAATTTGCAGCATGCCACAAATTTGACACTTTTAAGAAATATCAACACGAGTGCAAATACACTCTCAAAAATATGCTCTGAGTACAGATTGACTTGACATTCTGGCTCAGTAGATTCAGTCAATTTCAGTGAACGATTCATAAGAGTTCTATATTGTTTTATAGCATAACAAGAAGAAAACATCATTGACTAGTAGCTTCAGTAACTGCAGCTCTTTTAACCTACATCCTCATTTATAGACATTTTTGACTCAGCTGTGCACAGGAGCTGCTTACTGTTTGTATTTTTTTTTCATGTGCACATACTCACTAATGTGCCACTGATTTTTTGATACCTAGAGGAGGTTAGACTGAGTCATGCTATTGACTCAAGCCAAGTTAAGAAATGAGCATTAGGTTGTTACATACACAAGACCCCAGAATGCAAGAAAATCAAGACAAAAGCCAACCTACTGAAACCAGGCATATTTCACTTTTAAATATCCAAAATATTATATATTACATAAATGAGTTTTATGTAATATATATAA
This sequence comes from Mauremys reevesii, assembly GCF_016161935.1. Classification (NCBI taxonomy): domain Eukaryota; kingdom Metazoa; phylum Chordata; order Testudines; family Geoemydidae; genus Mauremys; species Mauremys reevesii. The sequence goes on along the minus strand of NC_052626.1, from coordinate 100,538,217 downwards.
AAATATTTTGGATACAATTGGGTATATTGAAAATTAATTAACTGATGCTATTTCAATCATCAGTTTATACTATTCAAAAAAAATTCTCTACTTTGTGGGAAATAATTATGAAACACTGTAAACACACTTATTTTTCTGTAAATGATTCTTGTAAGACAATGTGCTGTTTAAAGTTGGCGAGTAATTCACTTTACTCTGTTATCCATGTCAGTCTTGTCTATCTCCTTATATCTCATTTTTAGACATCTCATTCCTGAGCCATTAATTGTATTTTTCTTTATCTGGGGTTCAGCTGCCCATATACATGCCTTGGGTATCTATCTGTGTGTCACCACTGACTGATTTAAGAACCAACCTCCAGCAAACACAAGCAGCATTCGTGCTTTCAGTCAGTCACCTTGGATGCTGACTTCTAGAAATCAGATAGCATTTGTCATTTTAAAGTTCTGCGTGCCTTTTTTGGCAAGATAAGATGAAAACTCAGACTGGTAAAGTACATACTTGGCTTATCAGACAGTTCAGCTGATGCATTTTAGTTTAGGTTAGGTTTAGAGGAATATGAGAGATGGGACCAAACCAGAAACTCAGGTTTGAACATAGTTGTATGGAAAATAGATTCTGTCAAACTAACAGGATATATTTTTTTTAATAAGATTATAAATATGGTTAATAGTGTTGACTTCTGTAAGGTGTTTGATTTGGTACCACATGACATTTTGATTAAAAACTAGAACAATATAAGATCAATATGGCACACATTAAATGGATTAAAACTGAGTAACTAATGGATCTGAAAGTGTAATTGTAAACATGTAATTGCCATTGACTGGGTATTTTTCCACTGGGGGCCAGCAGAGATCAGTTCTTGGCCCTATGTTATTTAACATCTTTATCAATGACCTAGAAGAAAACACAAATGCTGGCAGATGACACAAAAATTAGGAGAATGGTATATAATGAAAAGGACAGGTCATGATACAGAGCAATCTTGATCGCTTGGTAAACTCGGTGCAAGCAAACAATATGCATTTTAATATGACTAAATGTAAATGTATACATTTAAAAACAAAGTATGTAGGCCAGGTTTACAGGATGAGGGACTCTATCCTGGGAAGCAGTATCTCTGAAAAAGGTTTGGTGATTGTGGTGGATAATCACCTGAACATGAGTTCCCAGTGTGACTCTGTGGCCAAAAGAGCTAATGCGATCCTGGGATGGATAAACAGGGGAACCTTGAGTAAGAGTAAAGAGGTTATTTTACCTCTATATTTGGCACTGGTGCTACTGCTGCTGGAATACTGTGTCCAGTTCTGGTGTCCACAATTCAAGAAAGATGCCTAATAGATTGGAGAGGATTCAGAGAAGAGCCCCGAGAATGATAAGATTAGAAAATGTGCTTTATAGTGATAGAATCAAAGAGCTCAATCTGCTTAATTTAAAAGAGAAGATTAAGAGGCTTAATTGACTTGAATAGAGTCCATAAGTATCTGCATGAGGAACAGATATTTAATAAAACCAGGAGTACTTGTGGCACCTTAAAGACTAACAAATTTATTTAAGCATGAGCTTTTTTTAATAGTGGGCTCTTCAATCAAGCAGAGAAAGGTAGAACATGGTCCAATGGCTGGAAACTGAAACTAGACAAATTCATACTGGAACAATTTGCCAAGGGTCATGGTGGACTCTCCATCACTAGCAATTTCTAAATCAAGGTTGAATGTTTTTCTAAAAGATCGGTGCTCTGGGAGTTATTGTGGGGAAGCTCTCTGACCTGTGTTATAACTAGATGATCACAGTCATCCCTTCTGGCCTTGGAATCTATCAACCTGCACAAATTTGGAGGTGGGAGGGAAAAGCGTTTTGAAATCTGAACCCAGATGAGAATATGGATTTTGCAAATTGACCTTTTCATACACTTGCTTGTCTAAAATCCAGACCTGAATTTTGTGGTTTATACCCTACCTGTGGAGAAGGCTATAAACAAGACATCATCACTTGTAGAAAACTGCTATATGTTCTAAACACTCTTTAGTCACTAGTTTTAAGTGTCTTAAATCCTAATAAATTGTAAGAAGTTATTAAATATAGTTTACTGAAGAACCATCTTTGATGTAGGCTGACATGAGCTCCTAAGAGCTGCTTACTGGTGTGTGGCATGGTGGCAGACTGCAGAAAGCCCACAGAATGGACAAGGGGAGTAATGGAAAGGGGAATGGTAAGCTAGGTGGTACGTTACTGCTTGCCATGTAGCTGGCCGCAATGGGATATTTGGTCTCACTGCTGAGGAGGAAGAATTGAGAACTATAACTCCGTATCGTGTTCTCTTAGTAGCAAACTGTAAAATTCAGCATAAGTCACAGTGGTCCTAGGCATTCGTAACTCCTCCTCCATATCTTCCAGATTGTCCAGAACCACAAGCACAGGGCAAGTAAGGCAACAGCTGATGGAAGCACAGCAAGGAAAGTGGTCGGCTCCTGTGTTTTGAAGGTAGTGGGTCTGTGAGAAATGTAGATGACTGAGGCCAGGGTGGATGGGTGGCTTGTTCCTATGGTTCCTCTTCCTCTGTGCATGTGGAAGGCCTCAGCCCCTCCTAATTCTGAATCTCCAGTGTGTCTGCTTCCAGTGGCTCTGCTTCCAAGAACATTCAGGAGATACACCCTCACAGATGCTTCTAGGAATATCCTCCCTTTCCCCAGAGTGAGACTGGGACTATAAAGCCCTTCAAAAGAACAGGAGTACTTGTGGCACAATTTTATTTGAGCATAAGCTTTCATGGGCTACAGCCCACTTCTTCGGATGCATGGAATGGAACTTATATTGTGGAGATATATATATACACATACAGAGAGCATGAAAAGGTGGGAGTTGCCCTACCAACTCTAAGAGATCAATTAAGTAAGGAAAGAAAAAAACAAAAAACTTTTGAAGTGATAATCAAGATAGCCCAGTACAGACAGTTTGATAAGAAGTGTGAGAATACTTACAAGGGGAGATAGATTCAATGTTTGTAATGGCTCAGCCATTCCCAGTCCCTATTTAAACCTAAGGTGATTGTATCTAGTTTGCATATCAAGCCCTTAGTTTGTGACAAAGTGCTGCCCAGCCAATGAATGAAATAAAGAGACTGGTTGTAAGGGAACTCAGTTAATTTCCAGAAATAATCTGTTTTGTTGTTAGACTGGTATAGCAAACGCTGCCAGAAAAAATTTTAAGACAGACATTTGCCCCATCTACCTCCACAAACCGGGTTTTAGGATTACAATGCTGCATGGGTTCTGTGATTTTCATTCTCTTTCCATTCATGAGCTCCATCCTCTGTGACTCTCTCTCTCTTAGAAACATCTGTACTGGGGGTATGGGAGAGTGGGGGAAACCCAGATGTAAATATAAAATAGTTTTGTTAATTTGTATTGGTTCACTGAGCCATATGTGGGGAAAGTATTGAAGCAGAATGTTTATTGTAAAGTATGTTTGATAAATCCTTAATAAAAATGTCCTGACTCTGTAAGCCTCAGGGGCACTACAGAGGGACTGTCTTTCCTCAGCTTCATTCAAACCTCCTATGCACTCCCTTCTAGGCCAGACCCTCTAACGGAAGGGCTGTTACGGTAATACACTCAGCACTGCCCCTTTGATCTGAAGGGACGTTTCCTATCTTGCTTGTGCCTTACAACATAAGGACAAAGGGGAAGATTCTCAAAGACGTAAATGGGAGTTAGGCACTGAACTCCCCTTGGAAAAGGGTGACAAACTATTTTGAGCCTTTGACTATCTCCTCCAAGCAGACGAACCATAGTGCTGAGGTCAGGCCATTCAGATTCAAGTGACTAGGAGGTTCACAGCTAGAGACTGTTCCACTGGATTGAAGAGGTGGCTAGGCTAGGTCAGCACATGACCAACAACAGTGTGGCTGGTGCTTCACACCACACATCCAGGCTATGCTGTTTCCCAGGGAGAAGCCTGCACCGAATGTAAGACCACATGGACATGGTGCGGAGAGTTAAATTAAGATCTAAACTATTCTTTTTCTACACCACAGGCACTATCTTCCCTTGGCGATATCTGCAGATTTGAAAATACTTATTAAATTATATTACTAGACCAAGCTTGGCCACAGAGCAGTTGTCACCTGTCCATCATTCAAAGCCTGGTTACCCACTAATTCAGTGGCTTGCAATAAAATTCACTGATCATTTACCTGAAATACTGTAGTCCACATAACTGAGTTAGACCAAATATGAAATTGCAATAGACATCTGCATTCTTTCCTTCCTTCCAGTAGGACTGTTTGCAAAATGTCAATCAAATGCTATTGGTATAAAAAATGGCAAACATGATGGCAGCTTTTCTGTAATGGGAGCTCCATTATTCAGTATTTGCATATGCCTGTTAAATAATACATCCTTCAAATGCCCTGATACTACATGGTTTTCTTGCTCTGTCTGCTTCAAAAATGGATTTCTTTTGACTAAATTGTTACATAAAAATTTCCTAATAGCTCTTGCTGCAGTTTATATACTATGAACAAGGAAAACTGAGAACATGTGCATTTGGTTTCAACGTAGAAAAATTGAACAAGGCTTGTGTGCTGCATAAAAGTATCTTCAAAAAAATAGAAATGATTTGCATCTAATTATTGAATGCATCCATTTTAATGTACTGTCACAAGAAAGGCAGGACAGCAGAATGCAGTAGGATATTTACTATGGAGGTTAATGGTTTAAATAAATATGAATCACTCAGAATAGATGCAGCTGATGATTTTCTTTAGTTAAGTCTAAAACCTTTGCAAAGTATTTGAGCAGAACTAACTAGAAAAGGTGAATGCTATTTACAGGTAGTTTGCAACAAATGCATTTACAAACTAAGGATTCAGTCTTGCAAAAGGTGTTGAGAAAGATCCAGCATGGCTCTGAAGCTTGTGCCCAGCTTTAAGCATGTGAGTAGTCCATTGCTTAGCAGCTATGCAGAATCAAGCCTTGTGGCCCTGATCCACACATCTATGCACATAAGTAACTATACCCAGAGTAGTTCCATTGAGACTGGTCACATGAATAATGTTACTCACGTGCATAAGTGTTTGTAAGATCAGGACATAAGTGCCCAATGATGTAAGAAGTTCTACAAGTGTGAGCTCTCACTCCTGTCAGGGTCCTGCTGTTTCTGGTGGGACTCCATGCAGTAGTAAGGTCCAGTCCTGTAAACTGATCTAAAGGAATGGACCCTTAGTATAAAACATATGTGTCTCAGGATAAAGTATTAACTTTAGTGGTGGGCAAACTTAAAATTTTTTGCAAGACGTGTTTTGTTTAGACAAACCACAAGTCTGAAATTCTCTGATTCAGAGGTTGCTTGAAGTCTTGTACAGGCTTTCTCACAAAGCTTCTGATATTTTCTCCTTCCAACTGGCCTGGAAATGCAGTTGTAGATGGTGAGGAAACCTTTCAAACTTACAGTGCATTTCTGCACTGCACTATCCAATGCTGTCAAGAACCCAGAAGTACAGAGGTATTTAAAAGTGGGGAAAAAAACCCCTTGAAAACATAAATAACACAAGTTTGGGTTTTGCGGGTGGGCCAGATGAAATCAGAGCTAATACACACAACCATGGAATCTGTGGTGGCAGGGGCAAGATGTCAGTTATGTTTTTTATGAAGGACAGCGGTAGAGGAGTGGAGGCAAGGAGTAGAGTAGCGTGCACATGACAACATGGAAGTCAAAGGCATGGATGAAGAGTGGCAAGGTCTGTATGTGAAAGAAACAAGTGCCATTGTTGTATGGTGCTCTGCACTGACACAACTTTATTTTAGTAGCATCTTTCTTACAAGCTGTATTGAAACATGCTTCAGAGTTGCAGACTTAAATAAAAAAGCAATCGCTGCAGGAGAGAGGTATAGTTAAGGGTTAAAAGATTTTGACTGAAGTTTGAAATGAGATGGCGTCAAGGCGGCAGAATGAAGCAGGAAGACTGTTCCAGAAGGAAGGAGCTGCACCAACCGCGACAAGACTGTAGAAAGGGCGGCAGCCATGGCTAGCCAAGGAGAAGGTCTGGGGTGGGAACTGAAGGGTCTAAAATAAGAAGAGAAATTTGGAACAGAATCCTATTGTGACTAGAAATCCTGTGGAGTCTCTTAAGAGGGTGGGGTGATGGTGAAGTTGACTTGTTCGTGTTTTGTACATGTAAGAAGGAAGGCAGAAACTACAAAGCTACTGGAGTCTGGAGAACTGTGAGTTGGGAGGCTCCAGGGATGTGAGTTCCAAGTTCAAGGTGAGAGGTAATAAATGCAAGTAATGGGGATTTCAGCAGGCATTGAGATGAGGCTGTGGCATTCGTGTGCTGGATTCAAATATGCAGGCCGGCAGACTAGCAGACAGGTCGTGTGAGACAGTGGGAGAATGCCACCTGGTAACCTGAATGGGCGGGAAATTTGATGGGGCTAGTAGCGATTGGGACAGCTGTTGAATGGGGAGGAGAACACATGCTGAGGGAACACAGGGCTGGCCCTCCCCTTTGAAGTCTCTAACTATTGGCTAGCTTGGGGAGGAAGGGAGCTGATTGGTTCCTTCCCCTCCCCTTTCATTAATTTAAACCCTAGCCTGTACCATTTGGAGCTTCTTTTTACTTCATTCTGTAGCACCACCCACCCCACCCTGTACTAGAAGACCTGAAGCTGTGTTTTGCAAATGCTGCAGTTCCAACTGATCGCCTGTTTTGGGGTGAGGAAGGATTTTTTTTGTGTGTTGCTTCCCACAGTGGCTAAATTGGCAGATGCTTGGAGAATTTCTGCCCTTCCCACAGCATTGTGTAAGCACAGTTAAGTTAAATAGGAATAGGATTTAATAATTAGGGATAGTACTTGGTAAGGATGGTAGTTCATCACAACTTGCAGCCAGTTTCCAGTGCAGTTAAAAGGAACAGTTCCCAGAAATAAAAGACCTGGGATTTTACTGAGAGAGCCCATGAAGGCCACAAGGTCTTCCCCTGAGGTCCCACTTTTTAGTACCCCCTGCTGGGCCCTCGCTTTTCTGAGTCCTGGGGAACATCTACCTCAAGTTATATGGTAGAAGCCCTGGAACTGGAACTACTTAAAATACCTGGTAGGTGAGAGTATGAGTGACAGGGCAGATAGCACCCCTCCCCTATGTTAAATTATGGTCTAATAAATTTGCAGTCTGCTGCTTAAAATCCATCCCTATGTTTGTCCTCATTCACTGCCACATACGCATCAATTCAGAATCAAGGAAGAATCCAGTGTTAAGAATACTAACGGGAGGCCTGAGATGAAGAAGGTGGGATACATTTAATGGGTGACAGTGGTTATTAACTGTCTCAGAAGATACGTTTATTTGGGTACTATCAGTTTAAATGTGATGGTTAAAGTTAATGGAAGGGATGAAGTGTCTAACAGAGAAGGTCAAGTGAAGGTTGAGAACAGAACTTGTGAAATGTCTGTTAAAATAGCCCCTTTCCATATCTCATGTTGTGCCATCTCCCCACCAGCCATTCCTGTTCCTTGTAAATGTCTTCTTGTAGGAAAGAGAAGGATGGTCCAGTGACTGAGGCACCTGTCTGGGACTTGGGACACCTAGTTTCAATTCCCAGCTCCACCACAGACTTCCACTGTGGGAAAGTCACTAAGTTTTTCTGTGTAAAATGAGTACTCAGAGGGAAACATGCATTAAAGATTGAAAGGTGGTCACATCCTATGAATACCTTAGCTCTCATTCCTTCCTTCACTTCTGGATTTCATTTTAGTACTGTATGTAAGAAAAATCTATACTCATTGGGGATCACTTTTAAAATGTACATCTGTCATCCCTTGACTGCGGTAATGAATGGCCCTCAAAGGATATCAAGGTTCCTTTTGGCGAAGCCAGATCTGTGGCTATTCTTCTGAATGTTCCTCCACCTTTCTGTTCTGATCTTTCTTCCATTCTGAATCCAGAGGTTTCCTTCCCCAGTTATGAAACTATCTTCCTCACCTAGCTAAAATTGCTAGGTGCAGAGGCAGGATTGGGAAGCATGGAGAAGGAAAGGGAGATCCAGAGCAAGACAGGAAGCTGGAAGCATTCTGGAACCCTCCCCCTCACCCCCAAGGCACTAAAAAATCATGAGTTATGGGCAAACATCTGCATCCAGGCCTCAGGACCTGGTTCTCTGAAAGAACACACACACACTCACACTCTCTCTCTCTCTCTCTCTCATTTCCCCTGATCTCATGTTTCAGTGAGAAATGTAGATCAGCAGATGTAGCAGTTGTCATTGGAATAATTTGGTAGATACTGACCCATATCCAGTGACTGGGGCCAGGAAATAGAGTGATCTCATACCAGCACCATGCATGTCAGATCTTTCTGTACATGGTGTTGGAAGAGTACCAAGTCCCTGGCAAAAGCTGAGTTACTGAACCCTGCATCTGGAAGGGAACCCGGCAGAGAGCTGGAAAGGGTAGCTGCTGTGCTTCCAAAGTTTTCTGGAAGCAAGTGGTGTAGAAGAGAAATTCGAGAGGGTGAAATCCTCCACAGTGTTATGGGTGGCAGTCCCAGAGATATTGGAGATATATAATACACTAGTATGGGAGTATGAAAGGAACTGCAATCTCTTAAGCAAAATCTTTTAGAAATTTCAAAATTGCTTAGGTCTATGCAAATTTGTCTTTTGAGGAAAGCATCCTGAGTCAAATCCTGGTCCCACTGACTTCAATGGGATGACTTCTGCTATTGACTTCAGTGGGCAGGGGCGGCTCCAGGCACCAGCGCTCCAAACGCGTGTGTGGGGCGGCAAGCCGCGGGGAGCGCTCTGCCGGTCGCCGCTAGGGCAGCAGGCAGGGTGCCTTCGGCGGTTTGCCTGTGGAGGGTCCACTGGTCCCGCGGGATCAGCAGACCCTCCGTGCTTGGGGCAGCAAAATGTCTAGAGCCGCCCCTGTCAGTGGGGCCAGGATTTCACCCTTTTTCTTTACCCAAAACCTGCTGCCAGGTCAGACCTTTGGGTATTATTATAACAGGTGTCACTAGGTGGTGCTGTTAGACATAGTCTTGCAAATTCTTTTTCTTTGAGTGCAAGCAAGTTTTGACTCTTCGAAAGATATACTGTGCTGATGGATTATCTCATTTCAGTACTGGTGTATACACGTAAATAAAGCTAGTTATGCTTAGAGAACACTCAGTCTCTATGTCACTAGTTTCTTCTCCACTGGGAAGCCAAACTGCAAGTCCCTGGACATGTGCTGCCATGCCACCCAGAGGCAATGTTTCTGTCAGAAGAAAAGGCCAAAGTATTTTGTTGCAGACCTGTATAATAGTTATGTTGTGTATTTGAATTGGAAAGCCCATGATGAGACTATTTGTTATAAGGTGGCCCTCTGGAGTGCCCTCCTATGTCCAGCCATAAAAAGAACAGTCTCTCCCAGTGTCCACTCAAAATCCCACCTTGAGGCATAACTTGTTCAGTTATAAATGTCCATAGAACCCTCACTGAAAACAATTTTTGCGGCTTTCACAGTAAAACAGAAATATACAGCAACTTTCCAGGCTCCCTAGCTGTGAGTCTACCAGCACTCAGTTCCTTTCTTCTGCACAAAGAAGTCCAACAACTCAGCATTTTTTAGCCTCCTCACGCTGGCTGTTTGGCTCAGGAAGGGCTTCTGGCTAGACCCTCCACAAGCATCCTAGCCAATTCCTCCCTCTCCCCAGGGAGGGCCTGCAGAATTTTCTGCTCTCTGCAAACTCCGTCTCTGTCCTGGGAAGTTCTTGCTGGCCCCTTTCATTTGCTCCATGTGATGGCTCTGTGCTCTCAGGTCTACCCTAACTCATGAGGTCTCTCTGTTTTGCTGGGATGCTCTTCCCTCAGATTCTCCCTGATTCTTTACAGCCCTTTCAATTGGCCAAAAAGGGAGCACCTGTTCTGACACGACAGCTGGACCTGCTTCATTTACAGGATCCAGCTGCCCTGTGCTACTGTTTTTGTTCTCCTGTGAAAACAACCAGTGCAGTGTGGGTTTCTCTGTTTCCTGCCCCTACTCCTCCCCACATGGTTCAGAGAAACATAACTGTCATTTTTCCCTCCGCCACCACAGGTTTTGTTGCTGTGTGCATTAGCTCTGGTTGTAGATAATGTACACTAATATGCACCACTAAGAGGAAATCTCAGGTCTGACTATTTGCTTGGAGGGTAGCTTTGGCCAGTTTTTCTATACAAAATTTGGCATGCTGTGTCCCCCAAAGTAACACAGAACACATGGCTTCTGCTGGCCTCAGGAAAACACTAGAATTTAAGATTTCAAGTCAGCATCTGGGCCAACAGAGATTTTTAGCTCACTGTTTAGCTCAGGATCTTTTATTTTTCTTTCACTTGGGATATGTCTATGCTGCGGTAAGGCCCGCAACACAGCAGCAGCTGGCTTGAATCAGTTAACTTGGGTTTGGGTTGCCGGGCTATAAAATTGCTATGTAGAGGTTTGAGTTCAGGCTCTGAGACCTCAGGAGGAGGAAGGTTCATAGACCCTGGGTTCCAGTTCGAGCCCAAACATCTATATTGCAATTTTTAACTCCACAGCCTGACCCCCCGGAAGCCCAAGTCAGCTAACCTGGGCTCTGTGCCACAGGTTTTTTATAGCAGTGTAGACATTTAGGGTACATCTACACTACCTGCCAGATCAGCGGGTAGCGATCGATCTATCGGGGATAAATTTATCGTGTGTAGTGTAGACGCGATAAATTGATCCCCAATCGCTCTCCTGTCGACTCCTGAACTCCAGCTCAGCGAGAGGCAGAAGCAAAGTCGACAGGGGAGCAGTGGCCATCAATCCCGTGCCACGAGGACGCGAAGTAAGTGATTCTAAGTTGATCTCAGACAGTGCTTCTCAAAGTGGGGGTCTGTGGACTGGTGCCAGTCCGCAAGCCATCGGCTGCCAGTCCATGGTGAGTTCAATGGTCATAAGAGTGTCGAATAGGATAATAATATGGCACCTGTCCCTGACACATTGGGGGGGAAAATTGCTGGTCCCCCATATCAGATAGCTTGAGAAGCACTGATAAGATATGTTGAATTCAGCTATGCTATTCTCATAGCTTTCAGACTAGTGGCCGTGTTAGTCTGTATCCGCAAAAAGAACAGGAGTACTTGTGGCACCTTAGAGACTAACAAATTTATTTGAGCATAAGCTTTCGAGGGCTACAGCCCACTTCATCTGATGCATGCAGTAGAAAATACAGTAGGAAGACATACACACACACAACATGAAACAATGAGTTATCAGAAGGAGAGAAAAAGAACTGTTTGTAGAGGTAATGAAAATGGCCCATTTCCAGCAATTGACAAGGGGATGTAAGGAACTGGGTGGGTGGGAGGGCAATTAGTTTTACTTTGTGTAATGGCCCATCCACTCCCAGTCTTTATTCAAGCCTTCCCCATGCTAATCCCCCCTCCCACTAGTTCCTTACATCCCCTTGTCAATTGCTGGAATTGGGCCATTTTCATTACCACTATACTAGCTCATCTTAAGTGCTAGGTCTAGGCACTCCATAAACAATTGTTCCAGGACACAAATGTTTGTGATTTTTCCCCAGGGCTCAATTAACTAGAGTTCAAATAGGATAATAAACTCTAGTCTAGACATACCCTTAGATATATAACCTCTGAGATAGTTGTAATACAATAATCACAATTTAAAAGCACTTAAATGCTGCTGTAAATTCATCCCTAGCACAACTCAAGTGAACATGAGAGTAGTTTATATCAGGAATTAATTTGGCAGCTTTCTAAGGATGTACAAGTTCAGAATGATTTCAACACGGTGGTTCAGAAATAAAATGTGATTCAAAGCACCTTTCTAATGATTAGTGTTTGATTTATACAATTTTGCCATATGTTATATAAAATGTTGGTAAACAACTTTCTAAATAAGAAATTTTGAAAAACATTTTATTCAAGGTAGTTTTATGGCATATAATGGTTCTGCATTGCAGATTAAACAATAATTGTCATTTTTTCACTTCAGTTATATGCCCTTTAAGAGATGTCTGAAAACATAGCCTCTGGGTGTACGTAAAAGGATGAAAAGAAAATTTCATGGTATAAGACATTTGACTTGGACTCCTTTAGCTGATTGGCTTTTGAACCTATGAAGTTTACAGAAAAGAGAATATAAAATATGTAGTAATTGGCTAACCATTGTGCTTATTTTCCTTTCCATTCTTGCATGTAGTTCTCTAAACAGGTAAATTATATTCTCGTTACTGAAAATTGTAACTGTGAAGAGAATTACTGCAGCTCATCTGTATTAAGGAATATCCAAAAGCAGAGACTTGTAATTTTAATAATAACCAAAGGATGTAAGTGATTATAAATTGGAAAAATCAGCATATTTAAAACAATTAAATGACAGAATATACAGGGAAATCTAAAAAGAAGGCAAATTACCAACCCCTTTCTCTCCATCCCCACCATGAAAAGACTCTGGATGAGACTCAAATGAGAATATAGTGAATAGAACAGTAACAGCAAGTAGTGCCAAGATCTGGGGGGGAATAAGAACAAGATCACTTACAAAAATGTGTATCTAGGTTTTTGGCTCTCTAATGCTGAACTGAGTCTTACAACCTTATTTTACTTTCTGCCTGGTGACCATCAGATATCTTTCACCACTTCTTAAGCACTTGAAGGCATATCCTTTGCACAATTCATTTAACACCTCCAGGAACAGTGGTTTCAATCATAGGAGAGAAGAAAATTGTATTTGGCTTCAAATAATTTACAACAACTGAATTAGAAAAATGTACATCTAATGGAAGAAATCAAAGTTACACAAGTAGTCCCTGTGTTTGTCAGGGCAGATAAACAGAAACTCTAATAAAGAACCAGAATGCTGGGTGCAATACTGCACCTGTGTTCTTATTACAAGTGAAAGTGTTTGTGTCCACAATTGCACCCATTTAGAAGTCTAACACCTGATTACAGCAAATCAGGTAATAGGCTTCCAAATGTGTGCAATTGCCAGCGCAAACAATTCTGCCCACAATGTTGTAGAGTACATTACAACATGGAAGTCAACAGCTGAGAATATAAAAGCGATCAGAATCTATAAATACTGTGCTCTTAAATAGTGAAAACTTTTGATTGGAGCACGGACAGAACTATCAGCAATGCAGGTACCTTCTATGTCAAACTCCTGAGATGCTGACTTCTGGGTGTAACATCACCTTTTTCTTACTTGATTGAGCTTCAGCTCACCTCACCCAAGTATTTCTCTCAGCCCAGCACCAAGAAATTGGGACATTTCGCTGTCTGTGTCCAGTGGAAAAAGGAGTGTAGAGCTGCATGCCATCAGCATACGGCTGGCACTGCAATCCAAACTGCTTCTCTCTCTCAGGTAGTTTCCAATGCACACAGAACAGAAGGAATACTGTTAAATGTAGACTGAAGTCACAATGCAAGTGTATTTTCCAGAGTGATTTTTTCTTTTTTAGGCATTTCTTATATTTTATTTCCGCAGCTCCCACTGCCACAGTAATTCATGGATTTCTAAATGAAAAATTAGAAGTTTATCATAGGCAAATAATGAATTTCTCACAAGTCTCTTGAAGAGGTCTGATTTGGTCATAAGAGGGGAGTGGGCTACTGCTGATCACTCAGGATATGCCTTCAACATGGGGGAAGAAAGCGGGACCACCAACAATTTCTTATGATGAAGACCATCAGCACCAGGGAGGGCAGAAGCCTATCCACAGTTTTTCCATTGGTGCCTCTGGCTACCTGTGGCCTAGCTAGTTGTGAAATCCCACTGGGATTTAATTATCTCCTGATAAAACAAACAATGACATGGAGTAGATTCTAAGGGACACATTGTGTAGCCATTTCCCTACTGACTTCAATATGCTGCATCATGCCCCTGAGAGAAAATCAGGAAAAGCTTAAAAAAAAAATTACTCATAACTGCATTGGCAGAAGGCATCTCCTGAGGATTAAGTGACTATCTTTGGAGAATCAGCTTCTCCCTGATGGTCATTAATCCCCAGAACCTGCACCGTGACTGTTATTGCTTAGTTAAAGCAGTACTTTTAGAAATGTTCAACTTTTTCAAAGAACTCTGCTATGATATGCCCATGAAAATGTTGATTATGTCCATGGTAAGGGAGCCTCACAGACTATTTACAGAGCTTGGATAAAAATATTTGCCATTTAAAATGGAAGGAAAGAGAATGAAACTCAGGCTGGATGAACTGGAGCGAGTTCATTGAAGAGCCAAGAGAATGGTTAAAAGATTAGAAAACTTGCCTTATAGTGATAGACTCAAGGAACTCCAATTATTTAGCTTAACAAAAAGGAGGTTTTAGTGATGATTTGAATACTGTTTATAAATACCTACATGGAGAACAAATATTTAATAATGGGCTCTTCAGTGTAGCAGAGAAAGGTGAATCACAATCCAATGGCTGGATGCTGAAGCTAGGCAAAATCCATACTGGCAATAAGGTGTACTTACCATAGGAACAATTTACCAATCACTAACTATGTTTAAATTGGATGTTTTTTCTAAAAGATCTGCTCTAGGAATTATTTTGTTGAAGTTCTATGGCCTATGCTATATAGGAAGTCAGACTAGATGATCACAATAGTCCCTTTTGGCCTTAGAATCTATGGAAAAGTGAATCTTGACTTGTGATGTACTTCAGCATTTCATAGGTGTTTAAATTTAGGATGCATGTGTTTGCAATATAAAGACTAAACTTAAGAACATCAAACTAAATGTAGTGGAAAGACCCCCATTCACTTCAGTGGGCACTGGATAAGTCCTATGGATTTTTTTTATAATAGTGCTGCAGCAGAAAGTGTGGTTTTATCATCATGCCAGTCCTCTTTCTAGCTGAAAGGACCAATATAATACAGCAATGCATGAAGGCAGAAACAAATTGCTGTATTCTTTTCACAGAGAGGGCTTGCCTGTGCACTCAGAGGCCCCATGGACAGTATATCTCAGAGACCATATAATTTGGATTTTCTATGTGTTTTTGGCAAGTGGAGAGTACTACAACTCATTTTTGTGTCTGAAGTAGTATCCTCAGTGCAACTAATGGCCCTGCTGTCCAAAATGATGATTACAAAGACTGCAAAGAAGGTTATTAAAACAACAAAACAAAACAACAGCTGGGAAGATACATTATCAAAGGAAACAAGCCTCACTTTTTGTTAAAGCACCTACATCTGTTCTGAACTCTTCTTTGTTTGCGTAAGTGGGTGGTGACATGCCCAGTGAGAGGGAGAGACTGCATATCTCCCATTTTCAGAAATAAACTAACATCTGAACTGTAATGTTGTTTTCATGGAAAAGCCAGAAAACACTTCAATTGTTTGTTTGGCTGGGATCTCATCATGATTGCTTGTGCCCCCTGAAAATGTTTAGTAGTCAGGATGTGAGGGAAGTTTAATTAAGGTGAATTGGAGAAGTGTTCATTCACTTGGTTTTCAACAAGACAGGTTGTTTGTTTTTTGTTTTGTGTTTTTAAATCTATCAATGAAAAGTGCTCATAGAGGGGAAAAAATAGGAGGTATCTGTGGGGAGTTCAAAGTCCAGGTTTCTCTGCTTTGCTACTCCGAAGAAAGGGATATTGTCATTTCATGGTCATCCCATGATTCCAAATAATGAAATTAGTTAAATGAATTGTATTGCTTGACTGCTTTAAAAATTGTATAATTGAACAAAGTCTTTGGGGTGTTCCTTATTTAGAACTAATTAAACTAGCTTGACCTGCACTGAAATTAAACTGAGCATGTGTAGTGGGAATTGTGTATTTTTATTACAGCTTTTGTCCCAAGGGACAGTCTTTGGATGGCATCCTTCTATAACTTTAATTTTACTGCGTATATTGCTTCATGATCCATGTATCTCATTTATCTGCTAATCAGATTACCTCTTGAAGGTAATCTGGACACAATTATTCACTTTTCTAGAAACAGGGGAGGAAAAACCCACACAGAGACTCCTCAGCTATTCCTATGAGTAATGTGCTCCTACTTTCACTCATCATTTCTCTTTGCAGTTTGACATTGTAAAGCTAAGATCATCAAAATTAAAGATGATGTGAGTGTGATGCTGTATAAAATGAAATTAAATGTAAAATGAAAGATAACCACGGTTATAAGTTGCAATAAATCTTGTACAAAGTATGTCATGTAAGGTACCATGGAAAAATTTAATGCTAAATATTATTTACACTGTTTAAATCCATGTATCATCTTTGTATATGAAGTTATGAATATTTGTTGTTTGTATCTTAAACATGTTGTTTTCTTGGGTGACACCCCAAGACAGATTTGCATCTAGACTAGCCAGCCTGCTCGATGGCCCATTAAGGACAATCCACTCACCCAGTGAGCCCCTCCTGGAGATGTTTCCGAGAGCACCGAGGCAGGTAATAGGAGCCCATATAAGAGAGAGACCCAAAAATCGGGACTGTCCATATAAAATCGGGATATCTGGTCACCCTAATTCAGCAAGGCATGTAAAGGCATGTGAAAAGGACATGTGACCTAAGATTCCATCTTTTGCCAGTAACTTTCCGTTCACTTGGGCTGAAAGTGTAAAAGAAGACTGTGATATCACTTCTTTGTCTTCATTCTTCCTCCATATCTCTGGACATGATTTCTAACAAAAAAGAGCTTTGAAGAATTGACTGACTCCCAATCTAATGGGTGAACCGGAGAGACTTATTACAAGCTAGCAGATTTAACATCACAGCTATTATCCTGACTTGCAAACTCTGAAATTAATTGTAATGTATGATTCCTTTAACCAATTAATAACTCGCTTGGATACAAGCATGTTATTTGGTAAGATCTAAACTATGTATGTTGACCTGGGGGAGTGGCTGATCTTTTGGAATTAGAAGAACCTTATTCTGATGAACCTTGTTTTCAGTAACCTCTCTTCATAAAGGCCATATGTCTGGGAAGTGATAGGGGCTGGAATGGCTAAGGGGACTGTGTTTTGGCTTCTTGTTAATCAGAGTGGTGATTTAGGAGCTCACTTTCTTTCCTGGCTTGGTGAACTCTAATGTTAGAATAACCACCAGTTCTGGAGCTTGACTGTCCTGTTTTTTATCAGTCTGTCCTGAATTTGGCATTCTCGGATGTGACCCACACCAGGCATTGTCACAGTGTAGTTGGGAATTTTTCCCTGTTATCCTCCCAAACATCCCAGATAATGCTGGTATGACAAAGGTGCAAAAACTTTTTTTTTTTTAAATGGAAACAAATTAGGAGTATTGCCTGGGCTGATGACAAACATTAGGGGCTATGCCAGGGATAAACAATCTTATCTAATTCACCTATAAAGGTTAGAAAATTAAAAGGTTAATACTTTATTATGGTGAGCCTTTTTTTCAAACATGTTACATGTACATATCCTCAGAGAGATTAATCCTGTAACAAGTTGGCCCACATTTTAGTTAAAAAAATGAACTTTGTTTTTCAGAGGAAGACCTGAAAGCATTGTTTGTTTTAAAAAGGGTCATGTTTTTGTCTTGTTTTGAACACATACGTAATGAACTGAGAACACTAATTAACCCCAAATGAAACTAAATGTAAAATGTAATAGTTGCACACCAAATGTGTCAAGTGTAGATAAAGCCTTAGTGAGCCATACTGCAAGTTTTGAAATAACTAGACTTTCAGGAACTGGAACTACAAGTTTGGATCCTATTATGCTCAACTTGGCCATTTATCTTTCTGTGGTGGATAAAACTGGTTCCATCTTCTCTTCATAGAAGTTAGACTTCACAGTGACTAGTGAGAATGTAGGTGAACTTGAATGATGTGCCCCCTCCCTAAGCTGTGCTGCAACATTCTGTTCACTGCATATTCACTGGATGCTGCCCTTGACCTAAGATGGGTCCCCAACGTGGTGCCTGCGGGTGCCATGGCGCCTGCAGGGGCATCCATGTGTGCCCGCCTACTGGCTGCTGGACAAGCAGCTGCCGAAATGCCGCCGAGAAGTGTCAACGTCAAGAAGTGCTACCGCCAAAATCCTGCCGAATTTTGGCGGCATTTCGGTGACGCCGCTTCTTGATGACACTCCTTCACGGCGGCAGTTCGGCGGCAACGCCTCTTGATGACACTCCTTCACGGCGGCATTTCAGCGGCTGCTTGTCCAGCGGCCACTGTCCTCGGCAGCTAGTTGTCTGGCACCCGCCCCACAGAAAAGGTTGGGGACCACTGACCTAAGAGATGGCTGCATTTCAGTGGTGAAATGAGTCCTTTATGTATAGGTAGGGTGACTAGATATCTCGATTTTATAGGGACAGTCCCGATTTTTGGGTCTTTTTCTTATATAGGCTCCTATTTTCCCCCACCTCCATCCCGATTTTTCACATTTGCTGTCTGGTCACCCTATGTATAGGGAGTGAAATTATTGCCCCTTTGAAGTCAATGGGAGATTTACCTGCAGTCCTTAGAGTGCTTTGAGATCCTACGGAATGAAGGAGTAAGTTGTTATGGCTGAGTGACTAGTGGAAAAATGATCTCCAAACCATTTTTGTTTGAAACTTACTAGCACAAATACTCATAAACCCCCCCCTCATGTTTAGCTTAAATATTTATCCAAATTGAATTTGCACTGTGCCTGGTATTTGTGAGTACACTGGAATGGCTTTTTTCTTGGTTTTGTGGAGGTTGGTGAATTTATTTGTTTGTTTTTAAGTACGTTTTGTATTTGTAATATAAGCTACACTTATCCAAAGCTTTGGACAGGCACTTCTTAATGTTTTGTATTAATCTACATTAAATACAGCAATCTGTAGAATTTGCATTCCCTGCAGTGGTTAGTTACATAAAACTTCCAATCAGTGAACAGAAACAATATCACCTGGTTTATCTAACTCAACACAAATTGCAAATATTTGTAGTAAACATTTCACAAATGATTTGCCAGACTAAGGGTGAAACCCTGTGCCCATTGAAGTCAATGGCAAAACTCCCATTGATGCCTAGGATTACCCTCTGAAAATTCTCAAGTGACTTAAAGAAATTTTAAATACTGAATACATTTTAGAATTTTCAGAGCTCTTCCAGTACAACTCATGAACAAAAGGCAAAATTCTTTGAAGAAATTAATTTTGATTTTTTCCCTCTAATTTTATTTTTGAGTTTGTGAATAGTACGTAAAAGAAAAAAAAAGCAAAGGTTATACGTGTGTTTTGATTAATAGTTTCTAGTTGTCTAACAAAGATCCACACCTTGTCACTACCTTTCACTTTTCAAGATGAATACACAAAAGGATGATAGTTCAGTGTTGCAAGACTGAGTCAACTTAACTGCAAATTACTGGATAATATTTATTTAGGACAGCTCTTCGCATACTGTTAATTTATATGCTCTACTGCTTATGGATTTGCTCTTTGTAAAAAGCAGACTCATTAAAACAGTAACTGAAGATTTTATATGATTCCTTGAAACATATTGAGCAGTTTGAATATCAGAGTAATTATAGTTATAAGCCACAAGACCCAGTTTGAAGTAGTTTTACTTTGAATTATATGCAAGCTCTTGCTCGTTTGTCATTCATTGTGAACCTTTAAAAGGCCATGCTAATGAAATTATTTTCTCAGCGTATAAATATTAAATGTCACTGGAACAAAATCAAGACAATGACATTCAAGAAAATAAGCTTACATGATAAATTTTTGGACCAAACAATTCATGATGCAAAACCTAGATAGACACTTTTAGGAAAGTACTGCATGGCAGATCTGAATTCAAGTGTGTTCTGGGAAAATTATATTTCCTAGATAGTAGACCAGGACCTTTGAAAACAAAATTCGCACCTTGGTATTATCATATTGATGGTTGCACTATAAATACATAGGTGGGTAGATACAGTAAGCTGCATGCCTTTTTTCAAGCATGATTCAGTTTAACAATACACACACAGGAAAACCCAAATAACTGCATCAGTTAAACAATCACAGTAACTTCTAAGGAAAAAATCCTTTTGTTCCAATGGCTTTTGATTCTGCATTTGCATCAGCTTATTACAAAAGGCTTTTTGTCCACCACGTAATCATTTTAGGGAAAGATAACACCAAGTTACCCAGAGGTTTGGAAGTTAAGTCATTTTAAATGTAACATGTTAAACAATTCTAGCGTTTATCAAACAGTTAATTTTAAATATTAAAATTATGCCTATGGTACTCTCATATCTGCTTCTAGCAACCTAGCTAATATCTGAATACAGTGATATCTGTCTGGCTGTTGCTGAAAGCATATAGTAACTCTATTGACTTCAGTGGGTCTACCTGAGATTTTCACCTGTATAGCTGCAGAATGTCATGCCCACATTCTCATACAACTTTCCAGTGTCTGTGCCTAGAACATCATTAGGTGCACGCTAATGCCAGATTTTGATTATGATGACATTGCATCAATTAATCCATAACTGAAATCAGATACTAAAAGCCCTGTTACCATTTGAGTTCAAGAAGTAATTTCACTGCCGTGATTCTCTCTGGGGCCAGCTAGTGGCTGATAATGAACTCACACTAAGATATTTATATTATTCATGTCTGATCTGTTTTTCTAATACATCATAGAATCATGGAGGGGATCTCGAGAGGTCATCTAGTCCAGTCCCCTACACTCATGACAGGACTAAGTATTATCTAGACCATCCCTGACAGGTGTTTGTCTAACTCGCTCTTTAAAATCTCCAATGACGGAGATTCCACAACATCCACAGGCAATTTGTACCCTGACAGTTGGGAAATCTTTCCTAATGTCCAACCTAAACTGCCGTTGCTGCAATTTAAGCCCATTGTTTCTTGTCCTGTCCTTAGAGGTTATGGAGAACAATTTTTCTCCCTTGAAAACTGTTAACTAGCTGGTCTGAGTTGGAAGCAGTGTGCTTTTTCTTTTCATTGGTTGTATTTTGTGGAAAGGCTTTGAGGAGGGAGCTCCAGCTCTGAGCAACCAGCGCTGGGAGATGGGTCTTGCTGAGGATCCGGTTCAATTCCTCATAGAACAGACATTCAAGGCAAGTTGTCATGGCCCTTTGGTTTGGGGCACATTTGTTTCAAGTCTTAGCCTTTGAGATCACTCAGCTCATAGCTTCTGAGACAAGTTTTGCACAAACCAGTGAGTTCTTGAAGTATCTTCTGGGATAAGATGGGGAATCTGTCTATATACAGCTTATGAATTCTGTTTGATATTGGGTTCTTCATGTGTATCTATGACAGTCTGCAGACTCCATTTTGAATGTGGGGTTTGTTTGCTTTCTCCATTGTCCATAATCTTACCTCTATGATGAGTTGGAATTCTAAGGAGAATCAGCATAGGGCAAGAGTCAGTAACTTCAGTGGTCTCCCATTGAAATGGAACTACCCTAAACAATAGGATGGCTCCTACCCAGAAGAACCAGTCAGCCCAGGTTGGCTGGTAACTAACCTAACAGATGTCCTGGTAGGGGCTTTTGATCGTCTGATGCTGCTGCTCGGGAAGTAACCTAACAAAGAGGTCTGGTGATTATAAGAGTGTCTCTCAGCAGCTATTTGAAAAAGAGAGAGAGATTCAGATTCTGATTCCATGTTCTGGATAAGAAGCCATGTGTGCAGAAGGGCTGGATGGAGAGGAAAGATCCTGGACTCCTTAGATTAGATGACTCTGGCCTAGACTCAAAGACTCCTACAGAATGGTGAGAAACCAAGGCAGGGAAGATGCATATAAATGTGTTGTATTATTTTGCCTAGATCTGAGTATCTGTTGTGCTAAACAAATGGTAAATTGTGTTTAACTCCTATGCAAAGTCTCTGTGTGTGTCTGTAGGCTTTCACTATCGCATGCTCCTGAAGAGGTAAACTGTAAGCCAGAAGGTGTGCACCTTTTGTGAGAGTCTGGGGAACGTTTAACAGCTGCTAGGGAAGCTTGGAAGACAGTACTAGTTCAGAGTCTAGGTAACTGGACTGTGGGATGTCAGGGACAAGGTCTGCACCTGCAGTGTGTGCCTATAGGCCCAAGGCTAGGAACAAGAGCTAAAATCTGTCCAGCCCCAACAACTTAAGGGCACATGGGATTCTGCATTTGGATCCCCTCACAACAGCCTTCATGTCCTGTAGCAGGAATTCAACCAGACCTATGAACCTTTCCACTTTGTATTGTCCATGGTCTTTACCCCACAGACAGAGGAAGGTACATAGTTCCAGGCAGGGATTTCCCTAGACCACCCCTAGGCGGGGTGTACACCCCCCCTGAATTTCCCCAGCTACATGCAGTGTTGCCAATTTAGTCATTGGCTGGAAATTTGAATTGAAATTGAAACATTAATACACACTTTAAAAGCATATACAGTACACGAGAAAATACTTGTACCTGAGAAAGCATAATGAGTTTGAAAAGTATGAACAAAGACTAGCTTCCTCATGCAGCTGTTATTTATGACCCTGTCTGCACATTTGTTTTGGCTATATTGGCCTACCTAATAATTTCAAATTATTATTTATAAGCAAGGTCTGAATGAGCTCTCCCCTGACAGCTAGTGATGACCCAGTGATGGTGGAAAGGCTTCAGGACCAGACTCTGTTTACATGAACACTCTTACTCTGCCGAGGTATCCAGCAGACAGAGCTGTGCTACTCAAGTAATCAGTTTTGGCTGGTGTTGGGTTACAAATCGCATAAGGATTAAATGTGAGGGTCATGAAATGTTGTTATCCGTATTGTATGAGTATAGGGCAGCAGAACGGTACTTAGCCTGACTGAATGAGGGGATCTCCTTCAGTGCTTAATTTGTGCTAGGGCTTGCCAGGGCTGAGTCCCGGCACCTCTAGGCTGGGCAGTTCATAGCTCTGGGACTTCTGGGCTTGTCACATCAGTTATGAAAGTTACAAACTTGCTTGAGCCCCGACACCTTTTTCATTACAAATTAAGCACTGGTCACCCTCAACTGAACTGCACTCCCTAAGCAGGAGGTTTGGATGCCAGATCCTAGTGAAGAGAGAGAGAAAGGGTGGGGCCACAGGTGTTTTGCTTGGTGGTGTGGGCTCTGCCTAAGAGTCACAGGCACTGTTTGACCTGCCCCTCTCTCCTGTTTACAGAGAGTACTGATTTGGCTTCATAAGTGACCACTAGAGCTGAAATCACTGTTAACCAAGTTTTAAGTGCTTAGACCTGCTGTGGAACAGTGTTTCTGTGGAAGAGACAGCCCGGCCTGCACTAGCAGTGAGGTTTCCCCACTGAGAGGTGAAATCACTGACAGCTGGATGGAACCATGAGAGACCGACTCGCAGAGGTCACAGTGGCAGGTGGCGACAGTGCAGGGCCATTGGGGACAGAGCGGTAGAGTGAACGGTGGCACGAAAAACAACAGCGGCCAGAGCATTGGACTATGTTTTAGTGACTTCACTGCAGAATGTTAGATTTGTGACTGATAAACTTATATAAATACATTTCCTAGTAGACCAAGATTTTTAAAATGCATTATTTGCCAAGGTCATTATCTCAGATCATCGCCATCTCAAGAAGTCATTATTTTGGAAAGTTTCTGTACTAAAGTTTTTTATTATAATTATTTTTATGTCAGAACAGCCATATTGGGTCAGACCAATGGTCCATCTATCCTAGTATCTGGTCTTCCGACAGTGATTATTCCAGGTGCTTCAGAGGGATCCATCCCCTGTCGTCCACTCCCTGGCAAACAGAGGTTAGGGACACTCAGAGCATGGTGTTGCATCCCTGCCCATCTTGGCTAATAGCCACTGATAGACCTAACCTCCACGAACTTATCTAGTTCTTTTTTGAACCCTGTTATAATTTTGGCCTTCACAACATTCCTGGCAAAAAGTTCCATGGCGGACTGTGCGTTGTGTGATGAAATAGTTCATTTTGTTTGTTTTAAACTTACTGCCTATTAATTTCATTGGGTGACTCCTGGTTCTTGTGTTAAGTGAAGGGGTAAATGAAGATTTTATAAGCCTCTATCTTATCCCCTCTTAGTCATCTCTTTTCAAAGCTGAAAAGTCCCAGTCTTTTTAATCTCTGCTCATATGGAATCTAATCATTTTGTTGCCCTTCTCTGTACCTGTTACAATTCCAATTTTTTTTTTTGAGATGGGGTGACCAGAACTGCATGCTGTATTCAAGATGTGGGCATATCATGGATTTATATAGTAAAAATGAAGGAGCTTGGTTTGTCAGACTGATCAGCTCCGCCAGTACTGACAACCTGTATGAAAAGTCTGCAAAACACCATGCCTCTGGACTGCATCAACATGCAGAAAGCCTTATAAACCAGTCACTGTCAAAGCCAATTTTAGAAGTACTTAATGAGGCTGTTAAGAATGCTGGAAACACAACTCAGTTTATATGAACCAACATGGCTGTTGCACCATACTTTCTATTTAGGCAAGAGATACCACACACTACAAACTGGAGGCCAATGTTAAGTGCGTTGTCACTTGTTAATCCTGAAGTTGGACTCTGGTTTCGAACAAGACTTTATCTTTCTGAAAAAATGTTCTTAATCTTTCTGAAAAAAAAACCTCAGCTGAAACTCTAGAAGCATGCGGTGCAACAGTGAAAGATCCAGCAGTTGAAAAAGTGAAGAACTCTCACCATATTCAAAATATGTGCATACATGACTGATGAGCCACCAATGCAAATAGGCATCAAGTATTAAGTCACTGCGTATGTTATCTTGATGTTCGTGGTAGGCCAGTAGATGCATTCTAGATGTTTAGGTTATAGCAGACATATCAGCTGCATCTGTGACATCTTAGAAGAGTTAAATGCTTTTAAATTGAACCCCAAACAGATGGCTGCTTGTGCATTTGATGGAGCTACAGAGAAAAGTGTAACCCTAATCTCTCCTATACACACTGCTGAGGCCATCTACTCCAGCTAGCACTAGTACAAGCTACAGAATCTTAAAAAGACATTAAAAAGCCACAGATTTAATGCTGTTTTATACACTCTTTTTTTTTTCCTGCAAGAGTCCAAAAGCACTGAACATCTTGGAAACAAATAGAAGATACACTGGGATTGAAGTTCAAATTAGTCCAACATGGGAAAACCTACTGGCTTTCTCATGAGCGATTCTTGGCTGTTGTCTTAAAATTACTGCAACCATTATTACTGGCTTTGGAAAGTATCCACCAAGATAGGACAGATCTAAGTAGTGAGGCTGGTGGACTACTTTTGTTACTAAGTTCAGAGAAAACTATCACCATTCTCTTTCTTGTAAGTCTACTGTTGAAATCACTTGGGTCATTAAACAATATCATCCAGGCATCTGCTACAAAAGTAGTAGATTTTTGTCCAGCAATAGACGCTACCCTTGGATCAATCAGAGATATCCATTGAAAATGTACTGGAAGAAGCAAAGACTTCTGTCCAGAAGTTGACTAATGAAGGTACTTATATTGACTCCTTAAGTGAAGGAGGACAAGAAGTGCTTGTTAAGCCAGCTGAAAAAGTACACAGACTTGATTCTTACAAATCTACAATAGTGATTTCTGGATTCTACTCAACCTCCATGTAGCTTTTACAGATGTCTGTCTTCTAAAACACCTACAGTTGAGTGGAGTGAGGCACTACCAGCAATAGGGCTGCTATGTGATCAGGACAGAATAGAGAATTTTGAACACAGCGTGGAATATCATACGACGAACGAATGAAGATTTAACATCAACTTCTTTCTCATCACTAGTGGTTCAACCCAATCTTTGTGCTGTGTTTCCTGGGATGAAAGATGTAGGAATTCATCTCTTGCTACTCCCAGTCACAACAGCTACAGTTGAGCATTCTTTTTCCTCATTAAATAGAATTTTGAGTTCTGAAAGAAGTCGCCTTCTGCCTGATCATGAGCATATCATGAAGGACTGGAAGTAACAGACACACAAGAAGACACCAAAGAGTGCAAAATTACAACAAGAAACCAAGATGGATGTAGATGTAGTGCTTTGTAGTAGGCTTGAGTAGCCAGCTTTAATTTTTGTGATGATTTTAAAACATGAGTTAAATTTAATAAAATGGTTGTGAAACCTTTTTCAGTTTTTACTATGGTGCCATACAGCCCACCTTTGCCCTCACGGTCTCAACCCTCATCGGCCCTCACACCCCCTGAATATTCCAACACCCTTCCCCCCATTTCAATTCCTGGGGAAAACACTGGTTCCAGGACAGTGGAGTAGCATGCCAAGGCACTGAAATCAATAAGTCTTGAAACTGCTTTGTAGCCAGAAGAAACTCCTTGCTCTGAAAGCTAGGACAACCCCCTGCATCTGTGCTTGGGCAGCTAGCCCATGCTACAACATTCCCTCCACTATTTTTAGTGTCCTAGCACAAACAGAAATAGTGCGTATCTGTTTTCCTGGGCTGCGGGACGCATTCCCAGCTGCAGTGTACATGTACCCACAATGGCCTTGCGCAGTGTTCAGCACTACTTATACTAGTAGCTGTCTTCCAGCCAAGTTAAACCGTGGGCATTGGAGTCCAGAAAGGTGACTGGACTGGCCATTTCTGCCATACATGGTGCACTGTGGGATAGCAGTGGGAAAATTATTTGCATTGATTATGTTACCATGGTAGTGGGATGTGTCCAGACGGGCAGTCAATTGACTGAACTTGCATTATTAAGGGAAACATCCACCTTATTATGGGCCAGTGGACAATCTATTGGTATAAATTTGTGTGTGCATGTAAAAGCAACTTCCATTGACTGGGGGACATCTCAATCAGCTAGTCCTAAGAAAGTTAGAGACTTGTTTTTAAAGGAAAGTTTAGAGTCAGCTGACATTGACAACAGAAATCCAGGGGTATCTATGGGAAAACATGGAAGGATACACTAAGATCGAAGTTTTCAAACTTGGGAGCCTAAAGGTACCTGAAAATCAGACTATCCATCATTTAGGTGCTCTAATAAAAGTTTAGATGCCTAAAGTAAAGCACTCAAGCTTAAATATATTAGTCTCACTCTTTGGGGCTGTGACATTATATGATTAAAACATGATCAGGTAGATCATGATTGCTACCACTGCTATATAATTGCAACAAATCTTATACAAAGTGTGTCAAGTAAGGTGTCAATAGAAAAGTTATGATTTGCTGAATATGTTTATGCTATTTGTTTTTGTATCTGAAGTTATGAATATTAACTATGTACCTGTATTTTAAATGTTTTCTCCTGTGGTAACACCAACAAGGTATTTAGCCAGCACATTGTGAAGGAACTATTAAAGTTGAATGGCCCATCAAAGAACACTTAACTCACAATGGACCATGGAAGACACCTATCTACACTTATTGGACTTTCCTATGAACCTTCTCTAACTAGTGTAGGGGTAATGGCCTCTGCTATGACTAAGCAAAGCAGGCATGGACATGTGACTTGCCCATGTGACTCCAAAGTCCTATATTTTCTACAAACTGGACTACGGTCTTTGTTTGAAACATATGGCAGAAGCTATAAAAGGCCCTGGAAACATCTCCATGTTGTCTCTTTCCTGCTCTAACCTCTGGACTATGGGAACATTCTAACCACAGGACTGAGGACCTTCCAATGATTTGGAAGCAACCAGAGACCTGACTTAAGCCAGCAGTTTATTCCATCACCACTACAAGCCTGATCCAAGAACCTTGAAATTATTGTATGTATTTGATTCCTTTAACCAATTTTAGCTCTCATGTCTTTCTTTTTTATAAATAAACCTTTAGATATTATAGACTAAAGGATTGGCAACAGCATGACTATTGGATAAGATCTGAGTTATATATTGACGTGGGTATGTGGCTGGTCCTTTGGGATCAGAAGAACCTTTGGTTGATTAAATTGGTTTTAAATAATCACTCATCATTTAGTTTAGTGTCTGGGTGTTGAATCCAGGTCTGGAATACTTAAGAAGGCTGCATTTCTGACTTCTTGTTAGCCAGTGTGGTGAGACAGAAGTTTATTTTTGTTGCTGGTTTGGTATATCTTATGGAAGAATAACCACCAGTTTGGGGTGTGTCTGCCCTATTTCTCAGCAGTTTGTTCTGAATTTGGTATTCTCAGTTATGACCCACTGAGACATTGTGACGGGGCCCAATCCTTTGCCTACTGAACTCAATAGGAGCTTTTCCATTGACATCAAAGGAAGAAGGACTCTGTGTGTGTGTGTGTATTTTTCACACTCTGGTGTGTCTTAATTAGGGAGTCAAATAATACTGTACATCTATATTTTTGGTTTACACAAAAGAAGTTGTTCAATTGCGAGTTCACTCATTTTTTTATGATAAGAAACACTATTTTTGTTTTACTCAATTCCTTTTTATTTTTGTGGAAATGACAGAACTGAGATGGAGGATAAGATCTGAAAGCTAAAGAACTGAAAGAAAAAGTAAATCATGAGAAAAAACTTCTGTGTAAGCAGAGATATGATAGACAGGCATCGAAGAGCAAAAGGTATAGCAAGGTCAAGCAAGTTCTCTTTATGGGATTTGACAATGATGTAAAGAACAAACACTTCTGAAGAACGCTGAAAACCAAGTATAGATCTTTGTATGTGCCACACATGAACCTCTTTGATTAACACACTCAACCACAGCCAAAAAACAGAGGTATGGTATTGAGTTCTTAAGAAATGGGTCACCTGGAAAGTGTCTTCCTATTCAGTACTACTTAGTACAGCAAAATACCACCGTTATGCCAACCTGGGGGTGGGGGATGGAGAGAGGATCTGAGGAGGTAAAACAATGCAGCCAGTGTGACCAAACCAAACTAGGTGGGGCTATATTTAGGCTTTTAAGCCCCAGCCTTTGTTTGGGGAGGCAGATATCAAGAGACAACTTGCACAGAATGGGCTGGGGTGTCATTCACGGTGCAGCATGTCCTTCCTCCTCCTCCTCCACACCCCAAGACATCCTGGCTTTGCTCTGCTGTGTGGTGCAGGGAGGAGGGATGCAGGACCCCCCCCCTCAACTCTGCTGTCAGCCACTAATGCATTCACTGATGCAGCAGTTGCATTCACAAGGCCTGAATTTGCACCTATGAAATTAGTGCTCATTTTTGCCAGGGATTTCAGTAGGAGAACAGTTGAGCCAAAAGATTGGCTGATCCATACACTAGGGTAGGAAAGCTCTTTGGCCACATCCTCCCCAATCTGCATGGCACAGCTGTGCAGTACCAGCCACAACTTAGCCCTCTGTGTTTTAGTAAACCAGGCTTGGTTTCTAACTTTGCCTTGTACGTGACCATTCCAAATAAAAACAGGGAATCCTTTTTCAGGTACTGTAAGTAGCTGTACTTACGTCTGGACAAATTCAGTACTGTGGCCCAAACTTTCAAAAGAGCTCCTGGTGCTCTGCACCAACATTTGGGGCCAGACTTCAGAAGTGCTCAGCTCCCATTGACAGTAGTGGCCAAATTTTCAAAGGAATTCTGCAATCTTTTGGAAATCTGTCCACTTTATTTAACTGCTTAAATAGGAGCTGAGCAATCCAGAAATTCTGGCACCAGCTGTGGCTGGGGAAATTCTGGACATTGGATGTAGGATTTAACATGAATGAGTGGTGGCAACCAGCATGTTTCAATTCACTTGAATGATGTCGTCATCCAAAATGTATGTACGTATCTTGAGATCTACACAATAGTCTTATTTGTGATAAATGGTCTCCAGAAGGTGGCATTCTTCCCACCCTGCTTTTATTTAACAAAAAGGACGCCGTTTCAGGTCTGTGCAGAACTTAGGGTTCAGGTTGCAGGGTTTGTGTGACCTTGTTTTTCAGTTTGCTCTGCGTGGTTTGCACCATCTTAGTTTCTTTTTGAGTTTTGGATTGAAACTAATGCAAAAACTGAAAGTGAAAGAAAAACTGCCACGTTTCCCCTGATCTTGATGAAATACCAAAGAATGATCCAGGTTTGCAAATGCAGGTGAACTTTTTCAGTGATCTAAAGCTGACTTTGTAGTTTAGAATGAAGCTCGAAGCCAGGTGTCTTGCAGAGTTTCAGATTCACTTGAGATCATTTTGCAGCACTCTAATTACAAGTATTATGAAATTCATCTCTTTAAACTGGATTTTAACCCAATTTTACAACTCCCATTTGACAGACTAATACATGCTTTGGAGCCTCCTCAGACTTTTAGCTTATTGGGACCTACCTGTTTATGTGTGTGCTTGTCTTTCAGTAGCTATCCTCACAAAGCACAGATCTAGTCAGACAAATCACTTTTGAAAACCACATTGCATTTACATTTGCAAATTTCTTTATCTCCAGAGATAGCATGTAATAAAACCCAGACTTTGTTAAATACTGTGTAATACATATTTCTAGGGACATGTGCAACCCCTCGAGGGCCAGCTCCAGCAAAGTATTGTAACTACATCCTTGGTATGAGGTGTCACAAGGGCATGGAACTGAGAACAGAGTTTCAGTAAATTCAGTTCAGAGGTGAATGCCTCTTAAGTTGTCAGTTGAGATTTTCGGCACATAGCAGTGAAGTTAATAATAATGATGCTCTCCCTTTGCATCCCTCTTAAATTTCCTCTTATCACATCCTCACTCCTGTGTTCACTCTTCAGACTACAATGAGTTAAAGACAAAAAGTGAGATACGTAGACACATGAAGCCATTTGGTTGTGCCCTCTTTAATAAAGTCCTCCCCTGTAGCTGGAAATCCTCATGTTATGTATTTGTATTACTTGTAGTAATTCTTCCTTCCCTAGTCTGTAGAAAACTGTGCTCCATCAAAGAAAATACTTCTGAAAGCATTATTAGGACCAAAGCATACCTAGGTAAAGACCCCAAAAGAAGCAGAACTAGCATGGTTTTGCTGCACAAGAAGTGATAGGGTGCTGAGAGGCTGCACAGGGGCCAGCTGCACCTTGTGTGTGTGCCATGGAGCACTATCTCCATTTTGGGGCTGGATTCAGGCCAGGCATGGATTTGGCGGGTGGGGGTGGTAGGCTGGTTGAATACCCTGCTTTGTAGAAGAGGGGCACAGCAGGCCTGGCTGACACTGGACCTCTTGGATTGCAGTAGCAGCCTATGGGAGAGGAATGGATTCTATCTTCACAACCTTGCATGGGCACTCAGTGTAAAGCCCCAACTGAAACTGGGACCCCATTGTGCTAGGCACTGCACAGACAGAGGAAGAGGCAGTCCTGCCTCAGATAAATTGCAATCTAAATAGACAAGATGGAAGAAGGATCATACAAGAGAGATGAAGTGATTTGCCCAGGGTCACTCATTAGACAAGTTGCCGAGTTAGGACTAGATTCTGGGTCTTCTGATCCTCAGTCTGGTGCTCTTTGCACTGGCTTATGAGGTCTCTATTATATGTTCAGCCAAAGATTTTCCAAATGCTTTATGTCAATGTTAAAGAAAATGCAGTACCTACAGTATGAACACAGACATACAAGGGGAATAGTAGTGCACGTAACGGGATGCCCCAAGCAACAACAAAAAAAAAAAAAAAAAGGCCACTCGGACTGCCGCCCAAACTGCCGAAGCAAAAAAAAGCTGCCCGGACTGTGCTGCCCCAAGAACAGACGGAAAGCTGCCCCTTAGCATATGCCGCCTCAGGCACGTGCTTCCTCCACTGGTGCCTGGAGCCGGCCAAGCAGCCTTCCACTCAAGAGAAGTGTTTTCTCCCTGCTGCCACTAACCTTACTGCAGCTTGTTTCTCATCCCTCCTCCCTCTCTCTCTTGCCAGAAGAGGGGCTTTTTAAAGGTCAGTGGCAGCCCTTAATTGGATGTGGGTGTCTCTTGTTAGCCTGAGGTAACCTCTTTTCAGTTCATAGGGTAAAGAGCCTTCACCATTCTGGGTCTGATATAGCTGTCTTCCACCGCTCTCTTACAGCTGTCAGATCTGACTTTGTCACACTGTTGAAACATAATCAGCCAGACCACCCTCTCTCCTGATGCTTCGTGCTTGGTACTCTGGGTGCGGAGAAATACACATCATGATTTATATGAATTTCAGAACTGCTGCTATGTTAGTAGAGATCGGCTCTAAACACGGGATGGAGCAGTATGAGTACACTGCTGACAAGCAAGTGTGTATGATATTTTTTGGGCTACGGAACCTGCAAATTCAACTCCCTTCTGGATGAATGTTTGGATATTACCAGCTGGATTCTCTCAGAGGTGCTTCATCCTCAACCCTAGGAAGATGCAGCTATTAGGGCATTGGGTAGAAGACACCACATGGATACTTTTGCTCCCTTTGTTTCCCTTTTCATGGATGGGGACCTGTTTGAAATAAGTGAGCCAGGCCAAGAAACTTGGGGACAGATCTTCAGCTTGCGTAAATTGCCACAGCTCTGTTATCAATGGAGCTGTAAGAATTTACACCCATTGAAGATCTGCCCAATTGTCTTGCTCACCAGGTCTTTTCCACTGACAGACATGTCAGGACATTTGGTATGAGGTTTTTTCAGATTTGCAAACTAGACAAGCCATGTCTAT
This sequence comes from Mauremys reevesii, assembly GCF_016161935.1. NCBI lineage: Eukaryota > Metazoa > Chordata > Testudines > Geoemydidae > Mauremys > Mauremys reevesii. Next base: position 100,505,792 of record NC_052626.1, on the reverse strand, counting down.
GACACCTGCAACTGCAGTGCTTGACCACAAGACCTGTTTATTGTAATTCATAAGAACATAAGAATGGCCATACTGGGTCAGACTAATGGTCCATCTAGCCCAGTATTCTGTCTTCTGACAATAGCCAGTGCCAGGTGCTTCAGAGGGAATGAACAGAATGGGGCAATTATTGAGTGATCCATCCCCTTTTGTCGAGTTCCAGCATCTGGCAGTCAGAGGCTTAGGGAGACCCAGAGCTTGGGGTTGCATCCCTGACAATGTTGGCCAATAGTCATTGATAGACCTATCCTCCATGAATTTATCTAGTTCTTTTTTGAACTCAGTTACACTTTTGACCTTCACAACATCCCTGGCAAGGAGTTCCACAGGTTGACACTGCATTGTGTGAAGAAACACTTCCTTTTGTTTGTTTTAAATCTGCTCCCTATTAATTTCATTGGGTTATCCCTGGTTCTTGTGTGATGTGAAGGGGTATATAATATTGTTTCTCCACACCATTCATAGTGGTTTTATAGACATCTATCGTATGCCCCCTTAGTCATCTCTTTCCCAAGCTGAGCCTGACAGTCATTTTAATCTCTCGTCATTTGGAAGTTGTTCCTAGGGCCGGCTCCAAGATCCAGCAGAGGAGGCACATGCCGGGGTGGCATTCCATCCATCCTTGGGGCGGCACAGGCTGGGCAGCTTTTTGTTGTTGTTGTTGCTTTGGCAGTTCGGGTGGTAGTCCCAGCGGCTTTTTTTTTTTTTTACTTGGGGCAGCAAAAATGGTAGAGCTGGCCCTGGTTGTGCCATACCCTTAATCACTTTTGTTGTCCATCTCTGTACCTTTTCTAATTCTAATGTATCTTTTTGGAGATGGGGTGAATAGAACTGCATGCATTATTCAAGGTGTGGGCGTACCATGGATTTATTTAGTGGCATTATGATATTTGCTGTCTTATGATCTATCCCTTTCCAAATGTATCCCAACATTCTGTTAGCTTTTTTGAGTGCCACTGCACCTCGAGCAGATGTTTTCAGAGAACTATCCACAATGACTCCCAGATCTCTTTCTTGAGTGGTAACAGCTAACTTAGACCTCATCATTTTATATGTATAGTTGGGATTATATTTTCCAATGTGCATTACTTTGCATTTATCAACATTGAATTCTCTCTCAGCACAGCTGTTGCCAGTGCTTCTCCACTGCTTCTAGTGTGTTCAGAATGCAGCTCTGTTTGCTCATTCATTTCCGCAGTTGTGCTCATCTTGCCTTTTTAAACTGACAGCTTGTTTTTAAGTTATCCCTGTTGGTTTTTAAAGTCCTTAACACTGCTGGTTATAGTTAAAAAAAATTTCTGGTCTTTATGCTGAAAAACATTTGTACACAGAGAGCACCCAACTTAGAGAGAACCCTTCGCCATGTTTTAGAATGATAAAATCTTTGCTCTGGTGGCCTTTTAGGGTGTGGAATTCACTTCACTTCCATATCTCGGGACATTTCTTTCTACCCTCCACCTCCTTTGGACACATATCTAACTTTTTCCCAAAAAGTGTTTTCTCCATAACATCTTGGTCCTATCTTCATATTTTTCTCTTCCCCTCTTTTTGTGTGAATTCTCCAGTTTGGAGTTAAAGGTGGCTGTATGATGAGACCTGGTCTACACTACAAACTTAGGTTGAAGTAAGCTGCCTTAAGTCATAAGAACATAAGAATGGCCATATTGTGTCAGACCAAAGGTTCATCTAGCCCAGCATCCTGTCTTCCAACAGTGGCCAATGCCAAGTGCCCCAGAGGGAATGAACAGAACAGATAATCATCAAGTCATCCATCTCCTGTTGCCCATTCCCAGCTTCTGGCAAACAGAGGCTAAGGACGCCCCCCTCCCCGGCTAATAGCCATTGATGGACCTATCCTCCATGAATTTATCTAGTTCTTTTTTGAGCTTGAAGTCGAGTTAATAATGTATGCATCTACACTGTCGGCTCCCTTACACCAACCTAAGTTGCCCATCACATTAGAATCCTACAACTGTAGGGCTGGAAGGGACATCAAGAGATCATCAAGTCCAGCCCCCTGCCCTGAGATAGGACTATGTAAACCCAGACCATCGCTGAGAGGTGTTTGTCTAACCTGTTCTTAAAAACCTCCAATGATGGGGATTCCACAACCTCCCTTGGAAGCCTAACTATTCTTATAGTTAGAAAATTTTCCCCAATATCTAACATAAATCTCCCTTGCAGCAGATTAAGCCTGTTGCTCCTTATCCTATCATCAGTGGACTTGAAGAATAATTGACCATTGTACTCTTTATAACAGCCCTTAATGTGTTTGAAGATGTCCCCTTCAGTCTCCTTTTCTCAAGACTAACCATGCCCAGTTTTTTTAACCTTTCCTCATAGGTCAGGTTTTCTAAATCTTTTATATTTTTTGTTTTCCTCTAGACTCTCTCCAATTTGTCCACATCTTTCCTAATGTGTGACACCCAGAATTGGACACAGTACTCCAGCTGAGGCTACTCCCATGCCAAGCAGAGTGGGACAATTACTTACCGAGTCTTACATAGACACTTCTGTTAATACACCCCAGAATTATATTAGCCTTTTTTGCAACTGTATCACATTGCTGACTCATATTCAATTTGTTGTTCACTAGAACCCCCAGATCCTTTTCAGCAGTACTACTGCCTAGCTGGATATTCCCCATTGTGTAGCTGTGCATTTGATTTTTCTTTACTTTCTTTACTTTGCATTCGTGTTTATTGAATTTCATCTTGTTCTCCAATTTGTCAAGGTAATTTAGAATTCTATTCCTGTCCTCCAAAGTGCTGGCATCCCCTCCCAACTTGCAAATTTTATAAGCATACTCTCCACTCCCTTATCCAAGTCATTAATGAAAATATTGACTAATGCTGGACCCAAGACTGGCTGCTGCAGGACCCCCCTATATATCCCTCCCATCTGACAGAAAACCATTGATAACTACTCTTTGAATACCATCTTTCAGCCATTTGTGCATGCAGTGCGCACCTTATAATAATTTTATCTAGACAACTTTTCCCTAGCTGTAGTTATAAAATACTTTGGTGGGAGTGGGGATTTAAACAGTTATATTTTGTATTGTGATGGCTCCCTACCACAGGGCCTTCTAAGTCTTAGGGGACCTCTACACTTCGAGCTGGGGATGTAATTCCCAGCTCTGGGAGACATACCCTCACTAGCTCTGATTGGTCTAGCACACAATAATAGTGTAGCTACTGTGACATGAGCAGCAGGAGGGGCTAGTCACCTCAATATGTACCCATCTGAGACACTGGATACATAGCTAGGGCAGCTAGCCCATCCCACTGTCCATGCTGCCAGCTACACTCTATATTTAAATGAGAGCTAGCACCAGGGTAACCAGATAGCAAATGTGAAAAATCGGGACATTGTTGGATTGTTTTTTGCGGGGAAGGGGAGTACAGTTGCCTATATAAGACAAAGCCAGATAATATCTGGAGGTCTGGTCACCCTAGTTGGCACAGGTATGTCTCCTCCAGTTGGGAATTACTACGCCAGCACCAAGTGTAGACATACCCTGAATAACCCTGGGGGACAAGAGCAAAAAGGCATCCCATGTTATATTTGAAAATGTGGGGCTGGGATAGTTAACTCACTGTCGCTTCAAAGATGCTGAGTCCTGAATGCAGTGATATATATGGGCTTTAGTCTAGGGACTCTATAAATTCTGGGAGTGTTGTATTCTGAAAATGATTAAAGGTGATTTTAGAACACACAGATCCCAAAGAGAAACAAATCTAAAGTGCTTCTCTTTTCTTCTTAAAGAATAATTGAAGATGGCCTAAAGCCTGGTTTAAAGGGACATCTGAAATCTTGGACAGAACAGGAAAAATTCACTGATTTTAAAAAAATTATCCTTTAATGTTGAGCAAATTGATTGGTGATGCAAATGATCTTCTTGGGTGTTGTAAGTTTGCACACCATGTTTGGTGGATCTGTGAATACCAGGAGCCAATGCAGCCAGAATCACTAGTCACTCTTGATACTTACCTTTGATATCCACAAAGAGAGTGGATTTTGTGTGTGAAATTATGCACTAATCTTGAACAATGCATTTAGTACATCAATTCCTACACTCAGTTGTTACAAGTTGGTAGATACTCTGTCTTCCTCATATCCAAACTATTCAGCATGCTTGCACTAAAAGACTTATCTGACCAATAAGGAGTTAGAATAGGCTTAACTCTCAAGTTTAGAAGAGGATGTTTTAATAATAAATTTGGTTTGTAGGGGATAGTCCTAGTAGTTTTTCCCCTCTGGCACCACGTGTAGTGCGCTAGGCTGCCTAACCATATCATTCCAATGTTTGCTAGTTTCCAGTTCACAAGAACAGGAGCCCAAGTTCATTCCTGATTAGCAGTTTCCTCATCCTATGCTGTTCTTCTCTCTCCCTACCTCCTTCCTGCTATTCCTACTTCACACCCAGTCCCATGGGGTCTGTTCAGAGACTGGGCATGGAAAAGGGAACAAAATGGTTTTTTTTTAAGTACATCAGAAGCAGGAAGCCTGCTAAACAACCAGTGGGGCCCCTGGACGATCGAGATATAAAAGGAGCACTTAAAGATGATCAAGTCATTGCGGAGAAACGCATGAATTCTTTGCTTCAGTCTTCACGGCTGAGGATGTTAGGGAGATTCCCAAACCTGAGCTGGCTTTTGTAGGTGACAAATCTGAGGAATTGTCTCAGATTGAGGTGTCACTAGAGGAGGTTTTGGAATTAATTGACAAACTTAACAGTAACAAGTCACCGGGACCAGATGGCATTCACCCAAGAGTTCTGAAAGAACTCAAATGTGAAATTGTGGAACCAGTAACTATGGTTTGTAACCTGTCCTTTAAATCGGCTTCTGTACCCAATGACTGGAAGATAGCTAATGTAACACCAATATTTAAAAAGGGCTCTAGAGGTGATCCCATCAATTACAGACCGGTAAGTTTAATGTCAGTACCGGGCAAATTAGTGGAAGCAATCGTAAAGAATAAAATTGTCAGACACACAGAAGAACATAAATTGTTGGGCAAAAGTCGTCATGGTTTCTGTAAAGGGAAATCGTGTCTTATGAATCTATGAGAGTTCTTTGAAGGGGTCAACAAACATGTGGACAAGGGGGATCCAGTGGACATAGTATACTTAGATTTCCAGAAAACCTTTGACAAGTTCCCTCACCAAAGGCTCTTACATAAATTAAGTTGTCATGGGAGAGAGGGAAGATCCTTTCATGAATTGAGAACTGGTTAAAAGACAGGGAACAAAGGGTAGAAATAAATGGTAAATTTTCAGAATGGAGAGGGGTAACTAGTGGTGTTGCCCACGGGTCAGTCCTAGGACCAATCCTATTCAACTTATTCATAAATGGTCTGGCGAAAGGGGTAAAAAGTGAGGTGGCAAAGTTTGCAGATGATACTAAACTGCTCAAAATAGTTAAAACCAAAGTAGACTGTGAAGATCTTCAAAAAGATCTCACAAAACTAAACGATTGGGCAACAAAATGGCAAATGAAATTTAATGTGGATAAATGTAAAGTAATGCACATTGGGGAAAAATAATCCCAACTATACATATAATATGATGGGGGCTAATGTAGCTACAACTAATCAGCAAAAAGATCTTGGAGTCAGCATAGATAGTTCTCTGAAGATGTCCACACAGTGTGCAGCGGCAGTCAAAAAAGCAAACAGGATGTTAGGAATCATTAAAAAGGGGATAGAGAATAAGACGGAGAATATCGTATTGCCCATCCATGGTATGCCCACATCTTGAATACTGCGTACAGATGTGGTCTCCTCATCTCAAAAAAGATATACTGGCATTAGCAGAGGTTCAGAGAAGGGCAACTAAAATGATTAGGGGTTTGGAATGGGTCCCAAATGAGGAGAGATTAAAGAGGGTAGGACTTTTCAGCTTGGAAAAGAGAAGACCAAGTGGGGGATATGATGGAGGTATATAAAATCATTAGTGATGTGGAGAAAGTGAATAAGGAAAAGTTATTTACTTGTTCCCATAATATAAGAACTAGGGGGCACCAAATGAAATTAATGGGCAACAGATTTAAAACAAATAAAAGGAAGTTCTTCTTCACACAGTACAGAGTCAACTTGTTTAACTCCTTGCCTGAGGAGGTTGTGAAGGCTAGGACTATAACAGGGTTTAAAAGAGAACTGGATAAATTCATGGAGGTTAAGTCCATTAATGGCTATTAGCCAGGATGGGTAAGAAATGGTGTCCCTAGCCTCTGTTTGTCAGAGGGTGGTGATGGATGGCAGGAGAGAGATCACTTGATCATTATCTGTTAGGTTCACTCCCTCTGGGGCACCTGGCATTGGCCGCTATTTGGTTGATAGGATACTGGGCTGGATGGACCTTTGGTCTGACCCAGTACGGCCATTCTTATGTTATTTGGACCTCATGTGCTCATTTTATTTAATTGTCTCAAGGTAAGTGGCACTGTTATTTCTTATTTCATTATTTGATTCTGGCAATGTGCTAGGTGCTGTACAAACCCAAGAGGGCATGATTCTGCCCTGAAGAACGTCATTTAAAAAAACTCCAAACCACAACCACAAAACAAATAGCAACTAGGGGACAGGGAACAGCACACAAATAAGATGGGGAGGGGGTAATAGACCATCAGCAGCCATACGCAGCTGGAACCGTTATGCTACTTTGGAATGGTCTTGAGCCTGGCCTTCACTCCCACAGGTGATTAACTCCTGGATTTGGGGATTCAGGAGGGAGAACACTTCCCATGCACACAATTCTACCCTTGAGGATATGAGAATGAACCACATGTGACAGATGTTTGTCATATCTCTCAGTGTGGTACTGAAGGTGCTCTGGCACTACGGTGATGTGGGCAGTATAAGACCCTCAAAAGAATAGAATAGACTAAGATGCCGCTAGTTAGTTAAGTCAACTTTAAACATCTTGCACAGATCTCTGTTTGGTAGGTTCCACTTATTTAATAGCAGATGCCAAAGTTGTTACAGCAAACCATAGATTCTTTGGTCTTAAAATTCTAAGAATGGAATAGTGAGCGACGACCATTACCAGTTTTCTGAAACACCTGACTCCTGATATAAAGAACATAAAAGCTAAGCATATGTTCAGCTGCTGGTACCAGCTGTTACATTCATTACAGTAATTACTATTATTAGTACTGTTAATATGTCTCATGCAAACTTACAAGACAAACCAAACGAAAACACTAAATCTGCTCCATCTGCAAATGTTTGGGCTCATACAAGTCAGAGCATGAAGTGTCATTGACGTGTGGGAGTTCCGTGTGCAGAGGACCTTACTGGAGTGGTGCCATAAAAATAGTTAATTCTTAGTATTTTAACAGGTAAGTAATGTAATAGTATGATCACATAAGAATAACTTTTCTCATTTGAAGGATGTGTAGATCTTCAATTTACATGGGCGTGCAGGCAACTGGTTTAGGATCTGATCACCTATTGTCACAAAGACCTAAAACCAGCCAAATATGAAATACCCTATACCTATAGAAGCAGGAAACTTCCTGGGCTGATTCACTCCCCCACCCCAGCGTAACTTACGGCAGCCTCAGGGCTGTTGTAAATTGCATCTGGGTGCAATGACTCCCAAAACTCAGCTTTTGGCAAGGGATTGCCAAAGCACAGCAGCACTCTGGCCATTCCCTCAGTCCCAGTTTCCCACAACGCACTCACTATATTAAGTCCTGGATGGGGATGATATAGTGCTGGCTAGGTCAGTGCTCCATCACCAAATGTTTCCTTATACCAAAACAACCTTATTCTGGGCCAGGATCTGACTTCTTGCTCTGGTTTCCTCATTTGTTTGGGGTCTGTTAATTGTCTTCTATTTCAGTGCTGTTGAATCAAGGCATTTCAGCTCAGAAATGCCAAACACTATTCACACCAAGTGGTTGGAAATAATGTTTTAATTTCATTTTTTTCTTTTATACAGAACCATTAGTGTGGAAGATGCTGCTAATTTAAAACACTCTTATTCATCAGTATGATTTATACCATAGTTAAGCAGGGACCACTTAATTCTTGTGGTTCATCCTAGAAGAAAAATTTGAAGTACTGGAGACTGTTGCTATAAGTGTAATTTGTGGCCTGATCCATTTTCACTTGCTATGAGAAAAAAAAATTATTCAAGACAAATTATATTGGTGGTGCAAGTAAATTGGTAATCAGGAAAAGACCCAATATCATGTAACGGCTGTTATTTCCAATGCAGGTGCCATGTTACCACTGCATAGTTACCATGAAATAACATATATTATGTCATAGTAACTAAAGCCTTGATTCCATATTAAACATGCTACATATGCTTAACTTTAGGCTTGTGAGTAGTCTCTATGAAATCAGCTGGACTATTTATGTGTTCGTGTGAGCTCCATAGTTGATCACTCTCATGATTTTATTGTGAGTCTCATGATATTTGGTGTTTGTCTTAAAGCCCCAGCAGTCATGGGATTGTGAGAACTGCATCGTTCACTTACCAGAAAAATGTCGACCATGGCTGAAAAGTTCGAAAATTTGAATCCTAAAGACAAACAAAACAATCCTTAAATTTATTATTGTAAAAACCCTCATGATTTTTGAATTTTTGAGGGGGGGGGGGCTGACTCACAATTTTTGAACTCGGGTGGCAGGGAGGGTGTGTGAATACTTGCTCCATATTAGCAGAATTGCCTTGGGCTCCCATGAAGGAGAAGTTTCATCTAACCCTTTTCCTTGTAAAGAGCCTCAAAAATGTAACCCAGTGTTGACTGATTGCTAAGGCTAATAGGAACAAGCAGCTGGGTGCCACTTCTGCAGCATGAGGCTGCTAGGACAGTTAAAGATTCTCTCTCGTCTCCCGCACACATTCTTTTTCTGTAAATTTATATAAAATTCAGGGTGTGTCCCAAAGAATTATCTCACAAACCTTCCTCAAAATCCTTAGGCTGACTTTGTGGATAGCAGCAGGATAATGAAGAGAAATCAGTTATGTCTGAGATGAGGCATGGCAAAAGAAAAATTAGGCTACAGATTCACTCAGATATGCTATGTGTAGTTCTGCCTGTTAACATTTTTAGGCTCTGTGAGGCTGGAACTGAGCTGGTTGCTGGCGACTCAAGTAGCTGCCACCCTGTAAGTGCAGCTGCTAGCAGGAGAACTCCCCTCCTATGCCTGCCTCCAGGGCCTCTCCAAGGTGCACCGCAAAGTCTGCCACAATGCGATAGGCAGGGGGTAAGCTGCTGTTGCACTGAGCGGGAGTCCTGCACCTACTTTTCTACTTACCCTATTCTCCACTTTCTGGCTGGCTATAAACAGTATGGAGTCTAAAGAGCAGGTACGAGAGGATTGCCTGGACTCCACTTCCCCCTCACCATCTAGAGGTAAAATGTCATCCCTCCAGACCCCTCTCATCAGCTAGAGGAAACTAACACACAGTCTCACACTCCAGCCACCCACCCACCACTAGCTATCAGGGATGTCCAGCCTAGCTTAAGAGGGTTCTCAGACCATGACCAGAGGGGACCTGTTTCCCAGCTGACTAGCCACCCCTCACCAGATACAGAGAGACACTATCACTAATGCCAGCAGAGGCCTTAGGAAAGTTCTGCTGTATCAGGAACAGCTTCTTGGATGAGCCACCATTGAGGGAGAAGAGTGGATTGAGAGGTAGGGTGCCCTGGGTAGAGGGGAAGCATACACCTTTACCTCAATATAACGTGGCCCGATATAACACAAATTTGGATATAATGCGGTAAAGCAGTGCTCCAGGGCGGGCAGGGCTGCGCACTCTGGTGGATCAAAGCAAGTTCGATGTAACACGGTTTCACCTATAATGCGGTAAGATTTTTTGGCTCCCGGGGACAGCGTTATATCAAGGTAGAGGTGTATTTGGATTTAGATGAGGAGGAAGATGGTGGTAGTTATGGGTTTTTCAGAGCTGTAGACAGATTTGAATTGATAGATTTTGTGAGAAACAGAAGGAAAAATATAAAACTGATGGATTTTGAGGGGGAGAGTTTCACTGGGAAATGTCACATAAGAAGCTAACTGAGGCATACGAGTTTGAGGGAGCCCTTTTTTAAATTTTAGCAGTCCACCATTGCTATCACACCCATCCTGTTCTATGATAATTTACATGGTACCCCAGAAAGAATAAGCCAGACCTTCAGCTGATGTCAATCTGCATCATTCCCTTGAAACCAATGAAGTTATGCCCATATACATGTACTAAGGAGTTAGGCCCCGAACTTGTAATGTGTTTGATTCACTGCTTTTGTTATTACGTATGATGATAATATTCCTGCTCCTACAGATTTGCAATATACATTTTAAGTAATATAGGAGATGTTGATAAATTATTTTTTTTCAGATACTAAAATGAGCTTGGTCCCCAAGAAAAACAAGTGCACAACATCACATTGCTAATGCAATCAGTAATACCGAGGAAGTCTCGTTGTCATGGTATTAGCTCCTAATATTATAACTCCACCAGCAAAAACATAATATGAAGTTTATAGTACAACAAATTCTATCTTATTTCCAAATTGCTTATCTTTTATGTGAGAATATCCATAACTATATATTTATCGGGATGTACTATCAGTTCTCAGATAAACTCTGTGCAATATGACCTGCAGGACACTAAATTAATCTATTTGTCTGTAAAATTATATGCAAGGAGCCTGTTAACTGCCTTTGTTTTACTCTATCATTACATTTTCATCTAATTTCTTCCTGCAGCTTTTTGTCTGAATTAGGAATGTAGGGCTTCCTCCTGAGATCTGCTCCACTTCCACAATGCAAAGCAGCCAGAGCGCCTCTGTTAGGGATTTTCACTGGTGTCGGCCCCACTTGGCAGAGAGGCAGAAGCATAGGAGCTGTTCTCAGAGCATTCCTGAGGGAAGAAGGGTGGTAGCTGGTTTGCTGTTATGCTCTGGCAATCCCTGGTTGGTGAATGGCCCTTGGGGCCAGAGCCAACAGGGCATAATTTATAGCCTGGATGAGCCAGTCCCCTAGCTATTCCACATCAGACAGCTACAAATAACTGAAAGTCCTAAAATTATGGGTGAAATTCTCTGTAAATTTTGGGGTACACAAGTTTTCACATGTAAGGCTTTAGATGCACACACAAAAAAGCATTGATGTAAGCAGATCAGACTGCTATATACAGTAGAGGAGGGCTGCCTAACTTCTTATCCAAATGCAGCATGCAGCTCACAAATCCACATCTTTGTAGGCCCAAAATCTCAGACACAGAATTTTGTACCTGCAGTGTTAAAGGTGACTTTTGAAAATTTTGCCTTTTAAATATAAATTAGAATTGTACAAGGAGGGAATTAAATTATAATCCCCCCCCCCTTAATTTTGACTGTTTTTTAAACAGATACAATAAGATTGACTTTAGCTAGCAGTTGCTCTGGCTGATTTTCAGAAAAATTCAGTCCCTGAAATGATTGCTTCAAGACTGATACAACTGCTGTTTCTTAAGATATTGCTGAACCATCTTTAACTTCTAAATGTCTCTATAAAATAAGCATGGGCTTTATCCAGGAAATAAGCTCCTACTCCATATTTCCATAAAAATCTTTAAGTGGCTTTAGTTAGCGAGAGGGGTGGGTCTACCAGACCAACTTTCAATTATTTGGCTTTGAGCTTTTGTTCTCTTATTAGATGCTTTGCTGCCATAGAGCAGTTATACTCCTTTTTTGACTTGAGATTAAAAAGGTTTTGGCCTCTCCATTCATCTCTACGCTTCCTAATCTGTCTGCCTTCCCCTCTTAAATGAATCAATAAATAAAACAGCCTTGGCATGGAACATCTCCTCTGCCTGTGCAGAAAGCAAGAAGGACCCTCTATTGCACTCTCTCACCCAGGCACACTGTGGAAGGCCCTTTTGCAGAAGGGGCACAGTGGGTTTTGGATGCGGGATGAGAAGGGGTGAAGGAGCAGGACCAAACACTGTGCCGCCATCCCTCAGAGCTAGATTTCCTAGTGGAATTACTGTGGAATGTTTTAATTGCCTTCCTTTCCTTCTCTTCCCCCTCTCTAGTTACTTTGTAGATGTGCAGGAGGACTCCGAGAATGACAGGCATGTTGCCATAGGGGGGCAGTTGTCAGAAACAGAGAGAGACAACATCCACAGAAAATAGTTCATGCCACTGCAGTTCTGGTAGGTCCCTTTCTTTGGGTGCCCTAGAACCCATGGCGTAGACCTGGCCTAGTTTTCCTCCCTTCCCAGGGGCTTCTTTAAAGGAAATTATTTTCCCCCTCACCATGTTTTGTACCACTCAAAATACCTTTCATCCATTCATTTCCAAAGAAAGGTCATGCCACTGACCTTTCTTTGGAAGAAGCCAGACCTCAGAGACTGGGGAACAATATTGCTTCTAAATGCCTTTTTTATATGGCATAACAGGGGTATTACTATTTCTACAAGCTGTATTGGTTAGTAGTAAAATAGATTTTCAACTCATGTATAAATTGAATTCTCCATCCTCACATTGTCTTTTTATTATTTGAAGTATATTCTATAATTTATAAGCACTGCTCTGGCTAATATATGTAGCCAGTTTTCCCCAGAGGTATTTACAACATGTATATCACCATAAACAAAGGAAGGATGGATGCCTGTTACTCAAATACAATTTATGCACTAACTTGTCTTCAGCTCAAAATGCTCAGCAGGTATTAATTGAATCTAGCTAGGCTTCTTAAAGCAGATGCTGGCTCTGACATTTTTCACAAAGAACTTGTCACATCCAGGATAACTGATGAACTGCAGATTTACTGGTAAATTGGCAGTGAGACAACCTCCTAACCATCCTTTTGAGGGTATCCTTGCAACCATCAGCTTATTTCTGCCTCTAGGCTACATCTATGCTGCGAGGTAGGGGGTGTGATTCCCAGCTTGCATACACATACTTGCTCCAACTCTCCTTTGAGTTGTTATGCTAAAAATAGTAGTGTAGCTGTGGTAGTATGAGCAGTGGTGGCAGTGACCACCAGGGTCCAAGCAGATGTGTACTCAGGGCAGCCAGTTACACTACTATTTTTATTGAACTAGCTCAGATGAGAGCTAGCATGAGTGTGTCTAAGCGAGCTGAGAATCATGCCCTTAGCTTGTATAGACGTACCCTAGCTAAATAACAGTAAGTTGTTTTCCCATTCTCCCTTCTCAAGGCTTGATGCAAAACCCATTTGAACTTACAATCTAAATAGACAAAGCAGACAAATATTGGGAGGGGAAACAGAGGCACAAAGCTGGTGTAGTGACTTGCCTACCATCACCCAGTAGGCCAGTGGCAATAACAGAATTCAGCTCTCCTGAGTTCCAGACCAGTGGTCTACATACTACCCCATGCTGTCTCCCTGTTTGCCTCCTTATTTGGCATTGTGCTTAGATATTTCAAATTATTTTGGTTCCTAGTTTTTTTCCCCTGTGTTTGTAATCTTATTTTTTTTTTAAGAAATATTTTATTTTTTAAAAATGAGGGGGCTGGATGACTATAGGGTCAGAATGTGAGACAAAAAATGTGAACCTTTTCAGCGGGGGGGAAAAATCTCTGGCTTTCATTGCAGAATGTTGAAACTTGAAAATTTTCAACAAGCTCTATTCATGTACTTGGCAATAGGATACAGTGTCATCTCCCTTTGTGTCTGCTTGGAATTCAGCTCAGGTCAGTAGTGAGTGAAAATCACTTTGATCTGCTGACTGTTAAGTGGCCAGTATTAAGTGAGTGCATAGTCCCCACCTAGTTTTAAGTGAACATGTATCCATATCACAGAAGCTGTCATTATTATTGGCACTAGTTTTCAATTTTAACACTCGCAGTGTAGAGGCAACAAACTATTGAGCATAAAGAAAAGACTAAATTTTCCCTCCAAAGGGTGGTCAAATAGGGCTGTGATGGACTGCACAGTGGAAAGGTGATTATAGTGATTTTTGCATGGCTGCTGATTCATAATTTCTTCTGTGGACAGTGAACTTCACTCGCTAAGGATGTCAATCTGGCATCTAGAAAAGCATGTTTTTGAAAATATATTTTTTTTCATGGAAGAGAATCTTTTTTTTCCTAATTAATGGTTAAATCACAGGGATCGTTATCAAACACTTAGTAAAAAGAGATGATATATGCTGGCCCTTCAGAAAGTTTGAGAATTCATCAGCAAATTCCTTAAGGCAGACAGAATTAGCATATTTCCTGAATCTGATTTTTTTTTAAATTAAATCTTAACAAGAAAATTTGGTACTTGTGCCATGTTCTCCTAGTTTGAATAAATGGGTCGTGAGACTTTCTAGCATGATCACATTTTCCTTTCTCAAATACTTTCATGTTAGGTTAGCTGCAGGCTAAATGTGCATTAATCTGTTGACTTGTTCTAAGGACTTGTTTTAGAAATGTCTATTTTTCCCTAGGGTTTCTTTCCATAGTGTAGTTTATACCTGAGCCACAGATTGCCCTGAGTTCACTGATCCAAAAATGTAATACATTTAGATATGACTAGGATGCTGTATACAAACTGGTTCATTTAAAAATGGAAAAAAAAATCAAACTATTCACCTTACATTTAATAGTTAAAACCCATCACTCAATACTATAAACTCTCCAAGAACAGAACTCCCAGTGGTTGGAGTGCTTTCGGGAGCTAGCTCTCAGTGAAACGATAACTTAGCACTACATTTCTTTTTCTATAAACACAGACTGACTTTAAATCAAATTTTCCATTTCAGAAAAATATGCAGTATTTGTTTTCTTTCAGGTTTCATTAATTTACCTTATAGTAGATTTATTGTGTAATATGAGATCCAACAAAATTCAGTACTGTTAGGGAGTGAGAAGCTGGCAAACATAGAAACACATATCTTCATTTTCTGATGTTATTTCACGTATGACTTATCTTTGGGTAGTTCATCGATGACTTCCTTCTAATTATAATAAAACATATCAATGGCTTGTATAGCCCATGGTCACCCTTGGAATATACATTATTTTCAGTGCTTTCTGAGCCTTTATATTTATTGTAGCTTTTTTTCAGCTTGCTGATATAAATGGTTTTATGGGTAGTTCATTTAACTGTCTTTAGATTATCCATTAACTCCAACCTTGCCTTCTTGATTTCAGTTTCCCTTTCTCACTTTTCCCCCTCATCTCTGTCACCCTCTTCCCGTTCACAACAATTTACCTATTACCTTTTTGTGTACTTTTTTCCATGTCTCAAATATTGATTGTGTTCTTAACTTCTTTCTGACTCTTTCCATTTCTCCTTGGCTTCATTTCCTTTTATGAGTCTCTTTTCTTTTTGAGGACAAAGACAAGCCTTATTGCTATACAGATCTGCTGTAATTTACATGCTGAGATCAACAATATCAGTAGGTCTCAGTGCTGGTGTCCCAGCAGTCTTTGCTGTTACACTGCAATTTAGTGTCATTTACTAACAGGTTGCTCAAACCACAACTGTATCTTACAGAGCACAGCAGTTGAAACAATGGAAAAGTTTGTCTCCACCTTTTTATTATAATAAGGAGAGTACAGACAAGGGCTGATAAGTGTAAGCACTGGAATGGGGTACAGGTCAGCAGTTCCTGTAGAAGAAGCAGGATTTGAAAAAAACAAACTTGATTCTTAGTGGTTTTGTAAAACAGAATGAGGAATTGGTGAGATGCAGCGGAGTAGGCCGTCTCCAGGTACGGCAACAAAGTACTGGTGTGTGGCAGATTTCCACTTTTTGTTTCATTATTATACTCACTGTATGTATGGTCTAAACACGTCAATACTTCTTGGGAACAGGCCTGATCCCAAGCCCATTGAAATCACCAGCAGTCTTTCCATTAACTTCAGCAGGCTTTAGAGCAGGCTTTTAGTAAATGTCACTAAATCTGAAATTTTTTCCTCTAATCCCTGCTCACATCCCAAAGCAAGATTCCTTTTCTCCTGTCCCATTTCCCTCCCCATCGCAACTTTTCTCCCCAGTCTCAAGATTCTTCTTGGTTTATCTTATCAGCCAAAGAGGACTGAAGATGGCTGCTTCCAGAGCTCATCTATGCCATCCCTGGGGAAGGTTGGGGTGCTGCAGAGATCCCTGCCCGAGTTGAAGCATAAATTTCTTTTAGTAGCATTAGCATATTATGTGTAATTCAACATGAAGCACTTTGAGATCATTGTATGAAAGTAGCAGTTTTATAAGGAACTTTTCTAATGTGTACAGAGACATTGGTTGTGCCTCAGTTGTGCAAATCTTATAAGAATCTGACTTTACACTGTCACTCCAGAAGCATAAATCTTATATGCAGGTCAATTGGGACAAGGATGTGTTAAATACATCTTCTGGTTTTGATTTTGCAGCGATAATTCATTGTGGGTGAATGTGGAGGTTTCCCTGTCTCTGAAGCTCAGCTAATCACAGCTTATTGCTAAATGGTCAAATAGTAGCTGACCCTGCACAAGAGTTGGAGACAATGCAAGGAGCCTACAGCTTTGTAGTTCGAACAGTAGGTGTCAGACGTATACTTAGAACATGTACATGTACTTAGTACATAACTGGCTTTACAACTCTAGAGAGGGTGGTGGGGTGGGGCAAATTCTGTTTTCCTTACTCACAGGCACCAAACTGTAGTTACTCATGGAGTAGCGTGTGAAGGATTTGGCCTAGAAATAAGGGGGCTTGTAGTGGAGAAGGAGTTTGGGAAATGTCTGAGAGTCAAAGAAGAGGTGCTGAATCAGACCTGGAAAGAGAAGGACTCCTAGAGAAACCCTGCAGTACTCTAGGAGAAGCTTGATGAGGCCTGAAGAGGACATACGGTGCCAAAGGAGGAGATAACAAGATTCACTTAAGACAGCTTTCTGTGTGAAAATTGATACAGGAACAGATTCGGAGCAGTCCTTTTATTAAATATAATTCTTTTATTAAATGTACAGGATATGATATATAGAAACTCAGAACATTTGATTTCTTTTTCTTCGTTATCTTTTTCTATTCTAGAGCTGCATGAGAGATGTTGCTTTACTTTATCTCTCGTTATGCAAAAAGTGAAAATCTTCTGTGTGAAAAACTCAACTTTTGAAAGCGGAAATCTCATTTTAATGCATCCTTTGTGGCTTTTCCAGTGCTGTTCGGGTCTGAATACATGCTTTGCTTAGTAATTAATTGTTGTTTAAGTACTTGCAATTTTACATCTAAAGGGGAAATTTTAAAAGCTTAGCTTCCTATGTGTGTGCCAGGAAAGATATTTTGCCAACAATAATCTAGCTAACTTTTTATAGAAGAGTAAACAAGACTGCTTTGGTTTTTTTTTTTCTTACAGAAAAAGTCTAGTTGAAACAGTGAAAAAACTTGAAGGGAAAACTTGCTTATTACCATATTAATAGCTGAATTTTTGGCAATTTGTTAGGGATGCTCTCACCTCTCTATTAGTTTTGATCTAAGTGCCTGTGAGCAGTGCTAAGGATTGCTGTGCAGCAGGCAATGGCCTGGGAACACACTCCCCTCTGAGTCTGTACTGGCCTCACTACCCCAGTGCAGTACTAGAGGGAGTCAACCTTTTACAGTCGGTTAGTCAAAAAAACCAACTCCTACCTACGGATGAATGAAGACTGAAGTGAATTGCAAAGCAAAAAAAAAAAAAAAGCCCTTTACTAGTCTTCTGTGATAGATAACAATGAGATTAATGTTTTCAGTTAGAACTGTGATAACTCCCTCTGGTTCCCCTCCAAGGTCTCTGAGCAGCTGCAGAAAAACCCAGCCAATAGCTTGGGTGGAGTACTGGACACATGTTGTTGGGAGTGGGTAGCCAGCCATGTGAACAGCACCTTATGCTGTAGATTTAGGATACCCCAGTGATCTACAGGTATGGGACAGCTAGACACTTCTTAAATCCATATCTCCCAGAACCTCTTCCCCTTGAAGGGGACTATCCAAAGGAAACTCCACAAAGCCAACCTTGTGGAATTTTCCAGCTTCCCTGGAGCCCTCCTTTGGAAGCTGGGGTGGTCTGGATCAGTCACTGTTAACTCTTTTGTGTAATTAGAAGTGGATGAGAAAACCATTCCCATCCACTGCAAATCTTTAAGACACCCTCTGCAGAATAGCCAATAGCCTGGTGGTTTGGGCACTCGCCTGGGATGTGGGAGTCCCAGGATTAAATCCCTTTTGTCCCTGATTTAGAGCAGGGACTTGAACCTGTCTCTACTACATCCCAAGTGAGTGCCCTAAGCATCAGGCTATTGACTATTCTGGGGTGGGTCTCTCTCTCCTTGAGCAGAAACCCTATCCTGGACCTGAGAAATTTTTCCTGATGAAAGGTTAGTCAAAACTTCATACATCCTTGCAAAATGTTTCAGTTTAGACAGATCGGCATTTTCTAATTAATAACATTTTGTCAACAAATTCCCGACCGGCTCTAGTTATAATCTGGTAAACCATGGGTCAAACCATCTTATAACATTTTTTTTAAAAAAAGGACTTTCAACAGACTGAATACTGTAGAGCCTGGCACTGATAGCATTTGTGTTTAACTCTCTTGCCTTATCTACCAAGCCAAAACCTTAGTCATATTGAGAGAGTGACTCTACAGAACTATGTAATTTTTACCAGTAAAATGAAACCAATAGAACTAATAACTCTTGCAAGAACACATAATCAGCTAGCTGTTAAAGTTTAATTTATTCTGTCTCTATATTTGAAGTAATCAATTACATTAGGCTACAACTTGGAGAAATACAGAGTAAATAATATGCTCTGTTTGACCTCTTTTACTGGCAAAGGTAAAGGGCTAAGGCAGTGTTTGCCATGCTGAACTCCCCATGCTTTTGCACCCACAATAGGCAGATATGTATTAGTTCAATAATTTTAATGCATAATTTACAGATCTACATAGTTACATATATTGTAAATGAGCAGATTTGGCATTCCATTTAATGGTATGCACAAGTGATTAATCAACCCACTAGTGAGATTAGCAATAGAATGAATACATTTTCCTTGGTGTTTTAGCAAAAGGTTAGTCGAGATGGGAGAAAGGATGGTCTATGAGTTTAGTGGATAGGGGACTGGACTGGGACTCAGGAGACCAGGATTTAGTTCCCATTTTAACCACAGACTTCCTATGTGACTGTGGACAAATCACTTCATCTACTCCATGCCTCACTTCCTCATCTGTAAAATGGAGATGGTACTTTCCCACATCAAAGAGGTGATGTGAGGATAAAATACATCCGTGATTGTAAGGCACTCAGATAGCTTGGTGATGAGGGCTGTGTAGAAGGCTCTGTATTGTGAGGAGAGTATCAAAGCAATAATTTAAGCGCTCTTTCACTTCGCCCAGTTTCTTAATTCATACATTTCCAACCAAAATAGCAAACAAAAGGAATAGCAAAAATGACAAGATATTTCTCAATCTTAACTGTCATCTAAAGACACTGAAGACTGAGAGCTAATGTACTATATATCCCTGGTTATAAAAAGCTCAAATCATTCTAAATCCACTCCCCTGATTTTCTAGTTACTTGTGTCTCCAGCGTGAGCACAGCTGAACTGATGTAATTTCTTTTCTTGTACATGGAACTCAATCTCATTTTTAATATGATTGCAACTATATGTTGAAGGGTTCCAGGATAAGTACATCTTGCAACATCTTCAGTTTATTTGTGTCTAAGGAAGCAGACCTCTTTTGCTAATCATGTTCACTTGGAGAAGAAATATAAAGGGCATAAAATGAGGTCATTATATTGATGTTCCAAGCTAACATTTATAGCAACACATTTTCAGTTCCACCTATTAGTTCTGCAGGGAGCACTTCAATGTTGAGGTTCATTTTTATGTGAGGCTAACAGCTTTTAAAAGCACATGGTTATAATTGGGTTTGAAAAATCTGTGGATTTGAAACCTCTTTGGGAGAAATAAAGTTGTACAGAATTATCTTCTGGTTTCAAGAGCGTGTCTATTTTTTTAAATTTATTTTTGGAAGATACAATTTTGTTTTGAATACCTGTATTTGATTTTTAAAACAAATGTATAACTGTGTCTCAAGCAGGATGGCCAAATTGCATGCAAACATATAGATGTTGGGAACACAACAGTCACTTGAAGAAAATTCAGTAAGTAAGCATCAGAACAAGTAGAGGAGTGTAAGAAGTCAAAACTGTCAATGTAAAAACCCACTTTGTCCCTCTAATATCCTGGGACCAACATGGCTACCACAACATCGCATACAATAATATAAAATTTGGTTAATTTAGAAGGTTCAATGGCCAGAACAAACCTTTTTAAAATAGAAGCTATGCAAAACTTTAGGAAGAACAGTATATGATTGGTTCAATTTTATTTTTAAGTATTGTATTAGTGGAGAATTCACCTATGTGAACCATTAATCAAACAATTAATTAAATGGAGGTTGAAGGCAAATCCATCTGATGATCCTGCTAGTTCACTATTCCAGCATATTACTGATGGATATCTGAGCTTTCCAGCATCACAATAAAGAAATAGCAATGTACTCATTGGCATGATGATAGATGAAATAAAGGCAAAGAAAAGTGACCCTCTGCATCTGTCCAGAAAAGCTCAGCCAAGTAAAAATTGCAATAAATCTTTTCAGACAGATTTATGTCCCTTCCCAGAGTTTCATCTCCAAATTATTCACCTTCACTACACACTTTTTGTATCATAATAGAAAATCGAGATGTCACAAATGCTGGATTTTCATATTATTAGCAAAAGAGGCAGAAAGATATAAACTTGGACTGTCTCCTTTCATCAGTCTTTGAGCAGAAAGAGGGAATTTGGCCTAAATGTTTTGAGGACTCATCCAAAGCCCACTGCAGTCAGTGGAAATCTTTCCATCAAGTCTGGTCCAGACTGAGGTTTTATGGTGAAATTACCACTCAGTGCTTTGATTTTTGCAGGATTTGTCATATGAAATCACATATACTTTGCATGAGTTCATTATAAAAAAGAAACTCCCTCAAGTGCATTCAAAACCAGTTCCAGCTTACTTCAAAAAGTTTGTGAACCTTGTGAGGAACTTGCTCTGGGTTTGTAACTCTGAAATCAGGTGAGTTTTACTTGGGTTAGGGTGTCTGTGAATGTTTGGCATAGCTCTACTTCATCTGAAAACCTGGTTATGAGGGATTTCACACTGGAAAATCTTACACAAATCTATTTGCATTTATAACAGTGCAAATCAACTCTATTTCTCTGCATTTAGGATTTTAAACAGGAAAGCACACAAAGCTGTTCTAATACCACTGGGCTCTAATTCTATCTTCATTCAGCTTTATTAGAGAAAATAGTTGCATACACACAAAAATGTTTAAATGCTCATGCCGAGTCTGTTTTATTTCTACTACAGTATGATTTTAAATAATGCTTAAAAATGCCATTCTGCCAGCCTAGAAACAAGAAAGAAGCAGGTGGCTCTAGTAAGAGAGAAGAAGAATAAACAAGAGTATGAACGGAATAAAAAATCTGCCAGAAAACACTTATATCCTGCACACTGATTTCCAAATTGGTACACATATTTAATATCTGTTTCAAGGATTAAAACAGCAGACTGAGGTTTCATGCTTCAGTGTTGGATGCTCTCTACCCTGATTGCCGGAAGGGTTTTTGTATCAAATTCAGATGTTTTCAACTGTTAGGTTAAGCTGTGTTGTATTATTCATCATCTCAATCACAAAATGTATTTGCAGGACAGCTACCTTACATGGACGACAAACTAGGAATAATTGCTAAAGTAACAAATCTATATGTAAAGAGACAGTTCTCAGTGAACGATTTTTGCAATGCAGATGAGTTTGCAATCTTAACTACAACATTGGCTTCCAACAGTATTATGATGATACAGTGTTGTGTATATACATCACTTAATCTTTTAAAAAGTCTCTTTTTCATCTAACGGAAGTAAGTCTTGCCTCTCAGCTTGGTGACTAAAACTAATTCAGCATGAAAACTAAATAGCTTTTGATGGATGCAGTTCTCTTTACAGTTAGCCTTAGCAGCCAGCTATCGTGTTGGCTTACAGATATTCCTGCCTTATTACATACAAGAGTTTCTTGTTATGTACAAACGCTTTGTCCTGTTTTGTATAGTAACTGTCAGGAAACTGACCACTTCAAGGATCCAAGTCCAGGCTGAGCAGCTAAAAATTGACAGCAGGTTAAATGAATGCTTACGCACTTCCAGGGCCATCCTGAGGTCTCTTATACAATAAGGGTACCACCTTGACCCTCCATGAGCTTCCCAATGAGGACTGTCCTTTTCACCCTCAGAGTCAGATCCTTGTGAAGTCTGAGTCTAGACACAACTCTAAGTGCACAGATAGGTCAGCTGCACTGCCTCCGATGCAGACAACTATTGACCCACAATGATGACTGGGATCCACACTTCTGCTCACCTCACCTGTCTCAGAGGTGAGTACCAGACTGTGGCAGAATATTGAGAGCAGGAAGGAACACAAAAGTTGGATCGTAAGTGTGGCACAAAGAGTGTGAGGAGAAGCTAAGTGGGTGACAGCTAGAGAAGGGGGGACAGGGGAGCAGAGGAAAAAAAGGTAAAAGAAAAAAAAATCCCTAAAGCATAGAAAATGCAGGAGTAAGGAATGAGAGTCCTTTTCCTTCCCCTCTCTTTACTTTATGCACATCTTTCTGACCCCACACTGAAACCGTAACCTACAAACTCCTCCTCTCCCAGGGCAAATGTCCCAGTTTTTCACCTTGAAAATCTAATCACCCTTTACACTTTTTATTTTTAAACATAAATACTGTCTCAGGCTATTAAACTATGGTAAACACTTTCACCAATTCAAACAGCTCACATGTTCAGCGTGACCTTTTTGATGTTTGTGTATGAATTCATCTAGAAGACATTTGTACTTAGGGCTTTTTGACAGTACATGTTCTATTGATATCACAAATCCTGATAACATTTGCCTCTGAAGGACTCAAGAATTTCTTGATCAGTGGTGGTTTTTGCTATGTTCTGCAATGGGCACAGTTAAAATACTGACCCAAACCATTTACTACCACGCAAGTGTGCAGGTATTTCTGCAGCCTATTCTTTTAAATTAAATAAAGATTTTTCTAGTGGTGATGAACATTGTGGTTTGTTACTCATAGGAACTGCCATACAGGATTGGACCTGAGTGTTCTGTGACCAACAATGTTCAGCACCGGGAGCTTCAGAGAAAGGTGTAAAAACCCTGCAGTAGACAGATGTGGGATAATTTGTCCCGCCATTAGGTCCTGATCCCTAATAGAGATTAATTTAAACCCTGAATCATCAGAGTTAATATTCCTTCAAAAATCTATGACAATTCATTACGATAATCCTCGCTATATAAATGTCCACTGCCATTTTAAATCTTGCTAAATTCTTGGCCTCAACAGCATTCCGTGGCAGTAACTTCCACAGTCTAGTTATGTTGTGTGTGAAAAAGTATGACCTTTTATCAGTTTTCAATTTGCCATCTTTTAATTTCATTGATTGTCTCCTTGTTCTTGTGTTTATAAAAAAAGAGAACAGAATAGAACAGACGCTCTTACCTTATAATATTATATAAACTGGTATAAAGATGGTAGAAGCTTCTGTTTTCTTTTTTTAAAATAGATATATATACACATACACTTTTGATAATGTCCCCTCTTATTCATCTCCTTTTTAAGATAAACAATCCTAAACTTTTCATTCTTTCATATGAGAGTTTTTCCATGTCCTTAATGATTCTTATTGCCTTTCTCTGAATGAACCACCTCTAATTTTACAGCATCTTTTTTGAGATGGTGACCATGCCTCCCAACTGCAAAGGATTTATGATCAGCATGATCATACCATAATGCACAGGGACTACTTGAAGATTTTTTTGGGGGGGGGAAGGGGTTAACAAGCTGGCTCTTCATAACTCTGCTCCTCCCTACATGTACACTCTTGTCTCTTATCATTTTATCCTTTCCTCCTGACCGATGCTGCCAGCCTTGACTCCTTGTTGCTCTTATCTTTCTTTATCTTTCTTCCACAATGTCTGTCTGCAGGGAACCTCCTCCCTGAATGATCCATAAGGATTCTTTTCCATCTTCCAATTCTTCCTCCAGATACACTGCTACCTTAATGCCTACAAGAAAATATGAAATTAATAGTTCTAGGTAGATGATATTTAAAGAAAATAGATTATTTTTGTCCCTCTCCTCCATCCTTCATTAGATCCCGCTCTCTCCTCTGATTGTGAATTCTTATTAGGCTTATGATGTGTTTAGACAGGGCCTAGCTGATTGTCAGGGCTTCCACACCACAATCAATGCATAATTCTTCGAATAATTCTTTTAAGATGTGTGTGCTCCCAGTCTCTTACTACCGAAGAAGTAGAGCCCAGCTTTTTGTGCTGGGGTCAGTATATACTTGCTTGTATTTAGAAGAGCTTTCCAAAGGACAATTGCCCAAATAAACTGGGGTTCTGGGATGGCTGCTACATCCCCAGCCACTGGAGAATTGTTGGCATTCTGTTGAGATTTAGGGCTTGTATAATACCTTACAAATTAACTACTTTATTATTGTTACTCCTCTAGAAAGTAGGTGGCGGTATCAGATGTGGAAACTAAGGCACAGAGACGTGAAAGCCAAATTTGAGTGTATAAAGTTAGGTACCTAAATCCATATTTAGGCATCTAACTATACAAGGCTTGATTTTATTTTTTCACTGGGGCTGAGCACCTGCAACTCCTCTTGAAGTAAACTAGAGCTGTGGGTCCTTTGCACCACTGGACTTAAGTGTGTAAAGTTTGAAACCTTGCCTTGTGGGACTTGATAAAGACTGCAAAAGGAGTCTGTGTCAGCCTAGGGTTCCACTTCTTTTGCAGCAAGATGCTAGGGCAGCAATACTGTTGTTTGTGTTCCATTAGCACTCCACAGTGCAAGTTAAGGTGTGATTGTAGCTAGCACAGGTAACAGTGGCAGTGCAGACGTGGAGGCATAGGCTTCAGATAGGGCTAACAACCAGAATCAAGCCTCCAATGAGCCTGGATCCATACTCTGGTTACTAGCCTATGCCACTGTCTACACTGCTATTATTGTGTAGTAAATGGAAACAGAACAGGTTACACATATAAAATGCTATCCTAGGTCTACACTTATCAAGGTTCAATAAAGTAGATTTTCTCCCAAGGATTCAGTCTTTCATAGAGCTACTGGTTTTTGGTCAACACCAGGATCTAATAGTCATGAATGTCTCACACCATTCAAGGGGTTTCCTCAGTGAATGGATGTTCTTTTTTGTCTTCTACTTCTGTCTCCAGAGTTCATTATCTTTGCCCCTATCCAGGATAACCACCAGTGGTTCAATGTTTGGTATCTTCCCATCCCGTTTACTGCATATGCAGATTTGGCTTACAATGCATAATTTACGTCTGCCTTAACACAGACTTTTTAGGAACATGTTTCCAGTACATGTACATAACTCTTTACATGGTAGCAGTAAATACATCTTGCGAGGATTATGAGAATCTGTATGACATAGGCTTTTATTAGATACCTTGCATGATATTCTTTATGGATACATCCTAGGAAAGTAATGTGTTAGCTGCAGTGAGCTTGTCAGGCATGATAGGAGTTGCTGACATAGACTAGTGAACCTTTTGCCAGCTGCATCAATGGGTCTCTGTGTCACAACACTCCCTTACCTGTGTAAGTTGGCATGGGGCTTCCCAAAAGTCAAGGGGCACTTAGATTCCCAGGCTCTCAAAGGAGAGCCTGAAGTGGCTGTGAAAGCACTTGTGATCTTTAGGAAAAATCAGTGACAAGCTTTCAGTCCTACCTCGCGACTGGTTTGCACTAGCTAACTTTTCAGTGAGATCTCTGCAAAGAAAAGGGCTAGATGCGTTAAAAAGGTGCGTTTCTCCTTTGGCTTTCTCTGTTTCTCCAATTTCTGGGAGGCCCTGACTATAGATTTTTGCAGGCCCCCAAAGGCCGCCGGTGAGAGCAAGACGTTGAGCCTGCCAACATCAAAGCCGTGGCTACCTCTAATGCGGCAGCTGCCGTAACAAGATTAGACTGCACCTGTCGGCCAGCTTCAGTCCCTGCATGCAAACCTCTGGCCGCAGACCTCGTGCGGGTGGTGGTGGGGGGGCTCCATGGCACCCCTCTCGGAAAACACCCAGCAACCTCTTCGCTCGGTCAGTCTCCCCGCCCCGGTACCTCCATTCCCTCTGCTCCCCCACTTTCCTCCATCTCCCCCAATCGTCCCCCGGTCTCAGCCTCCCCCAGCTGGGCTGCGGCTCCGCTCCCCGCTTGCTCCTAGGCAGCAGCCTCTGCCCCTGCGGGCGGGAGGCCGCCCATGCCTACAGCAGCGGCCCGCGGTGACGGGGCGCGTCTCATCGCTGGCCGCGGGGATTGGTCGGTGGCAGAGCTGGGCTGCCCGTGCCCTGACCCAGCGCGCGGCTCCTCCTCCTCCGTGCAGCGGCGCTGAGCTCGGAGCTGCGGCGGGGAGCGGGCGCCAGGCGGGGTTACAACGAGGGCAGGCGGGCTCGCTGCGCGGCGCTGCCCCCTCCCCCTCTCCGGGCTGAGGCGGCGAGAGCTCCCCCCTCCTGCGGCCGCCAGCGCCGCCGCTGCCAGCCGGGGCCAGGAGAGAGAAGAGCGGGGCAGAGCCGCCGGTTGCTGGCTCTATGCTGCCCGCCCCGGCGCTCGGAGCCCGCCCCGGGGGGATGCCAGCGCTGGGATTGGTGCTGGGATAACCCCCGCCGCCCTCCTCCGCCTGCTGCTGCTGCCCGGTCCGGACGGAGGATGCTGCCCGGGTTGCGGGGGACTCTGACCAGGGGACCAGCGGCAGCGTCCTCTCCTCCGGCTCCGAGCGCTCGTGCTGCCCCTGGAGCAGCCGCCTCCCCCGGGGAGCGATGACTTCAAAGCACCAGGCGGACTGGATCCCGTACAGGTAGGGAAGGCGCCTCCCGCCCTGCAGGCTGGTCCTGGTTCCTCGCAGGGAGCAAGGGCAGCCCGGGCACGACGCCTGCAAAGTTTTTAGGGAGGGGGTAAGGGAGGCTGGGCGGGGGGAGCAGCTCACCGCCCCCCCCATTGTTTTGGGTTTGTTCCAGTTCGGGGCTGAGCGCGCCCCTCTGTGTGGGGAAGGGCTCCCAGGGCGGAGCGGGGGTTGGTCCTGAGCTGTGTTATTTCTCTGGAGGCCAGGGAGCCCATTGTTGTTCTGTTGGGGGAGTTCAACAGGCACCTCTGCTCTCCTGCTTTTCATGACTGGAACCTGAAGTCGGCTGGATCTCTCCTTTTTTTTTTAAACACGCCAGAGAGACGTGGGGCACCGCAGGTTTCCTATAGGAAGCCTGGATACTTTCCTGCTTTTGTCTCCCAGGTAAAAGTGGGGGCACATCATCAAGTTATTGCCTTTTTTTCTCCCTATTCCCCAGTCCTCTCAGATACAAATGGGCTCTAGGAAATCACTGGTGTGAAAGTGAGCTGAGATGGGCCACCTGAGCAAGAGTCCAAATTTGGGGCCCAATCCTGCTCCCACGGAAGTTAATGGTAGCTTTACCCCTGACTTCTGTAGGAGCATGTTTAGGCCCATTGCCTGTGATCAATGAACCTTTCTGGCTGCTATAGTATATTCTTGGCAGTTGTGAAACCTACTTTTACTTTGCAGCTGAAAAGCTTTGTAACGGCTACACACGTGCAGTGTTCAGAGGCACCGAGGCTGTTTAGAGCAGCAGCAAAAGCAGTGGATAAGCTTTTTGGGGTATCTTGGTGTTAATGCAAAATCAGTTCTAAGGACCATTCCTGTTCTACTTTGTTTGTAGAACGAACTGCACCACAAGTCATGTGCTGCACTTGGGACTCATGTCTGTTTGTAATTTCTTGCTTGATGAGGTGACTGTTGAATAGAAGGGGCAGTCACTGGGGAAAGGAAAGGAGTTTGGAGGGTGTTGCTCAAACAGATTAGGCACCTGGCTGAGCATCTGTAGACTGAATCCCCAGCTGGTTTGTATATTGTAGGCATTGGTGGGTGACTTCTTTGTGGAAGAACAAAGTAACCTTTTGTATATGATGTCTCAAATAATTCCTTTCCTCTTGCCCATTCTGATACAGCATAGACACGTTATGGGCCATATAGAAGCCTGGCAGTCAGTATTAGCTGCCCTCCCTGCTGCAGCTGCCATGGAGAAGCTGTGATTGCCATGGCAGCGCCAGCTATCGCTCTCTGTCATTGGTTCCTTGGTTGCCATAAGCTACCCAAGTCTCTGTCTGCTGGCTCTCTTTCTGGAGAGGTGTGTGCGTCAAAAGTGTGGTGGGCAGCACCTGTCACTCTAGAATGGATCCCCTTATCCCTGTTCGGGTGGAGAGGAGGAAGAGCTACAAGATTGCAATCAGGGCTTGTGGGACAGCTGCTCTTTAGGGGCTCTGATCCATGTTTGTGTCTAAACTGGCACTGTGCCTGAAGTCATTAAGAGTTTGGGTGCACAAGGGATACAGGATAAAGGTTTCAGAGGATTGGTGTAGACAAGCGGGAACTAGGGGGTGGGCTTTAGTCTCTCCCCAGTGGTAATTGCATTAATAAATAAAGGAAACTGTGGGATAGAAGTTAATTTATCTCACTTTATTAAAAATGGGCAAATTTAGTTATGATACAAAACTACTTATGAAAGTGATATTTAGCTGCCTTATTATTTTTAACAAAAACAACAAGGAGTCCGGTGGTAGCTTAAAGACTAACGGATTTATTTGGGCATAAGCATTTGAAGTGGGTTTTTTACCCATGAAAGCTTATGCCCAAATAAATCTGTTAGTCTTTAAGGTGCCACCGGACTCCTTGTTGTTTTTGTGGATACAGACTGACACGGCTCTCCCTCTGATTTTTTTTTTTTTTTTGGAAGTGAGTAAAGTTAAAAATAAAGTTGCTTCTGCCCTGGCAATGGCTGCATTACAGATTGCTGATGTTGCACCTACAGGTTTATATCGTTACCCTTATGTTTTTGCTGTGTTTGGCTTTTGAATGTTTTATTGGTTTTATATTATCTGTTTCATGAGGTTTCCAGTTGCTTGTACAGTGCTCTGAACACCTTCTATTATTACTTATTTTAAGAGGTTAATTTGCTTATCAGATTTCATTTAAAAATGTTCTGTGTTTTAAATTGAAGGGTTGCAAAAAGAAAGTGTCTGAGAGTTTTATTTAATATAATGGCTTCATGTTATTAAATCATTTCAGGGCTTTAGTTACTGTACAATGAGTAGTTATTGGGGTTATAGATGGAGACATTTTAGTTTGAATAGGTATATTCAGAACATTGGTAGCACAACAAAACTGTCTTATCCATGTTCCACCAGATTCTGTGTAAATAGAACAATTCTTTATATGCAAATAAAGTACTCAGCAATTTAAGGAGGAAATCATAATTTTTTAAAAAGTTCTTTACAAAGACTAGTACAACTGTTCGAAAAGTATAGTAGGGAAACTGCTTTGTCCCAATAGGTGTTAACCTTTTTATATGAATAACAAGCTATCCTAGTGGCTAGACATCATAGTGACAGATGCACTATAATTACAGAAGATGAATAAATCAGTCCCTAACATGGAATAAAAATAAGGTGGTTAATGATGCAAATGAAAACTCTTTTTCTTTTGGGAGATCCATGTAGATTATAGTCCTAAAGAACGTAAGTATTTCAGAGATTCAGGAGTTTAAAAATGATTACGCAGAATGTAAGAGTACTGTCATTGACTCCTGGACTGTGCCTTCAGGGTGTGTATCAGAGCAGAGACAGAGCACAAAAGAAGATATACTGTCCCCAAAGCCACTAGCTAAGCCTATTATGTCATTTGGATCCATGTAGTAAAGAACAATGTTCCACCAAATCAGTTGTTCCATGACTCTTCCCTGTTGCAGCGTGGTCGTTGGCCTTTTCTCACACAGTAGATGGGCCATGCTAAAACTTTGCAGAAGAGCTGATGGTGGCAATAGAGAAGGAAACAAAGCACAACGTGTTGCTACATTTTCCTTCCATGCTGCTGTTTTGGTCTCTTCTGTACTGCACAATTCATAGAAACATACTACCCTTGGCGGTGGTTCTTCATATTTGCCTCTTGTGGATATTTATCACAATCTGTCTAGTTTTATTTTTAATGCATGTTTTCTTTACTGTTACAACTAGCAACTGCTAAAAAAAAAATCAAATTCCTTCTGCTGTGAAGTAAATGTTTTTGTTTAGATTTATGGTAATATTATTAATTCTGTCCTATGGAACTCAAGCTTTTTATTTTTCAGAGAAAGGGCTGGATTCTGAGTGGTGGTAAGCACCAGCAAATCCCATTAAACTCCGCTGTGTTCAGCATCCCAGAAGATCCAGCCCAAAATATATTTATCCAGCAAACTTGAATCTCTAAAATCTGTTTTATTTCAGTAACTGAATTATATATGAAAAAGTGTTAGTAAATTTGGGCAAAACTTGCTCTTTTCAGAGATTTACACATACGCAGTAAGAGAAAACCCTAAAAATTGTGCACATCTTAGACTATGTTCAGTTCTGTCTGAGGGAAAGATTTACATTGGCTAATCTGCTTGGAGATACGACTTCTTACCTCCTCCTCTTATATGATGTCATGATTTCAGTGGTTATTAGCTTTTAAAGCTGAAAGGTCTGTTGCATGCCTACTGTTGGCTGTCCTATCCCACCTATTCAATACAATGGGGAAAGAGCTTGGGGAAAAAGCACAGGAACTGTTGGCATGCTGCAGTCCATAAAGACTTGTGTAACATGGCCTGAACTTCTTTGACCTACCTGCAGCATGGTACAAAAGCTGTAAGACCACTGCGGAATGAGAAAAGAAATTGTAACTTTAGTGTGGGCTCTAAAACACTTATATTACTCATCCTGGCAATCCGATTATGCCAGTATGTAGATACATATCTGAATTTATTCAAGCTTAGAGTCACTTCTTTATAGAATGTCAGACTGCTCATCTGAGTATAATGGATACACTTTTTCTTTAAAATGGAAAGAGACGGGAAGACTACTAAGCAATCCATGAGTGTCCGAAGCTTATAATAGATTTTAGTACAATTGAGATATTTACATTTTTTTGATCAGATTCACTAAAAATATGAGAGAATCCTTCCAGGATCAGTGCTAGTTTTTGCTCCCCCAAAATGGATGAAAATTCATATTATTTGTTGGGTAGAATTTATAATATTTAACATTTTGCCCCAAATACTTTTTCTGTTCTATTCTATTCTCTCTTTTGTAGCATTAACACTGATAGGCTGTGGCACTGGAGACCTGCAGTATCACGAATGTGTCACCTGTTCTCTCTAGTCTAATGCAATCTAATGTAGATTAGAGCTGTAAAATAAAAAAAAAATACTTCAATGAGACTACTCACATAAAGTTAAGCATGTGAGTGAGTCTTTATAGGATTGGGGCCATAGGTGAGGCCATAGATAGTTAATTAAAAAAAATGGTTCTGGCCCTCATTATAAGGAAGCAAAAAGAGGTCTAGAGCCCCATTTAAAAAAAATGTGTAGAAAAAATTGGTTCATTCCAATTTTCAGTAAGCTACATCTTCCTTAGGAAATGTTTTTGTTTCTCTGTGTTAAATATCTTGCTATAGTGTCGTTTGGCAGTTTTCACTGAAAAGTATTGACCAAGAACCACATTAATGTTGTGTAAGTAATGATAACATATGTCTAAATATTTTGATATCCAAAATGTCTGTTGGAGAATCTTGACAAACATATAGGATTCCTTAATTCATAAATGTAATTAGAGGCATTAAAAAACCTGGATCCAAATTTTGCATTGAGCCCATTGCTAACTTGTAGGTTCTATGGAGTTTAATGTCCTAGCATTAAACAAATCTAATATGTAAAGATACTTTGGATGAAGAAATAGTTTCTTCACTAAGATTGTGTGAAACTCCCATTATTACAAAATAGATAAGAGTAATAAAGGGATAACTCCCTCTATGGAGTTGTAATGCCTCAGTAGCATGTAGTTTTTGTGACTATTTGTATAAAAATACTTAGCTGATTTTTAATCAGTTTCAACAGAAAAATATTTAAAGCAATGTTTATAAAGTGCAATTTTTACACCAGAAAAATATAGTACTGTCAGATGAAAAGTGTTGTGAGCATGGGGAAATTTGTGTCCCTAGTTCTCAGCAAAGCATCTGGGTAGTTCTATTGGAAACCTACAGAGTTCTTCAAATATTCCAACAAAACCCAGCAGGATCCTGTGAACTGTACAGCATGGGACTTTTAGCAGATGGCACTATATAAAATAAAGTACCTATGCAATAGAAGAAATATATAGACAGCAGCAATATATATTCTTGAAAAAATACATTTGGATCGTGCATGCATTTTCTGTTGCTTATATAAATTTGCCATGGAATATCTAAGTTGTGCTTAGAAATCCTAACCTTTTCAATGGTTGATCTATAGTGACATGATTGATTTTGAAGGGTAAGAGATGATGATTTGATAAAAATTGTGTGGGAGAAGTGCTGGGTCATAGATGTTGTTGAAGATGAATGTGGCCAATACTTCTTCCTGCTCTCTTAAGATTAGAAAGACATTTATTTGAAGTATATTTTCAGTCTGTTAGCCCCTTCACACCAAGGATTGCAATGTAGCTAAAAAGCCCAGCTTCTCAGAGGGGTTCTTTGTGATTGGGAGTGTTTGGCACAATATGCACCTTGTCACTCAGCCTGTCTGCTTGGAGGAAGTAGGGTTGGATGTTTGTAAAAGCGCTGCCCACCAGGTCAGGCTGATGGGACTAGTCTGAGGATTTCTGTGGTGGGTAAAATTTAACATGGTCTCATCCTTTAAAACATTTCACTTATAACTCTGCCTAAAGCGGAGAGAATCCAACTGAGATCAAAGCCCTGTTGTGCTAGGTCTTGTACGAACACATCATAAGAGACCATCCTTGTGCAGAAAATTATAATCCAATAGACAAGCTAGACAAAAGGTGAAAGAAAAGGAGTGT
Organism: Mauremys reevesii; assembly: GCF_016161935.1. Classification (NCBI taxonomy): domain Eukaryota; kingdom Metazoa; phylum Chordata; order Testudines; family Geoemydidae; genus Mauremys; species Mauremys reevesii. Next base: position 100,472,789 of record NC_052626.1, on the reverse strand, counting down.
TACTGTTCCAATTTTACTTTTGGGGAGCCAAGACACAGAGGGGTTGATCCTTTGAAGTCAGTGGGAGTAGGACAAGGAAGGGTTGTGATTTGCCAAGGACACTCAGGGAGTCAGTGGCAGAACTGAGAATGGAACCCAGATTTCTTGTGCTCCTGTCCAGTGCTCGAACCTCAAGACCATCCTTACTATGCTAATAATTAGACTTAGACCAGTATCCCATTTAAGATAAATCCAGTTAGCTATTGGATAGTAATGACATTCAGTAACTACTGAGCTGGACCAGATTTGAATCAGAGACTTTAAGTGGAAATGAAAGATTGTGTGTCCTATTACAAATATCTGAACCAGTCAGTTTTCCTGTCTTAGGCATGGGAATTTGGTCTCCCCCTTGATGCTTCTGCCACTTGCAGATGCATGAACTGGCTTGGTGGAAGGCAGCATTTCCTCTCTGTGACTGGCTAAAAATGCTGCTTCTGGAGGGATGGATTTTCTCCACATTTCTCTTTTGTCTGTTTTCTTTCCCTCGTTTTGATGACTGTTCCTGTTTTTATTTTCTATTTATTCTCCTCCGATATACTGTTTCCTTTTAACTTGTACATATTTATCTCTAATCTTTGCTTCCCAAGCCCTTGTTGTTTTTCTCTCCTATTTCCTTTCCTTCTCTGTTCTCCGTGTTGTTCTCCTGCGCAATTTATTTTTCCCCTTAACATCGCTTCAGATATTTCCTATCATTTTCAGTGCAAAGGGATTAATTGCTATGCTTTCTGGCCCTTCAGAAGTCTCCCTTCTTCTAGCAGTACCTGGACTGAATGCAACCCCACAAAAATAGGTGTGTTCTGTTGTGTTACTATAGAACCAGGAGGCACTGAGGAGAACTCTGTGTGAAGGGGGAATGCATGTGGGCCCGGCAGCATGGTAGGCAAAATAAGCATTTCTGTAGGCAAAAGAAGCAGAGAAAACCTCCTTAATACAAGAAGGTGGGAGACTTTGCAAACTGCAGACTCAACAGTGATGTTGCAGTCTGAAAATTACTGTTGGGGGAAAAAAAGCAACTTAGTGTTATGTTTTATAAAAGTCGTAAAAAGTGGTCTTTCTAAGGAAAACATGAGAGTAGGGCCCTACCAAATCCATGATCTATTTTGGTCAATTTCACAGCCAGGGGTTTTTAAAATTAGTCAGTTTCATGTTTTCAGCTGTTTACATCAGAAATGTCATGGTGGTGTAACTGTGCGAGTCCTGACCCAGAAGGCGGTTAGGCTGCGGGGGAGGGAGGTCTCAGGGCTATT